>NC_060209.1:181782500-182136000 GCF_021130785.1 Homalodisca vitripennis | reverse complement strand
AGCACGTCAATTTTCTGTTTACTTTTGTATAATAAATAAACATTTCAGTGAATATATGGTAGTACTTACTGCGTTGTGGGTATAGAGAATCGCAATTACATTCTCAGTCAACTTAACTGTCTTGAGGTAATTGTATTTCAACTATAAATAAATAATTGAAAGCTGCTTAATTATCTAGTGTAAATACTACTACATAATACGGATTTTAAGTTTAAAATAAACTTAATCATTTAATATACTTCTTGTGAAAGAAAATTTGATAGAATACTTTCCTATTTTAAAGTAAAGTTAATTACGAAATCATGCTCTCTGTTATTCTTTAAAGTGTTAAATAGCGATAAAACTTAAAAAATTCACAAAAAAGACAAAAATGACAAGCTATTATACATTTCGAGTAGATATTCTATATAATAGGTGGATTCATTACTTTTTAATATACATTGTTAATAAAAGATTTTGTTACATACAAAGATAAACCACATTTAATTATTTTGCAACATGAACGAATAATCAAACAGCCAAGTTTAACCTGTAGTTTACAGAGGAACATGCTAACCGTGTTAGTATTAGCGTAACTTTATCAATATCTGTTACGTTTAGCTTATGAAACATCTATCTTCAACGAATATTTGGAAAAACAGTGCGTATAATGTAGAGATGTAAGCTTAGATTACTTAATCACTTGGTTTGCTTGATGATTTTAAATGTATAGAATGCATAATAGGTACGTGTCCTAAAATCTTTAGAACAAAATCATAAATGAAATTTCCCTTGATGTCCCTATTTCATTGAGGCAAAAATGTTTGTGACGTCCTCTATAATATCCAGTAAGCTGTTGGAATAGGAAATCGGTCCAATTCCGCTATTCTTACGGCGGTGCGAAATGCTTTATCAATTTATCCACGTATCACTTAAGGAAAAGTATTATAACAATATTGTAACGTATATACTTTTAGAGCACTTTTTACTTCATCCCCTAAATCCTTACATTTTAAGATTATTCAAAACTATAAGTTTCTGTAAAAAGTTATAATAAAATCAGGATGTTATCCAGTTGAACACCAGTTATACATTCCAATGAAGTAGATAAATATATAAAGTAAGAATGTCTTAAATACACAGTCTGCAATATTAATGTAAACGTAAGTACAAAAACCTTTATCTCTGTGTCTAAAGAGCAATTGATATTTTAACTATTCACCTGTTGTGTGATCCAGTGGAGTTTTAGAGGAACCTTCTTGTACCTTACAAATTCTTTTTAAGGAATAACGTTTATTAAAATATTGGCTGTCGGCCATCGCATATTGAAAACTTATTTATCATCTTACCGATTGGATGCAGATTGATAACTATTCTTATATAATTCTAAGACAACTGATACAACTCTTATATCGTTCTTAACAACATTAAAAACAACAACAACAAGACAACTGGCCAAGAAAATTGTTTGTAGTTACATTTGATATTTTTATGTTATGTTACGATATTGTTAATGTTTTAGACGGACTTTTTAGATACATTGCTTCTTTTACAGAAAATAAATCATATTTATATTATATACAGTACCCTTAGGTTTCATAAAATCAACGTTCTATCAATAAGATAGAAACCTATATTAGTTCTAGACATTACAATATTTATAAGTTTATACTTTATTTATGAAACATACATTATATCCATTTAAGCAATTGTTGGAATCGGTTTTCTTTAATTGCCGACAAGTTTAATATAGAATAGTCAATGTAATACATGTCCATTCTATTGATCCGTAAGAAATATAGGAGGCGAAGAAGTAGATATTAAAGAGTACAATATAATGTTTATATGAGACTAGATTAAGAACTGAAATCATATAATGCACAATGCACAGTCATATAACATATCCTGTTTATAACATTATAACATTAACTGTTCTTCGTACACAATGTATTGTGAAATTACAACAATATGTTTCATTATTTAAATAATCCCTTACGTTGTAATGTCACATAGAAAAAGACAACTGTTACTAAAACTAAGCATTCCACAAAAATTAGATACTACGTAAAGGGATGAGCTAGGCACCCCACAATCTTACTGAAATATATCATGAATGCATCTGGTTGATATGCGCGAGGTATTGGCATTGTCCCTACAGATAATATTATTTTACTTTATTTGCCATAAGTTTTGCTAGAAACGTCGTAGAGATGTTTTCATAGTACCATTGTGTTAATTTGTAATTACATTTTAAAACGATATGTCACAATATAGGGGTTGCATGTTGAACACTTTAAGTTGCTCCCTTCTCCAAGAATCTAAAAATTATTTGAGTAAGTATGGTAAATATTGCAGATCGATATCTCAAACCGTTTGGAAAATATCCAGGCGTATCAGGAATTAATTTACACCCTGCACGTGTACACTTAACTGAATAAAACAGTAACAGTTCTGAACAGTTGTATTGTATAAAAAATAATACTGGATTGCAAATCATTCATTTGTAATAATTGCAACGTTCATTAGAAAGAGAAAAATCTGACATGTTAGCAAATCAGTGAAAGCAGTTCTCTATGCACGAGTGACATATCAACCGTAATAATAATGTACAAACACTATCAGCTGTTGTGACAAACCTAAGTTAATTACCAACATGTGGTCCTGTGTTTGCGGGCTTGTTAGCATTGTCATGTTTATTAACATTATCAGAACGTTCATTTTCTATTCGGCCGAATAAACCAACCATCTGTTATAAAATTTAATTAAAATAATGGTCCTACTAACAAAATTGCGTTTATAAATCGTCAGTATCGTTATAATCAGTTTATTATCAACTCCAAATACACAACTGTTGTCAAGAAGTGATTAAATAATATTAAGAGTAAATTGCGGAATATGTTGTAATAAGTTTATTTCTCCAACTAAATTAAAGACAAATTTGAACAGTTCAAACAGAACATGAAAGCAATTTTAGGACCTAATAGATCTGGCTGTTATATCCGGAAAGCATATCTCACGCCTTTGGCGAAGCTATTTCCGAAATATGGGTTTCTCTGGCAGAAAACAGGGATTTGGAGTTTTCAATGGAAGTCTACCAAGTAACCTCAATATAAAGTTAGTCATGATATTTTTATATACACATTCACACATCGTAAGAACAAATGTACGTACGATCTAATATAAGTTTAATTGACATAATTATAAGTGTTCACTAATGTTGGAGCTATCATAGTGGATTCTAGGGTTACATACTAAAACATACAGAAATATAATATTTACGATATACACAGCATTCTCTATATTTTTTATTCATTAGTAAAATCGGGATATTCTTATTCCGCAAATTCATATACTCGTATTCCTTTAAAATGACATATTTACAAAATTTTCCCTATCTTATGACGAGGAAATTATTATTAAAATTAACCTATGAAATTATTTGAACCAATACATATTATTCTCCAGTTATAGTAGGTCTATAAAGTATCACAAATAAACAATGATTTGTTATATACAAGAAACGAATAACTGGTTTACTTCATACTAACAAAGCTTTAGCCTGGTATCAAAGGACGTTCCCAATAATATTCATATTATAATACTGTAGTGAACATTAAACAACAAAAAGTTTACATTAGTCTCCCGCACATTCATTAGCGAACTGTGCATTGACATTTGTTTGTGAAATGGCTTCATTAAGGCTTAACAAGTATTTCTCTGTTAAAAACTGTAATAACTCAGAACCAGCTTTCATGGGTGCACTTGACCATTAGTGTTATTTGTTATTTATTAAAAATAAAAAATAACAATTCGTTACTCTAGCTTATTGATAAGTAAATGGTAATTAAACGTCTTGATCAACAAAATTAAACAATTATATTGGAAGTAATTCCCGGAGAGATTAAATTTTCCCCAATGATAGCCAAGTGTATAGTGTACAACTTCCCAAAAAAATCCCCGACTTTTCCCTTGGACTCCCTTCCCCCTCAAAACTCTCTTAAAACTCAAATTGGAGACCTTTAGATAATCATCTATAACTCCAAATTTCATAGAGGTGCTTCTAATAGTTGTTTTATTTCGTTTGCTTATTATGTGCCCGCACAAGGGTTTCCGCAACGTTGAAAGAAAACCTCACAGTTTCAGGATTAAAATTCTTGGCGCTGGTTAATTTAGCGAAGGGTGTTGTCTATAGCCATTTTTATCAGAGGTATTAAAAAGATGTAATATATTTCCGATGGTGATATTTACTGATGAGGCGTTTCATATTGGTGGTTTTGTTAACCGCCTCTATGTTTTCAACCTCATGAATTTTCTGACAACGAAATAAGTTCATCCCAAGTGCAGTTTTAACAATCCTAGGTTTATTGGCCCTAATTTTAGAGGCACAAGCAAATGGAGCGTCATATCTTGCATTAGTATGGAACTGACTTATACCATAACATCATTAAACAAGATTGAGTGTCGCGGTCGTGGTGTGTTTTATATGATTACCAGTGTCACATGTGGATAGTGAATGTTCAATATAGTCTTCAGTACCTACACATCCTCTAGTCAACAGATTAATTAATTATAAACTGTGCACAACTTGCCTTTATCTAATTATTTTACTGCAACTTAAATTCTGATTTTAAGCTCATCAATAGCACAAGGTAAGATACTCGCATGAACACGTTCTGATGTACCTCTACAGGAAAAAGTCACGTCGCGTGAGAAGTCTTATCTTGCAGTGCAGTGCGCAATATCTACATGTGAGGCTGGTAGTCATATAAGATATAGCGCGACCTCGACACTCAATCTTGTTTAATGATGTTGTGTATAAGTCAGTTCCATAATAATGCAAGATATGACGCTCTATTTACTTATGCCTCTAAAATTGGGCCCAATAAACCTAGGATTGTTAAAACTGCACTTGGGGCAAACTTAGTTTGATATCAGCAGTTTCATGAGGTTGGAAACATTGTGGCGGTTAGCAATACCACCGATATGAAACGCCTCATCAGTAATTAATATCACCATCGGCAATATGTTACATCTTTTAATACCTCTGATAAAAATCGCTATAGACAACACGCTTCGCTAAATTAACTAGCGCGAAGAGCTTTTACGAGTTATAATCGGTAGGGCTTTTATG
The DNA here is from genome assembly GCF_021130785.1 of Homalodisca vitripennis. NCBI lineage: Eukaryota > Metazoa > Arthropoda > Insecta > Hemiptera > Cicadellidae > Homalodisca > Homalodisca vitripennis. The sequence continues at coordinate 182,130,890 of NC_060209.1, read as the reverse complement.
GACAAACATCGCTGTATCACATGCCACCGACGAATCTTCTTTAGTATTGGTGGTTGAGAACAAAATCTTCTACGATAGATACACTGTAAAATAGCGCCTGGCTAGCCTATAACTATTAGTAATAAATGCCTAGCATATATTTTATACTGCAAAAATATAGAGGATTGATCTATTGCAATTTTCATGTCAAAAAAAAACACAAAAACGGACAAATACATTCAATGCAGTCATCGCTACTAGGGGGAGGGGGGTTTCAAAACTATAGGATGATTTATCTCATAATTTTGTTAAAACATGCTTATATGCTAAAAATATTTTAGTCATAGCGTGTTTTTTTTTTATTAACGTTTTGAGTATAAAATTTGATACGTGCAAAATATTATTTTGATATTTAATATCTAGAATTATAAAAAAATAAGGCTGCAATGCATTTTAAGTTTTTTTTTTATTTTGGCACGCTCTGTCACCCTTTATGACAACTCAGATTTTTTCAATAAGCAAAAAAATTTTTTCCAGTTACCTAAACATAGCCTACAAGTTTTATATTTCTGTACCATATTCCTATTGTTAAAAACTAAGAAGACAGCCAGATATAAGTAAAAAAATATGGAAGGTTAAAAATATTTACCATAAAACTGGATTTTGACATGTTAAGATACTTGTTATTAAAGTCATCAAAAGAATATATGAATTGTTCTGTTTTCATATGGAAGATAAATTATTAACAAAAATAAGAGACTAAAATCCTTTTAAAACATTTTATTACACATATTCGTGTTTAGGCAAAGCCATCCTCAGTGTACAATTAAATAATCTCTAAAACAAATAAACAAACAGTTAATTAAATATGTACATACGGACTCTTAAAAACAAATGTTAATAATAGACTTGTTATTTTGACCAGTTATTTTTGAATATTTTAATATTTAAAAAAAATTGTGATTGTTTTGTTTTCGTGATTGATATTAAGAATATTCATCCTCTTACGTGTGTATGTCTTCCGGCCCTGATTTGATATACCTCAAGAGCAAATTGAGGTAAAGATTGGAAATTTAGCATGTAACGTAATGTATATATGAACAACAGGGTCCAACGAAGGACATTATACATTAAGAAACGGCTTTATTGAAGTTTTATCCACATTCGACGTCGATGTATTGTTCGATCTTTTACATCAGTCTACTCATACAGAGGCAGTTCATTTGATACAAATTACTAGTATGAGGAAATGGTAACAAAAGAAACACAGAGCACAAGTTAGAGAATGGAAAGCTGTCACTGATGTCAAAGACCGCCAAAGATCAAAAGATCCCCAACACAAAATCATTCCCAGATATGACGCTTTGTTTGAATTTGTTTTGTATTTATCGCGAATATATCAGAATGCAAGAGTCAAAACGTTATTTAATAAAACATTACATTTTATGGTATTCCCATTAGTAATATTAATTTTTAATAGTATAACGTGTATAGGTATATGTATGTATCTCTATCATGAATATAGTCAAATAAATGTATAAGCATATTTCCTCACATGTGTACTGTCTATTTAACTAATTACAGGGTTTTTCAAAAGTTAACCGCCAACAAAGAACTTTAAAACAAAATTTTAAAATATTTCAAACATAGCTTTATCTTTGGATATTTTTGAAGAAAGCCGAATGAACAACAGTTGTAAACAAATACGATAACACGTTGAAAACAAGATTCGAGCAGGAAACAAATTCAAAGTTGCAGAGACAAGAAGGATAAATCTGTGAGTTTCCTTTAAAAGCACACATTGAAACACGATTCGAGCAGGAAACAGGTTCACAGTTGCAGAAACAAGAAGGATAAATCTGCGAGTTTTCTTTAAAAAACTTTTGTTTATTTAATTATTTATTATACATTTATTGCGAAAGTGTTCTATTAATGCTTAACACGTACTGTAGTGCATACAATAAAAATGTAGTGACACGACACCGTCTCTTGTCTCGCACTACGCTTTGACACGGAACATACTGTATGGGATGAACAGCTCATAACAAAAGATTTTGTTGATTGTAAACTAATTTTAGTTGTTGTTATTCAGCATTCCATACAATTCCTATTTTAATGCACAAGATACATAAATAATTATGAAACAACTGTTTATATTTTTTAATTAAGAACACATTCCATTAATACTGGTTCAACAGTTCATGGAACCTGGTGTCGTGTCACTACATTTTTATTGTATGAACTACAGTACTTGTTAAGCATTAATAGAACCCTTTCGCAATAAATGTATAATAAATAATTAAATAAACAAAAGTTTTTAAAGGAAACTCGCAGATTTATCCTTCTTGTCATTGCAACTTTGAATTTGTTTCCTGCTCGAATCTTGTTTCAACGTGCTATCGTATTTGTTTACAACTCGATTCGAGCAGGAAACAGGTACACAGTTGCAGAAACAAGAAGGATAAATCTGCGAGTTTTCTTTAAAAACTTTTGTTTATTTAATTATTTATCATACATTTATTGCGAAAGGGTTCTATTATTGCTTAACACGTACTGTAGTGCATACAATAAAAATGTAGTGACACGACACCGGGTTCCATGAACTGTTGAACCATTATTAATGAAATGTGTTCTTAATTAAAAAATATAAACAGTTGTTACAAAATTATTTATGTATCTTGTGCATTATAATAGGAATTGTATGGAATGCTGAATAACAACAACTAAAATTAGTTTACAATCAACAAAATCTTTTGTTATGCGCTGTTCATCTCATACAGTATATTCCGTCTCTTGTCTCGCACTACGATTTCGTGTAGTGGAATAAGCTCCAGACAAGGTCCAGTGGACTCTCTAAATACATCTCCTACGTTTCATTGCAAGTCAAGAAAAATATTTAAATATAACATCTTTATAATTTATCAGTTAAAATTTTAGAAACTTAATATGTTTTTGGAATCTTATGTTTTAATTTAACAGATTGGTCTAGCTTTAAAAGTATCTGTATTTTTCCAGGACTGTTACTATTTTTTATTTTCTTATAGTTTTATTTTTTTCTGAGATCGAATTAATCATCCAAAACTAAATAGCCTCAAAACAAGCACCTATTTAATTATATAAAACTAATTTACATTTGATATGAATAAATTCGTGTATACTTACATTCATACATGAATTCGTTCACGTCAATTAATTAAAAATATGGTTGTGATGTCATAAAACAATGTTTAGACAGAATAATAGAGTACATTTAACAGGCTATATCAATTAATATTTCGTTGCTTTACAGACCAAAATGGGATTTATCGGTAATTTAGAGCCCAGTGAGGCGTAGCCCAGAGTGATTTTGGAAATAAAATTAGGTTTATATTCATCCAAGGTGCCATAAGATTTTTCATGTACAATTTCGCCATAATTCGTTGAATAGATCCCGCGTGAAAACATAACAAAGGCACTTACGAATTTAATATACTATTAAAGTTACATTATTTCCACCTTTGAAACACAATTACACATGGAAAATAATCGGGACTTACACTGCCCCAGATAATAAAAAGCACAGGATACATGGTCTGTTACAGATACATATTATTTATAAGGTTAGACATATTAATTGGGACTATGCAAATTAATACAATTATATAGAACTAAAGTTAAGTTTGAAACATTGCTAAGTTTACTGTTGGAAATTGGGTAATTTTGGTAAATATGATACTGAGATAAAAAGAAGCAGAGGACAAATTGTTACAGCTTGTTCAAAGTTTTAAAGGTAATATAACGACAATACTCTTCAACCTAAACCTCATAAGCCCCTTTGTGAAGCTCCATTGTTCTCTCTTAACTTTTGAATTTCTCTCCGTCTTATCAGGTGAAAGTTTCCAGTGCAGGTTGGATGTGTTGTTCTCAGACCACAACCATTGTTGTATTATAGCAACCATTTACCACAACAGCATTTAAACTTTGCACATTAAATGTAACATTTTGTCAGAGTAAAACTTTCCTAAAACGTTGAAGTAAAAAAGAAACTGAGTACTTTGCTTATTTTTGTTTCAACCAAAATTTTATTAAAAGTTAATGCATCATTGTAGATCTTATAATTATTTTTTCATCGTTGGTTTGTAATTATTCACCATCTTTCATTTGTTAATGAATATTGCACGTTTATTGAAGTATTATAACGGTTATATGGGTAAAAACAAAACCCGATTTAAAACTTTCCGAAGTTTTCTTGATGTATCATCATTACTAAAAATTGCGTTGTGATATTGCAGGAGGAGCAAAAGGGAACATTGTAATTATTGATAGAAAATTCTAGTTTTTAATATCTGAAAATATGTGTAATTATAGAAGAGTTTGTGTGTCGATTTACTAAAAGAGTGTGGATTGGATATGAAAAAACTTATGATTAGCAATAAAAGCAATTTAATTCAATCAAAACGCTCTAAAAATGGAAAAAATACATTTAAATATTAATGCCTAATACTTAAAAACGGTAAAAGCAAAACAAATATAGTGAGGGGTGTTCTTTACCTGATTTTGTTATGGCCTCATATAATAGCATATAGACTGTTTAAACAATACTTTACAAGATATGTAACAAGTTACGAGTAGAATTACAGATGAAAGTTTACCGTCAGAATGAATAATAACGTTTTAATGCTTAATACCTTCACAAAACACCAATTTTTGACCAAATGACAGAAATGGAAAGGTATAGTTTATTATTGATGTCAAGCCTAATCTTTGTCGCCAATACTGGGCACTTATTTGGAAATTTGTACAAAAAATCTCACATTTCACAATTCTCTATGAAAAATTCTGATGTACTTTTTCGGACAGCATGCCAAAAATGTTTTAATAGTTATCATTTTTTTAATTTAGTTTCATTTGAGTTTCATATTAAAGCCACATAAGTAATAGACGCATGGAAAAATGTAATCACACATAATCTACATAATTTCCACTTTTGAGTAAACACTTGTCATAACGATCTACAAGTTTTTGAATGCCGGTGTCATAGAAGTCGGCCGCCTGCGACGATAACCAGTCTTGTTAACCACTTTAACCGGTGACGACGAGTAATGCCACTCCATTGACTGGCGTTTCGTTTTTGGGTTATGTGGGAAACCCAAGTCTCGTCACCCGTCACAATGTGGTCTAAAAGGTTACCCTCTTTCTGATGATATTGGATCAAAAATTCAAGAGCAATACCCATTCTTCTTTTTTTGTTCCTCATTAAGCAGCCTGGGAACCTAACGTGAGCACAATTTGCAAAAATCCAAAATTTCAGAATCAATTTTAAACAACGTCCTCACGTTTGGAAATTCTATTGCTGATGAAGAAACAGTGAATCGCCGATCTTCACGAATTTTTTTCATCGACGGCTTTCACCAAATCTTCGGTGATAACTGGCGGCCGACCAGATCGTGGTTCGTCATGGACATTTTCCCGTCCATCTTTAAAACCTCTCACCCACTTCCGCACTTTGCTGTCACTCATTGCATTTGGACAGTACACTTCACTTATCTTTCGATGAATATCCGCTGCTGAAACGTTCCTTGCTGTCAAAAACCGTATCACAGACCGTATTTCACAGTCGGCGGGACGTTCAATACTTTTAAACATTTTAAAAAGGCACAGACAACAGCAGACTACAACGATTTCAACTGCAAATGGCGTCGTTCTGCGCGCAATGCATACCGGGAGTCAGTGCGCATGCGCATTTCCCTGCTCGCTTACTGTTTGTCTGCTTAACGCGAATCGGACCTTACTTTCCGAATTACCCTCATATATTATATTATATTAGTTGGAGATAAAACTAACTGTAACATTTAAGCGGATGTTGAATAAGACGTTGCTGCCACATTACATGTTTAATAGGGAAGTAATATTTCGAAGGATACAAGGAAAGAAAATTATAAAATATTTCTATAAGTGGAAAAGCTGTTATTTCCCAGGTGGATTTCTTGTATCTTGCCGGTCACAGAAGGAAGGGTTATGGCTTATTTCCGAACTTGGTCGGCCAGTTACGACACCGGATTTCAACAATACTTATATTATTTTCAAAAATCTTCTCGTTTAGGCTGTATACAACACACCATCTAAGCTCACGTAAATAGTAGTTGTTTGGCTTCATTAGAATATTTTAATTCAATAATTATTGGCATTCTTTAAATTGAGCAAAAATAAATGTATAAGGATCCAAGCAATTTTGTTTATTGAATTAATTTATGTACTAGTAAATATCATACAATTTTATAATTCGTTTTATTTAGTTCGATGAAAGAAATATTAATAAATAGCTAATTTATACCAAAATTAACGTTAAATCGTAATGGTAATCATGAGTTTTATTTCGAATTACTATTAATTTTAAGATTATTCATACCATAATTATTTCACTTAGAAAAAACCTGAATCAAACAGGGTTTCCATCTCTCATATTTTTTACATAATAGCCTCAAATCTGAACTGACTTTTACGATTGTTTTAGTTTGACAAATAATGCTTTCATGAGTAACTGAGAAAAACCTCTGGGGTATACAAGAATTTGGTAAACAATATATCTCTGTTTTAATTTTTTCAATAGACATAAACTATCTAAGCATCTAGTTTCTATTAAAAACGAAATACATAATCAAATACTCAAAAAGGTTATAAAACGTGTATAACTAACTAACTACGTGGCACTGTACCGTCTGACAGATCTTGTCAATACCACCTCTGTTGTTAAGGTTAGAAGGCAGTAGCAGTCTTATCTAATGACAGAGTAAAGGATCAAAGCGTACAACCCTCAACTGTATCGCCTGCCAGATCTTGTGAATACCACCTCTGCTGTTAAGTTTAGTTGGTAGTAGTAGTCTTATCTAATGACAGAGTGAAGGATCAAAGCGTAGAACCCTCAACTGTATCGCCTGACAGATCTTGTCAATACTACCTCTGCTGTTAAGGTTATTTGGTAGTAGTAGTCTTATCTAATGACAGAGTAAAGGATCAAAGCGTTCAACCCTCAACTGTATCGCCTGACAGATCTTGTCAATACTACCTCTGTTGTTAAAGTAGAATGTAGCAGCAGTCTTATCTAATGAGAGAGTAAGGGATCAAAGCGTACAACTATGAACTGCAGAGGTGGTATTGACAAGTTCTGTCAGGCGATACAGTTGAGGGTTGAACGTTTTGATCCTTTACTCTGTCATTAGATAAGACTACAACTACATTCTAACCTTGTCGGCGGAGTTGGTATTGACAAGATCTGTCAGGCGATACAGTTGAGGGTTGAACGTTTTGATCCTTTACTCTGTCATTAGATAAGACTACTACTACATACTAACCTTAACGGCGGAGTTGGTATTGCCAAGATCTGTCAGGCGATATAGTTGATAGTTGTACGCTTTGATCCTTTACTCTGTCATTAGATAAGACTACTACTACATTCTAACCTTAACGGCGGAGTTGGTATTGCCAAGATCTGTCAGGCGATATAGTTGATAGTTGTACGCTTTGATCCTTTACTCTGTCATTAGATAAGACTACTACTACATTCTAACCTTAACGGCGGAGTTGGTATTGCCAAGATCTGTCAGGCGATATAGTTGATAGTTGTACGCTTTGATCCTTTACTCTGTCATTAGATAAGACTACTACTACATTCTAACCTTAACGGCGGAGTTGGTATTGACAAGATCTGTCAGGCGATACAGTTGATAGTTGTACGCTTTCATCCTTTACTTTGTCATTAGATAAGACTGCTACTACATTCTAACCTTAACAGCAGAGGTGGTATTGACAAGTTCTGTCAGGCGATACAGTTGAGGGTTGAACGTTTTGATCCTTTACTCTGTCATTAGATAAGACTACTACTACATTCTAACCTTGCCGGCGGAGTTGGTATTGACAAGATCTGTCAGGCGATACAGTTGAGGGTTGAACGTTTTGATCCTTTACTCTGTCATTAGATAAGACTACTACTACATTCTAACCTTAACGGCGGAGTTGGTATTGCCAAGATCTGTCAGGCGATATAGTTGATAGTTGTACGCTTTGATCCTTTACTTTGTCATTAGATAAGACTGCTACTACATTCTAACCTTAACAGCAGAGGTGGTATTGACAAGTTCTGTCAGGCGATACAGTTGAGGGTTGAACGTTTTGATCCTTTACTCTGTCATTAGATAAGACTACTACTACATTCTAACCTTAACGGCGGAGTTGGTATTGACAAGATCTGTCAGGCGATACAGTTGAGGTTTGTACGCTTTGATACTTTACTCTGTCATTAGATAAGACTACTACTACATTCTAGTCTTATATAATGACAGAGTAAGGGATCAAAGCGTACAACCCTAAACTGTATCAACTGTGTATCATGACGTGTTAGACACACCTTGTAATTTACACCCGCTGTTATATACCATTTCAGAATAACCAGCTTGGTTTTTTGTTGTTGTTTAAACTATCATCCGAGAGTAGTTTTCACGGCAATCTCTTTCCACTCTTCAAAATTAATTGCAAAGATTTATATAGGTTTTAACTCAAATATCCTGGATTATATATTTGCTGGAATATTTTTAGACGCTATTGCAGGTATATTGCAACTATGAGTTTAGTAACAATAATCCATGATAATTTAAATTAGTTAAATTTATTCTTAAAATATTTAATTTATATTAAAAATATTTCTTATTGTATTGAATTCATGGTGTACCAGCTGTCCCATAAAAGTCTTTAAAACTCAAACGCTTTCACGGTATTATTTGGTCGTAGAATGATATAATAAAAATTGGCATGTTTAAAGATATAATAAAAACGTACCCAAATGCATTTGTATATTGTTCAATCTATTTATAGGATTTTTTTTAGAAATCTCAAACTCGACTGTTAGAATAGTTAAATTTAATCTTAAAATCTTTATATAAATATTAAAAAAATATTTTCTATTACATTGAATTCATGGTTTCATGGTGTCCCATAAAAATTTTAATCCTTTTATCAATCAATAAATTTCATTTCTCATAAAAGCGATTAATACCAATTGAAAAACAAGAATGTTTATGTCCTCCACCGTAGACTTGTGGTAGTAGTCTCGGCTCTCCAACCGAGAGATTACGGTTTCGAATCCTGGAAACCTGAGGCTCAAATGAGATAAAAAATGTTTATATTTACTATACAAGCATAATGTGTATTACATTCCATTACAGCATAATCCATAATCAAATTAAGTTAATTTCCAATAAATGTGTCGATCCTTATAGTTGCAACTGTCGTTTATTTTTCAAGCCAAATATACTCATAGCTTTTAATTCGTATTTAAATTTTAGGTAAATTAATGTTATGAGTGATCAAAATACCCCTACTAATAATTTTCTACAGATTATAGCAAATTATACACCAATGTTTTGATCTAATACGATATACTTGTTTTCTATAGTATCATTTTAATTGTTTTTTTTTATTTTTATTAGTATATGATACAACTTTTTAATCTTAAGTTATACGATACATACTTGAATTATACTTCTTTAACCATAAGAATGCTACTTTGACAAGAGAAATATATCAAGAAGGGTATCCAGAGAGAAATTGTTTTGGACATGAGTTTTTTAACATGACTTACTTATGAAAAAATGCAATTCTTCTTTGAAAGAAACGCAGGTAAGCTCTGTTGTGGATGAAGAATTTGAAATAAACGTTTTTGAGTTATTTTGAAGCGCACCCTGACATTCTCTTAGAACCTTAGTATCAATATTATATACTTCTCCTAGTTAAGCAAGTTGGGACTATTAATACAATGTATTTTTTGAAAATTGAACGTGTACTTGAGGAATAATATTTATGGGTATTTTCGTGGGTATTTTAGTTTCCAGATAACAGACAAAAATACTACTTAATGGCAACATAAGTGTAATCGTTTTCTTTTTCGGTAAAGGAACGCAGTTTCATCTTTTATCAAATGTCGCAATTAAAACGTACGCTGTTACGTATTGATGTAATTTATTTTAAATATATATTCAAAACAATTTATTAAAACAATGTTAACATAAATTTAACCTGGCAAAAGACACTAAAGGCACTAAAGTTGCGTAGGTGAGAATGTTACGCCTCGCTTACGCAAGTTGTAACACGCTGAAAGCTGCTTTCCTTGCTCAACTTTGTTGTTGGGTGTGTTGTATAATGTGATAGTCTACAGAAACAAAGTTGTGCGAAGTTACAGGATTAACACACGCATTGTGTGGCACTTCAGTTGACTTAATTGTGTAACCGAACCAACTAATATGTTTTAATATATCTCACATCACCATACATAGGGATTGTACTAAAACACAGGCTGTGATAAATAAAGCAGTCATATTATAAAATAAGCAGATGTCTAGTATTAAAAACCTGTATCTTCTCGTATATTTTTGGTACCTTTAGTACTGATACACCCCATGAGATATGGATTCCCTCATTGAAATGTTTACCTAAAACTCGTGTTTGGTGTTACGGATGATATAATGTACTAGTGTGTAATGGATTGAACTTATCGTGTGTGTCCATGTACCACGGAGGATTGGTAAAAAGCCAAAAATTGAGATTTTCTTAAAAAAAAACCAAATGTCAGAAGATCTAAAAAGATACTTTTAACTTCAACCACTAATGAGAAATGTACATACTTCTCACTATTCCTACCTCTAGTTTCATTTTCTCATAACTACATTTCTATGTGAACCCAGAAAAGCCATCTTGGAAGCTTAGGGAGACCACTGTTTTCCCCGTCTAGGAAACAAAAAATGTTTCATCATAAAAATGTATACCTTTTATAAATTCGTTGTGTGAGTATTATTATGTATTTTTCATTATTGTGAAAAATGTTATACCTTAAACGTCAGAACAATATAAAATCATTAGACTAGGGAATGTAAGCTTACTAGCACAGGTATTATAAGTAATTAAATATTTGTTATAAGAAATTTCAATTTTACATCCTTTACTCCTTTGAGGTTATCGTTTTTTAAGATTCATTCCTTAATACCGCTATCTTATAAAATCATGTGAAGAAGGAACTCACCGAAAGGTTACGATGTATAATATGTGGAGTGACGTAAGGACATAAAAACGAAATTAATTGCATCAAATTAATGATAATATACTTATTTCCAACTGCATTACATGCACAAAGTGTAATAAATAAAAATTAAACCCCAATAAAAAAAATCTATACAAGTAATTGTCCATTCAATTATATTTTTAGTTGTCAATTATATTGTTAGAAATAGTTAGTTCTTTAAAAAATTTCATTTCTTAGTATCAGTAATACTATTAGTGACAAAGAAAATAACGATTAATATATTTGTACTAAACTAAATATTTATGCTGCCAAATCCACTATCACAACGTTTGTTATTGCTCTGCACTTAATGTGACGTATAATTGATATTATTACACGTTGTGCCATTGTGAGTAATTCACATGGATATGAGAACATTTATATGTACTGTATATGTAATCAGACTATAGTCTACATCATGGCTCCATGTATTAGCATTACATTACAGACGGAACGGTATTAGATTACCTGAGCTGAACATGTAATAGTGCCTTTACATCCGGAAATACCGCTTCATATCACCTGTGTGGTCTGCATTTACATAGATTACATTTGTGAAAGTAATAAAACCCAAAATCACTCTTGAAACAGATTAATCTGTATTGAATAAACTTCAAACTTAAGTGTATAATGTTTAATAACTGGTTACTAATTGGGTTACTACAATTTTTTATGACATAATCCTAGTTAGATTAATAATCACTTAAGTCCAACTTTTTTTCATCTAAAGGTTTTAAATACTGCAACAAATGTGTGAATGTACCTTTATTTATTTTCCCAATAAGAGATTCAACGGTAAGGTTTGTGTTCCTTTTATAAAATCGTACATCGTATCTTTATTTAAATTTTAAAAGTTATGTATTTTAAGTAATACTACACAATTTAAAATTTTTCAATTTGTTCCAGTTTGTGCTGTCTGTGGAAAAAGGTGGAGAATTTTTGCTGTGAATAATCAAAGTAGGTTATTATGTATTAGTGAGTAAGTTATGGAATCTGTTCTCATAGTGCTTAGTAACTGTAGTGGCTTAATTTATACCTATGTGTACACCTATTTACACAGTTCAAGTAGCCTACTTGCGAGAGTAATTTTTTATATCGTATTTAAAACTACTTAACTTTATCTTTCTCCATCCGAATTTCAATGTTTTATAATCAATATAAAATAATGTTTACTTATATACTAAATATGAACTATAAAATAGAAACGATATAGTTCTTAAACCACATCATTTTTAATTTTCAGCAATTTTGTTTGGGTAATAGTAATAATTATCTTCATATCGTTTTTTGTGTCACCCACTGAATCTTTCGAGAAATTTACAATTTTATTCATACTTCTAGTAGTACTTTAAATTAGGATATTCAACTTCTTACCAAACTTCAACCAAAAATTCGTACCAAAAACTTTGGTTTTCGCTTCAGAGATTCAAACACGACCTTCTCTCAAAAGATTTAAAATATAATTATTTCTCCTATGCAATGAGTGCTGAGTTAAAATAATATCCAAGCGTGAACATTTTTTGTTGTTTTTAATAACACTTAATACACAAAAATTAGACAGCATTTCCTGTGATTCAAGCTATTTTTTATAAATATAGATAATATATAACAAGAAACGCGTCTACAAGATCAAAAGACGGACCCACAAAATCGTAGGAAAAGAAAGTAAAATAGGTTTCATGGAAAAAAAGAAAAAAAACATTAACCCACGTACACTTCTTACTCAAAACCCCAATACCATTGACATAACTGTTGCGATATAAGGGTTTTTTAGTTTTACAATAAGATGAAATATCCTTACCTTTGTTCTATTCTACTATATGATGATCTATCGGTACAAGATCTATGACCAAGAAACTTTCTGTTAAATTATGCTGGTATGTTACCAATGTATGTATTCAAGAATTTAATTAAGCTACAGTTCGGTTATGTTATCTTACTGAAAGTGTTGCCAGAAGCCATTCCCCGATAAGAGAAAGTCAATGTCAAACACGTGTGACATATTCAATGACGTAGGTTAAGTGATATGATGGTAACCATTTAGTAGAGAAATAAGTTCCTCATCTGCTACAAACTCTGCTTTGATGCCATCGAGAAGGTACTACCGACAATCTGAAACCAATTTAAATGCTAATGTGAATCGCCCGGTGTATCCCTATCACTAGCAGGCCACTGGCCGGTTTACAGCACTTGAGGGGAACTGAATTGTTTATACCAAACACTTACCGTGTATCCACAGAAACAATACCATAAGGCATTGGTATTCAATGTGATAATCTAACACAAAACCAAGGATTCTCATGATAGATGTTCAACCTTAATGTCAGTATCGAATAACTCTTTTGATCATCGAGGATTAAACATTATGTCATATTACGGTTTGGATGATGGCGAACATAAGGCCTAGATTACATTATAATGTGAGTCAAAGGTTTTTTCCGGCAAAAATATAAAAGTTTTTGTCTATAAAAAAGGTTGTAGTAAATGAGTTTTTAGTATGTTTAACTCAGGCGTTTTTTGTTAACCGTTAACCACAGATCCATAGATTTTTATACCCTCCAGAATTTTATTCTATTACGTGATGTTCACTATATCGAAAACATCTGTCAACTCCAGTGCCGTTGGCCGGAGGCATTAGTGTTAAACAGAGAAACATTTCGGAAACTAAAAATGATTTTTAATTTTGTTCAACAATAGTATATACTATTTTTTATAATAATCATTTTTATTTCAATAATAAAATATTATATAAAATGCTGAAAATAAAAATGAAGCAATTATTGTATAATGCATAATAAACCAAATTGTATTATTGTACAGCAGTTATTATTAAAAAATTGATAAATTTGTGTAACTGGCAATTTCAAGTTAATAAATATTAATCCTGCATTAAAAATTTAAAACATTCATATACCATTTTTCATATACTCTTAAAAAATATGAAATAAACATAAAGATTAACTATTTAGGGTAAAATTGATCATGATAGATTACTTTGGACTATACAAGAATAAAAGGTTAGTTATGTTAAGACCTTTATAAAGCTCATCTCCATGGCAACCTTTTCAGGCGGTAAAGGTCGTTACCTTATTCCTTTATCCTTCCAATATATCACATTTAATTTACAAATTAGCGAATTCTGCCACCAAAATGGTTACTATCATTGTTTGCTAAATTCACGTACATTGGACTTCCTTTGAATTCTTTCTGTTGAATGTCTTACTTGACATTGTACTGTTTGATATAATTGTACTGTAAAATAAACCACTCATACAGAGAATATAACTTAACACTAAGTTGTAAATATGATTAATATATCCATCTTTGCCAATTATCCACAGAAATACAGACGAACGTCATCTCGAGACTTATGTCATTGCTAGAAGTACTTCTCGTACTTCATTAATCATTTCGGAGAATCTTCGTAGATGGATCAATCAGGAAGTTTCCTTTATAAGAAATCCAGAATCACTTGTTAATTCCTACCTGAATAAGACATAACTCTCTTTTTGATGTTTGATAATGACTGTTATGTACTTAGCAGAATGTACAGTGCAATGAATAGCATCTGGCTGATTCCCTGCTAGTACACAGACTACGTTCTACCCGGTTGTGGAATGCTACAGTACAATCCGGATACATAAAGTGTATGTGATCCCTCTTTAATACTTTTCTGATTCATTGGTTGTACTTAAAAAATCATATTTTAAAAAAATTAAAGAACGTGTCAATAACTAAATTTTTGTTAGTCTTTCTGATCTTTTGAGATAACTTTAATATTAAACACTTGTTACAAGTTTCTAAGTTAGGAGGTAACAAGATATGTTGAAATAAAAAACTACGACGTTTTTGGTAATCAATCGTGATTTAGAATCAATTTCCAAAATTTGCAGGCAATACACCTATACAATGCGCTTTAGCGCTTAATATGACAGACGGCATACATAACAATGCGTCCTGTACAACCTACTCGATTCAGCCAAATAAAGCTCATTGAATGTGGAATGAGCTTATTTTTTGTAATTAAATTTGTGATAAAATCCTCTAAAAACTGTTATTTTTGTAACTCGCGAAGAAAATTGCTGGTTTTTCAGATATTCAAAGTTTTTATGTCCGCAATTTTTAAAGTACTAAAGATTATTTAATAATTTTTTTTAAATAATTAGTATTATTATCTTAAATATCTGAGTCAAATTTTGGTATAATTTAAACTATCAGTTTTAAAACTATCAGTCCGAATGTTATCAATGTATCAATATTAAAGCTAATGGTGTAGGATTTTATACATTGTAATGTATTTCACAAATATATAAAAAGGGAAATTACGTAAATTTCCTTTTAGTGGCCGCCATTTTAAAATACTACCAGTTACTTAAACGCTTAAAATATTTTCACATGTAAATTTCTAATGTAGAATGGTTGAAAACATATGGTATTCCCTGGTGCATATTATGCCGTTATTTTTATTTTACTATGCTTGAATATTACATTTAAGAAAGGTCTCATCATTTTGAATTAATGAACAGTTTTCTGATTAATCTCTAACTAAATTATATTATAATGAGGCACAAACAGATATTTTTGGTATTGATGTAAACTGTTGGAAAGTAGAAGTGCATCAGTCTTAAAACAACTGACGAAGAAAGTATACGATAAAACATTTCATAATATCTATCCTGTCAATGTTGGTTTATTCTTATTCTTACGACGCAGTTCAATGAAAATAATTGTATTAAATAAAACGAGACGTTGAACGCCTTGTAATTCTACGAGCAAACAGCACTGCCTGGTGGTAAAAATGCGCTATTGATGAATTCTATTTACATTCGATAAACTCATATTTTCAGTCTGTATTTTAATTTATTCTTCTCTGGAGGATTTGAGATTAAATAGCAAGAATTAAATTATAGCAAGGTCGTTTCATGCAAAATTTAAAGTTTTTAGAACAATCCGTTCTCGAGATATTACTGGGACGCAAATACAAAAATGAAATGTAATTGTTTCAGATCCTCGAGTGATATTCGCTCAGTCAATAGCAATTGATTTGTGTAATCGACTCTTGCATCGAGAAAACACAAGTTTTGCAAAAATTCCGCATTTTATAATTTTGCATTAGATAAAATAACAGATAAAGCTTTTATGACTCCACTTTCTAAAATTGTTGGGGTAAAACATATATTGACGGGATTTAAAAAATAAGTTTCGCAAAAGCAATAAAAAACAAAAAAAGATCAGTGTAATAGCGGCACTTAACTTTGTGATTAACATGCAATGAATAGAATTAAAAACTTTTTACAGGCCTATTTTGTGGCAAGTTTTTCGTAAAAATTCATATCTTTTTTGTTGGGCTGATTTTATTTTCTGACACAAAGGACTAAGTGACGTGTATTAAAAGAGAAATCGTTTATGCTCAGTGGTTTGGAAGATACGCTGAAAATAAAGACAGAAAATTTAATTGAATTACCTCGATGGGCTGAACGATTTAAAGTATCGTTCGATACATTAACTTACAGTAACTTTTGTTTTAATATTAGTCAAGTAACAAAGAAAACAAGTGGAGAAGTAACAAATTAATTAAGTAGAAACATTACATTTAATAGATAACAACCCTCCCATATGAAGAAGGTGTCAGTTCCCAACTGTAGAAGATTTAAAACATA
This sequence comes from Homalodisca vitripennis, assembly GCF_021130785.1. NCBI lineage: Eukaryota > Metazoa > Arthropoda > Insecta > Hemiptera > Cicadellidae > Homalodisca > Homalodisca vitripennis. The sequence continues at coordinate 182,114,165 of NC_060209.1, read as the reverse complement.
ATGTAATGTGTATTTCCTTCACCAAAATTAACATTTTGAAGTACATGTCTAAACGAATTCCAACTTTCAAATAGGTTTACTAACACAAATTCTAGACTACACATGTAATGGCACTTAAAATCAAGTTCCAGTCCGTAACAGAACCAATCATCCCTTTGGATATGTATGCAGTCGCACTTGACACAGTAAACAAATTTAAAAGTGATACCTACGGATTAATTTTAACTCAATGTTCAACAAACTTTAAACACATTAAAAATGTTTTCTATATAGGATACTGTCACTCATTATCAGTTTTATATAAATAGATTGCTGATAAAAACCAGTTGAAAATATTAAGCATTTTCATATTTTAGTACAGCAAAAAACACGCTTATATTATTTTATGAATCAAATTTTATCATAAACTATCTATATTAGGATATAAATTGAGTTAACTAAGCATTAACAATATATTTTACACCACTAACATCTGAAAGATATACAAGAAAAATATATTTCAATTCTATACCTATAGTTACCTGATATAGTACTATATATTTTAAAATCGATTCATAGTATACATGATTTTTTTTAGAATTTATGTTTATTTAGAACCAATTAAGATTAAATAAACTCATATTTGGCCAAATGCCTGGTCCTTGTAGTTTTAAAATAACGGAAAAACAACATATTATGTTTCAAGATGGAGAGTGATTAAATACTTATGAGCGTAATAATACAGTAACTAATCAAATTTTTTAAAAATACTGAAAATAATAAAAGTAATAAATTTACGAATTACAAACATTTGGACACAGAATATGTAATTAAGTCAAGAAAGAATGTACATGTAAGGTATAATGTACGTTAACGTTTTTGGTCTTTTAAATTTATGCAGGCAACCCTTACCGGCAAATTCCAAAATACTACCGGATATTTCGAAAAACAATTACTAATAAAAATTACTACGACAAATTAAGTAGATTGAAAGAATATAATTAGAGTTTCTTTTATACAAAAGTTATAATGCTTTCAAAACTATGCATTATATGCACAGTTATACTGCTCCCAGTGTGAAATACTCAGTTATGATCAAACAAGTTTGGGAGTCAATAAGAGCTATAACAATTAACTAACATTATTATTACAATAGCAGTAAATACTGGGCAGTAAATCATGTTGTGAAATAAATCGAAGGACCTTTAATGTGTTTCTATAAAAATATTACAGAATTGTCGAGTTCAGTTAACTTGTTAAGTAACGGATGCAAACTCACACAGAAGGAAGTTGAGAATTCTAAAGCAAAGTTAGTTGTGTGTATACGGAAGGGTTAACTTTACCCGTCTTCGACGATACAAACAGGATGTATTAGAGAACTGTGGCATTGTGTACTATTTGATTTTGAGTTCAAACAATAGTATCAGATGTAATATACAGTTGCATATCTTTCTCTTTTTCCTTTATCTTTTTTCCTACTTATATAGTGAATAGACGCATACTACAAATCGATCATTCTATATTAGAATAGTTTTTTCTACAGTCACGAAAAACCGATTCCTACAATTGTTTACAAGGATGTAATGTTATATCAGTCTTTAAAAAATATGTACCTTGTTCATAGAACTTCGATATGTAGAAGCTAAAGAAATGATAAATCCAATATTCTGTTTTATTTTTTCTTGTAGCAAAATTCAAAATTCTTTCTAAAAAATTTTAGCTGTAGCACAACCAAGACAAAATTTTCATTCTTAAAAATATGAACTTTGAATAAAAATTTATAATTTACCAATTGTCTTGTAATTTAAAATAAAAAAGGAATAGTCATCAAGTTTACCCAAGAGACAAGACAATAAATAGGGGTTTTAACATAAATTTGTTCATAAAAAATATATTATTACACTCTATTCCTTAAAAGTAATTTATATGGTACAAGAAGATTCTTCTTAAATTCAACTGTATCACTAACAACAAGCATACCAGTTAAAACCTAAATTGCCAGAAATACTAAATAAGAGTTAAGGATTTTCATTTAAGTTTATTTAAATATTGCAGACTCTTTCTTCATTCTACTTTTCTGCACAGTTTATTAAAAAACTAAACTGCAATCACATATACACGTTCATACTTGCTGAAATATTTTTCAAGCCTCGTGTAAGAAAATAGTATTAGAAAACTTTAAATTTAAAACATACAATCATATTTAAGACTTTCAGACTTTATGCGTGTTCCTGCTTCATGCAATTTTAACATGGTGGCTAACGTAATACTATCCCGATTATATTACTAACTTTTACAAAACTATACTTGGTATTTTTTGAACACTTAAAATTAAATATTTTGCTGATAAAGTAAAGTTGGTTTTGTAAGTGTAAAAGTTAAAATACTTAATATTATTTCTCTGTAAATAAATGTTAGCTAAACGAAAAAGGCATTTGACAGCCCCAGTAAGATTGGCTACTACTCGTAGATATTATAGGTGATGCGAAATACAATTTTCTAAAGTATAATAGAAACTACTTTCTAATTAATTCTTAAGATTTCTAAGATGTCAGGACTTGTTTCGAAATATTTGGATAAACACAGTGATGCTGATATCTAAGCTTAAGTATAAATTAAAGTTTATTTAATTCCTGTTAGAAAATAGTTTAAAGATCGGTAGTTTTAGCTAAGTAAACACATGTTTGTTTATTCACAGTATATAATCCTATTTCATGCTTTTACTATGTCACTAGCATGATTCATAAATTAAATCATCTAATAAATAAAATTTTAAATATATTAGCTATTGAGATTTTTATTACAATATTCGTCTTTAGCTTATTATATACATCAGTACTGTTCCAGTTACAGTTTAAAATTATGTAATATTCATAAAAATTGGGGTCTAGCAACACACAGGAATATTTCTGACGTGAGGCCGCTCCCTACAGTTCATTACCCTCAAATCAGCCAACTTCTCTTTCCCCTCGTGTTCGACGAGTTGTCGTTTACTGCTCGAGTTCTGAATTTCCTATATGTTACTTCTTGTTAACACCGTTAAGCAATAAATTACTTGTAAAACATGCCGGAAAATCAACATAAAGAAAGGTGGAGTGCTGGTACATTATTCTTTGAGCTACTAGCAAAATATATTTATGCAGATGTGTAAATACCACTACAAAAACAGTATAAATACACAAAATTGTAAAATACAAATAAGAATACGCAGGTATATTAGAAACAGCTGTTTAGAAATGTTATTTTTAATTTTTAAATTTGGTCACTAATTTTGGATTGTTGAAGGATTGTTATTGATAAGGAAGAAGTAGATTGCATAGAAGAATAAAATTAAATACAGTTCTGTGAAATAAATTGAGTAAGTTTAAAAACTACTCTGAAATACTTTATAATGTTGTTTTGTAAAAATAACGTATGCTGATCAAAAACATACGAGTAAACACACAACTGCATAGTTTGTTCTATTGCATATCATTGTTTTTTTTTTTATTAACATATTTTAAACGTTCAATTATATGGTTAAAATAGCTAAGGCCGACACACCACAAAAGTAATCATAAAGAAGTCTACAATCACAATAAATATATCATGTTTACAATATATCTCAATTCACAAGTTTCAAATGCATCTGAAACCACGTCAATAAAACATCATTTAAAAACAACTTTAAGTACAAACGTTTTTAGAAGTAGGTAGTAATGAAAAAGATATAAACCGTAGTGTATTAATATCGCAACGGTTAGTGTAAGTAATGATAAACATCAAATGGTCTTTGGTGCCTGACATAAAAACTTTTATTACGGAATTGGTTTTATAGTGACGGTTTCACAGTATTTAAGTTTATCTTGGATATAACTAATTAAATAATACATTAAAAACATATACGAGATGTGTTAAAAAGCAAAAATAAATATTGGAAAATAAATATTGGCTACAATCAACCCCGCCACTCAGTGTAATCGATACCTTGGAATTAATTAATAGTAATAATAATAATAATAAAAACTGTAATGTAAGCATTATTCGATAACTGAATTCTTAACTTAATACATTAAAACATATACGAGATATGTACAAAACATCTCTAACAATAACTATTGCCTTATAATCCACCACCCTACTCAATGTATTTGATAGAACAGTAAATTTTACAAAAAATTCACAAAGGATTTGGGGGGGGGGGGTGGGGGGGGGGGGGGGTGGGGGGGGGGGGGGGTGGGGGGGGGGGGGGGTGGGGGGGGGGGGGGGTGGGGGGGGGGGGGGGTGGGGGGAATAACAACTTTTCCCTACTTATAGCAATAATTTTATAGTTTCCTTCTTTTTATCGTTCGGAGAATGTCGCTTCCCTATTTAACATGTAATGTGGAAGCAAACGTCGTATCCAATACAAGCTTTAATGTAAAAGTTTCTTAATCTCTAACATATATTTATTAAAATTTCCTATAAAATCTTTTTAGGAAATATATTTTCCAAAAACATTCTATTATAATCAAATGTCTAGTCTTACTACCTGGAAATAAATTGATCTGTGCGATAATATTTTGCATACGTCCAGTACTTGAGTGGCTTCATTGTGAATTTCGCATCAAACTAAATTGAAAAATTATATATATATATATATATATATATATATATATATATATGCAATTTTTGAAACTAAATAAAAAAAACTGATATGTATTCAAAAAAGTTTTACCATGCTGTTCTAAAAACACACATCAGAACTTTTTCATTGAGAATTGTGAAAAATGGAATTTATGGACAAATTTCCAAATAAGTCTCCAGTATTCACGTCAAAGATCAAGGTTGAAATCAATAATACACCTGTTAAGTATTAATTGCATTAAATAACTTGTTTTTTATTGCCTAATATGAAAAGGCTACTTTTATTGAATAATAATTATGTATATCTTTTTTGGGCAATTTTATACACTTTATTTGAATATGCACTGTTCATAAACTCATTATGTGTAACCTAGTGAACTCTGGTTAAAATCAGTGTGTTCGGCGTCTTCACTGCCTAGTGTGAAGTGGTCCTTCTTAGTCGAGCCTCTAAAATATTATTTCACGGTTCTAATAACCAAAATCCATTCTTTTCATGGTCCTCCGGGCCGGATAATAAGAACTTTAGTCCATTGGTGAATATCAGTGCAATCTCAACTCTTATAAGCTATATACAGTGCATATTTCAAAGTGTGGTTTCAGGTTCTTTCACGATTGCAAAAGTCCGTGCATATCGATTTTCCAATCCCCTCTCCAGTCATATCAGCTGTGGATCATATCAACTGTGACGTCTGACCATATCATCTGTGGTGCTCTGTCGACTGCATTGTTTTGTTGACCAAACAAGCTTTCAGACTGTTACAGCACAGGTGAACTGATTACTGTGTTTAATGGTTTCCGCTTCTCAATACTTGTTGGTTATCAGCCCTACTTGTAATACACATTATTCTAAGCAGGTTAAATATAAACAATCTTGGTTATTGAACACTTTACCTTGAGCAGGACTTGCACCCTTATTGCAAAATTAAATGTTTATTTTGTCAACACTATATTCTAGTCTCAGCTTAAAAAAAAAAAGCTACTTACTGCTCACAATTGTTTATTATAATTTCTATTTGAACATAGCTCACGCATATGTATGCATGGTTTATGGTTACTGTCACAACACTACCATACTTTACCACTGACAGTTTTACATGTAGTACGTGCTTCATAATGTTTCCAGAGCCTCTGCTACATTAATAGCTGAATTTAGCTCAACAATAACCTTAAATTGTTGTTTATTATTTAATAACAACTTGTCTTGTTTAACGTTTGTTTTTTCCATAATAACAGTTTAATTTTATTTTCTCAAAACAAAACTCTACTATAGGCCTATACGACCCTACTCTACTTATTTGCATTATAATTGAGTTTTTACCCTCAAAAAACTAAACAATTGGTACCTGAAGATGAAATCAATGATTTCGAAATGTACATACTAAAAAAAAAAAAATAAAAGTTTACAAAAAGTGTTAAAAGGTTTATTTATATTGTATCATAAATATTTTTAAGTTGTGTTTCATTGTATTATATTGTTTTAGATACTTCTTATTTCTTGGGAAAATACTTCAGAGGAAAATAATTTAGTTTCTATTTTTATCACTGTCTCAATTCAAGAGGACAATATTTTTGTTTACTTTTCACCTTTGAAGTTTTACTCAAATTGATTAATTTTTACAAACACTTTCAACATGGCGATGTCTCTTAAAGTGGCCAATGCAAAGCGAGAACACCTCTTTTCTCAGATACAAAGTATCTATGATTTAACTAAGAAGACTTCCGATCCAAATATACTTCAGCAGTTGCTTGTCAGAGCTAAATCTATTCAGAAACTTAGACAGGAAATTTTCAGCAATATTAGACTTGTGCCACGAGTTGGAATTAAAAAGTAGATGCCGACTATACACCTAACTATTCCCGCATTAGCGAGCGTGGACGAGTTAGTTGATTACGTCCCTCTGCTAACGTGCTTATGATTGAAACCAAGAGACAAGCTAAAGCTAATAAAAGCGAAACTATTCCGCCCTGCCTCCCCTCAAGTCAACGTCCGGCTACCAGAAATTGGAATTAAAAAACTTTTGACGGAGCTGCCTTGGACTTCTGTACGTTCATCCAACGTTTATGAACAAGCCGTACACAACAATGCGCACTTAAGCGATGTAATGAAATTTCAATATCTCTTGAGCGTGCTTTTCAGGCGAACCACTCTCTCTGATAAAGTCGCTAAATATAACTGAGCAAAATTATGCAATCGCTTATCAGCTGCTGAAGGATCGCTAACCATAATACTTAGAGGCGTCTACTCACACTACATTTAAATCAAATACTAGACCTTCCTGTCATCTCCAGCACATCTGTGAAGAATATCCGTGCTTTCCTTAATCTTTTTCACGAACATACGCAATCACTTAAAGCGTTAAACAATGACATCACTAGTAACAACCCACTTCTCTCAGCCTTGTTATTACGCAAGATTGATAATCGGAAATGGTCACCACCCGCCTAGAACAGTTTCGAAAAAAGGAAGAGCTTCATACTTTGCCTTCGGTTGAACAAATAATTGAGTTTCTCAACCTGGAATGCAGCCACATTGAGGACAGTAGTCTACATGACAATATTGTTGGACCCCAAGAACGCTTCAAGTTCTTATTTTGGGTCAAAACCCAAATTTTGATAAACCCAAATCGTCTCTTAAAAACGTGAGCTTGTTTAGCGGCTTCCTCTCCACCCCTCCTCGGCCTATAAACAAGGCCCATCATGTTTTTTATTGCCATCAGAGCGGTCATAAAATTTATGGCTGTCCCAGCTTTCGGCCAAAAGACACCTCAAGAACGGCACGGGATTATTAAACAGCACAACCGCTGTTCTTCTTGTTTGGGGACGCACAGATTAAAGTGAATGTCAGTCTAAATTCCACGTGTCGAACATGTCGTGGTCGTCATCATACCTTGCTACACTTCACTGATCGCCAACTCGGTCCAGTGTTAGTACGTCGGACCGCGTTCGTCCCGTTGTGGAGAACGGCCGGAGATGGCGGCCGGTCTGCGCAGAAGCAGTGCAACACCTACACGCTGCTGTCCCGCCCCTCGCCTGCGACCACAGCGCTCTCACCTCCTAGCCTGAGCCCGGCCGAACACACCACACTACACGCTCATGGCACACTGCATCAAGACCTCGCCCCTAGTACCACGGTTCTTCTGGGTACTTCTCTTGTCAAGCTCACCGCCTCTAACGGACAAGCTTATGTCTTTTCGTGCCTTAATTGACTCAGGAAGCATGCTAAAATTTTATTAGCGAGAAAGCCTCCCAACTGTTGGGTACACAGCGCCGTCCCGGCCACTATTAATGTCGCCGGCCTTTCTCAAACCTCTGCTCACACACACGCGGATTTTTAACTCTGGGCGTGGAAACTATTGCTGGCCACCCAGTTGCCGCCCCGCACTCGTTCCACATATTGTCCCAAATCACTGTAGACCTCCCACGAGTGCAAATATCTCAGGAGGTCATGAAATAAGGTTAAAAATATTATACTGGCTGATCCAACCTTCCACCTCCCTGGTGGCATTGACGTGCTTATTGGTGGAGCGCTATTTCCACATATTCTTACTACTCACGAGACCTACTCTCTTGGTCTCAATTTACCTCACGCCCTGGGCACCTGTTTTGGTTTCGTGCTGATGGGGACGGCTCCCTGCACACCACTGACGCCAGTCTGTCTCTACTATGGCTGACTCTCTCTTCTCTCGACTGCTGAGGTGGACCTCCACGCCTCTCTGCAGCGTTTCTGGACACAAGAGGAACTGAGCCTGCTCCCAGTAAAAGGTCTGCAGAGGAAACTCAATGCGATGAATATTTTTTCTACCACGCACTCCAGGGACCGTGGGGGTCGATATATGGTCCGCCTCCCTTTCAAGAACACCAGTACTCATCTGGGAAATTCCAAAGTTTCATGCTGAAAGTAGACTCTATTCACTCGAAGCGCAAGCTCCACGCTCCCACTAATGTGGAGTATTATAATTTTATATTCTGGATTTTATACATGAATATCTCTCTCTAGGCCATATGCAGGGCTGCCCTACTCCTGACTTAAGCACTCCCCACTACTTTCTGCCACACCACGGTGTTTTTAAGGCACAAAGTAGCACCACCAAACTACGCGTCGTTTTTTGACGCCAGTGCCAAAACCAGTTCCGGACTCTCTCTCAACGACACTCTGTTGACCGGAGACCTAAACTGCAAAATACATATTTGTGACATTCTCCTGCGCTTCCGCCTTCAGAACGTAGTGTTCTCTTGTGACATCAGACAGATGTACCGCCAAAATCAAGGTGCATCCTGACGATCAACATTTCCAACTGATCTTATGGCGTGATCACCCCCACCAACTTGATGTCCCACGTTCAAGCTCACGACAGTTACCTACGGCCTGAACTGTTCACCCTACTTGGCCATCAAAACGCTACATCAATTGGCAGAAGACGAAGGTCACCGCTACCCCCCCATGCTGCTGAGATTCTCAAGCACCAGAGCTACGTCGACGACCTGATCTGCGGAGCTGAGACTGAAGAACTCGCCGCTGAACTTCAAGATCAACTCATTAAACTCCTTCGGCTCGGTGGCTTTGAGCTCCGGAAAGTGGGTCTCGAACTCTCCGAGACTTCTGCAAACACCTTCCTGAAGATCATCGGGAAATCCCAGTTTTTCTGCAACCCTCTCAGGAGCCTCATTTCTCTATTTTGGGCCTAAAATGGACCCCTCTGACTGACACTTTTACGTTTAACTTTAATTTATTCTTGTGAAAACTCCACACTAAGCGTAAAGTGTTAAGTCTCATTTCTCAAGTCTATGACCCCCTGTGGTTTTTTGGCGCCTTGTATAATGCTCGCAAAAAATATTATGCAACTCATATGGATATCTGGCATAGATTGGGATGGATCCGCTCCCTCCAGAAATATACCAAAAAATGGCACGCCTTTTTATTTGAACTTAAGCACGTTGCCACTATTACAATTCCTCGTGCTATCCCCTACTTATGCTGCTACTACTCACTGGGACTTGCACGGTTTCTCTGACGTCTCAGAACTAGGCTATGCTGCTGTAGTCTACATCCGCTCTACCTCCAATGACACGGTGCACGTAAGGCCAAGTTATGGCTAAAACTCGCGTCGCTCCTCTCAAAAGAGTGACGCTGCCCCCGACTGGAGCTATGCGCAGCTCATCTCCTGGCCCAACTTGTGAAATATTGTGTTACTCCAATTAGCTCCCACCCGCAAGTTTGGTTCTATTGTTTGCTGGTGCGACTCTACTGTGACCCTCGCGTGGATCAAAACACCTTCTTATCGCCTCAAAACCTATGTGGCTAATCGTGTGGCGCAAACTCAAGAGCTTGTTGCTGTGGAGTGCTGGCGCTATCATACCCAGTGCTTCCAATTCCTGCTGACTGCGCCTCCGTGGGATCCTTCCCTCTCAATTGGTGGATCATCCCCTTTGGTGGCATGGACCCCGACTGGTTGCGTCTCCCCTCCTCGGCCTGGCCAGATCCTGATTCCAGCCTGGACTCGGTCTCTCTGGAGGAGCTAGGGGAGCTGAGGCATTCCACTCCTGTCATTGCCTTGGCCACAGCACCGCCTACGTGGGACCTCCTCATCCAGTACTCTTCCTGGAGGAAATTGTTGCAGCACGTGATGGCCTACATCATGCGTTTTTTATCCACAACTGTCGTTCACCAAACCGCCACTTTCGGACCTCTCTCCAAGACAGAACCGGACTCCGCACAGCTAACGAATTTTCAAGACCGTGCAAGAGGGAAGCTTTCACTGAAGATCTGGCTCTACTGCGGGACCGAAAGACGTGTTCTACCAGACTTCAACGCCTCGCCCCCATTCCAGGGTCCAGATGGACTTCTCCGCGTCGGCGGCAGACTGCGCCACGCTGACCTCCCGCCGAACATGTCTCACCCGTGTATCCTGCCCAAGAAGCACCCTGTCGTGGACCTCCTCATTGACCATGTCCATGTCAAACATCTCCACGCTGGCGCGCAACTTACTCTCTCTCTCTGCTCTCCCAGCAAGTCTGGATCCTCTCTGCACGCAGCGTGGTAAGATCTCGCATTTTTAGATGCCTCACATGTTTTAAGAATCGGCCTAAAAATAACGCCCCTCTCATGGGCGACCTCCCCAAAGCTCGCATTACTCCAGCCCGAGCTTTTCTCTCCACCGCATGGACTATGGTGGCCCCTTTTCGCTCAAGGTCCATAATTTACGCTCTGTCCGCATTATTAAGGCCTATATTTGTATTTTTGTTTGTATGGTTACGAAGGCCGTTCACATTGAGGTGGTGACGGACCTGTCCACCGAAGCTTTCCTTGGTGCTCTCACTCGCTTCGTTTCTCGTCGTGGCCTGTGCACAGACCTTTATAGTGACTGTGGCACAAACTTCGTAGGTGCTAAAAATGCCCTACACAAAATCCTCACGGCTGACCAGCGCAAAGTCCAAGACTTTGCTGCTGACCGTTCAATGCGATTCCACTTCAACCCTCCTGCTGCTCCCCATCAAGGTGGAATTTGGGAAAAGTGCCATCAAGAGTGCTAAACACCATTTAAAACGTGTCATGGGGACTTCACATACTAACTTTGTCTCAATTCATGACGCTCACAAGTCAGGTTGAAGCGATGCTCAACTCCCGCCCCGCTCACCGCTCTCTCCAGTGATCCCAACGACCTTCTCCCACTGACGCCTGGACACTTCTTGATCGGCTCTCCTCTGGTTTCCGTGCCTGAAGAGAACTTGCTGGACGTACCCACGAACCGCCTTTCTCACTGGCAACTGGTTCAAGCGCTGCACCAACGTATCTGGAAGCGTTGGCAGCGAGAATATCTCCAGACTCTTCAGCAGCGCCTCAAGTGGAGCACTCCTTCCCGCAACCTCCAACCTGGAGACCTCGTCCTGGTGCATCAGGATACTCCCACTCTCTCTTGGCCCCTTGCACGGGTCACTGATGTCACTCCAGGACAAGATGGTACAGTTCGAGTGGTACATCTTAAGACCTCAAGTGGAACTCTCACTCGTCCAGCAGTGAAGGTGTTTCTCTTACCTCACCTCTACAATTAATTAACTGTCTCTCTACCACCGCCTATAACCTTTGTAATTTGAGCCTATATTGCTCTTTCTCTCATTGAATCCCAAGGTGATTCAAGGCGGCCGGTATGTTAAGTATTATTGCATTAAATAACTTGTTTTTTTATTGCCTAATATGAAAAGGCTACTTTTATTGAATAATAATTATGTATATATTTTTTGGGCAATTTATACTCTATATTTGAATTTGTTTACTAAACTGTATATACTACATTAATCCTATATCTCTTTCTGCGGCCTAGTGCCTACAATACCATTCCTTACTGGATTAAAATATTCACGTACAGTGACAGACCAATGAACCATTGTTTCCCGAATCAGCTGTTTACTGTACACTGACCAACCAATCACAACGGTTGACTTATCAATTGCCCACCTTGCAAGCGTAGGCACGCTTGCTCGTTATACTCTCGATCCCGCCTGGGGCACTTATGTACTCTCTAGCCACTGCTTACCATACTTACTCTCTCCCCCATGTGTTACTCTCTCATTTAAATATTAGTTTATTCTATTTGTTGTACATTTACATTAACATTAAAGTCAGTGCTCTGGATTGGCAATCTCTACCAGAACGTCTCTGCTCCCGGACACCCGCGTCTACCGTGCTCTACAGGACTGGCCACAGTGTTATGAACTATTCGTTTGCGGTCGTATTGTGCGTGAGTGAATCCGTGAAGGACATCTTCCGTCTTCACGCCTGCCTACAAGACAGCAGCCTATTTCCAACACTTACTGATCACAACCTGGCCCTCAACAACAGCAGACTACGGTTAGGTACCTCTCATGAAAATAAAGGTAACTGTTTATTTTATACACTTTATTTGAATATGCACTGTTCATAAACTCATTATGTGTAACCTAGTGAACTCTGGTTAAAATCAGTGTGTTCGGCGTCTTCACTGCCTAGTGTGAAGTGGTCCTTCTTAGTCGAGCCTCTAAAATATTATTTCACGGTTCTATAACCAAATTCCATTCTTTTCAACACCAAACTTGCCATTTCTGACACATGGTAAAAAATTGGTGTTTTGAGGGTATTAAGTATTGAAATGTTAATAATAATTCTGAGAGGAAACTTTCAGTGTAACTTAAATCGTAAATTGTTGCAAAACTCGTAAAGTATTGTTTAAAATGTCTATATGCGTAATATGACGTTATATCAAAATCTGGTAAACAAACCCCCTCACCGTATTTGGTTTGCTGTTTTGGTTTTGGAACATTAAGAATTAATGTTTGAATGAAATAGTATTTTTTTTAAAAAACGGTTTTAAAGCACTTTGATATTATTGTATTGCTTTTATTCTTATCAATAAGTATTTTTTTTCACTCTTCTAGCGAATCGACTCAAAAACTCTTATGTATAAACAAAATTGATGTTATAGTAAAACTTGAATACTCTGCCCAACATTACAACATTCTCTCCTACTGCACTACACAACGCATAATACGTTATGAAATGGAAAAACCGTAAACCCAACAATGAGAAAACTAACAATAAGATTTACAATAATGCATGAATTTTTTAAAAAATTTAAAAAGAAACAAAAATTTGTGAAGTAGTCAAGTTCTATTGTAGTTAAAAGTATTACTACAGTTTACGCTGATAAAAATTACATTTTTAATCTCTGAAGTTTAAGTGCTGTGGTGGTAAATAATTGCTATGATACAACAATGGTTGTGGTCTGAGAACAGCACTCTCAACCTGCACTGGAAACTTTCACCTGATAACACGGAGAAATTCAAAAGTTGAGAGAGAACAATGGAGTTTCACAAAGGAGGTTATGAGGTTTAGGTCGACGAGTATTGTCCTTATATTACCTTTACACTTTATAGACCACTTGTCTTCTTCTACTTTTTATCTCAGTTTCATATTTACCAAAATTACCCGATTTTCAACAGTTGTCTTAGCAATATTTCAAACTTAAATATAGTTTATTTATAATTTTACTGTACTACTTTGCATAGTTCCAATTGAAATATGTCTTACCTTATAAATAATATACAGCTATAAGAGGACCACGTGTCCTATGCTTCTTTTTATCTGTGGCAGTGTAAGATCCGAATTAATTTTTTCCATGTTTAATTGTGTTTCAAAGGTGGAAATAGTGTCCATCTTAGTAATATCATAAATCCGTAAGTGCCTTTGTTTGTTTGTTTTGTTTTGTATCACGCGTAATCTCATCAACGAATTGTGGGGAAAAAGTATATAAAAAGTCCTATGGTACCTGGGATGAATATAAACCTAATTTTATTTCGAAAAAATCCCATTTTGGTCTCTAAAGTAACGAAATATTAATTGATAGAGCCTGTTAATTGTAATATACTATTCTGTGTAAACATTGCTATATGACATCACAACCATATTTTTAATTAATATCCACTACGATAATGATAATATTTATGTATCATAATCCAAATTTAACCTACACTATAAAGTTATTGACACTTTTAAACTATCTTTGATATTTAAGCTGAGTTACTTTTAAGAGAATGGAACAATGATGTACCTCATGATGAATTCATTGAATTCAAAATGTACATTGTATAAAATAAAATGTATCAAAAAGGGTTAAAAGGTATATTATTGTATATTTATATGAATCTATCTCTAATATAGAATGAAAAATTTGTCTAAATTCTAATTTTATATTAAAAATGCTTGATAGTTGTAGTGTAATTCAGAAAACAAAGACAAAGCTATCGTATAAGGTTTATTCTAGATTGAACCAGTGACGAAATAAAACTACTAATGAGTTTGAATTACTAGATTTAAAGTTTAATTTTGGTAACACTACTAAATCTTTGTTATAAAACTCACCTTAGTGAGGAAAACTGTTAATGTTTATGTATTCGAATTTTATATTATTATTATGAAATTCGACCTTTAGCACTCGTTGTGTCAACAACTCCTGGAACAACATGAGCGACATCTTCAAGAAGATGGGACAGCTTGCCTTTGGAAGCGCCGGGCAGCCAGCTAAGCGGCCTAGCTCTCCACCTGCCGGCTCGGCGCCTAAGAAGGTCGCTGTTCCAGCAAATGGCCTTTTTACAGGCCACAACGCCACCTCTTCTACTGTGGCACCTGACCAAACCGACGGCTCCGGTTTCTTTCTACGCCCAGGAAACCCTTGCTGTTCCTGGATAGTGTTCCGGACTGGCCTACCCACGCCAAGGAGCTGGAGGAGTTGGCGCGGGACGGTGTTCCGAGTTAGCGAAAAAGACAGGAGGCCTCGGAAGCGCGCCCCTCCCAAACTCGGAGCAAAGCATAAAAAACAATCACATGCCACTAGTGGGAAGAGAGACAAAGAGAGACAAGATTTCGAGTAAATGATATATAATTAATAGGTGGCAAACATTTCCATGCAAAATACAATTACTTCAGCACCACGGTGCACCGCGTAACTTAATAACTAAATAACAACAATCAATAGAATTCCAATAAAGACAATAACATAATAAATAGAAACAATAACATAATAAATAAATAATATAATATACTAAATAACATAATATCAGGTACGGCAGTAGCAAAATTTTAACTGGTAATTTTTATGAACTGAGGGGAGGAAAAAGGTTGTAGAATTTCTAGGCCCACTATTTTTGAAAAGTAATTTTGTTTCAAGTTTGTAGCCGAAATTTAAAAAAAAAATATATTTAAAGCCAATTTTCGAAGGAGGCGGGGGCTTAGTTGCCTCCACGAATCCGAATTAAAGATGAAATCCTCCCCTTCAGGTCATGTAACTAACTAAATAAATACTGGCTAGGTACTGGCCCTCCTCCAGATCTAACATCTGGCAGCGCTCCCTGCACCCCAGTCCTCGCAAGTTCAGTATAAGAAGTAAAAAAAAACACATTTTTAATCCAACCTTGTTCCAGAAGAAATGAATGGGAGCACTACACTCCGGTTGGATGGCGGTCCAATAGCGCTGGCAGGGCGCGGGCATATCAATTTTTCAGTTGTTCGGGCAGACTCGCCGCACCAGTCCCGCTGACGGCACTCACGGGGACCCTATAAAATCCCAACATAACCAGTAGATATTCAGAACAACTTTACTACAACCCGAGAAATAATAAAAACTTAATTATGTTTGCCACAAAGTATAATAAAATATTTAAATTTAACAATTAAAAAAAATAACAATCTGTAACTAACAGTACCTTTTAAGTATCAGAAGACTATTTCCCAAAAATACCTCAAGACACCAAGTATTAAAAGATACACTACTTGGTGACAATATTAAATATTACAAACAAAACAAATTTTCAAATATATAAACATTTACTTATAGGCTAGAACAGCCATACTAAATGATTAAGCGTGATAACAATTACTTGTAACTATAATTCGCTGGATTTTAAATCATTCTATTATAATATTATAATAATTTACATTTTGCTATTAAATATTAATTGTAAGGTAGGCATAATAATAATTATATAATTTACAAATAATAACAATACATTATTTCCCAAATAACGATAATTAAATTCTAATCAGTTCACGCTACTATAAAGGCAATAATTAAATAATAAAATTGAAATCATGGATGTTGCCACCCAAATTTGCACGCAACACAAAACACGAGGTAACAAAAATTTTGCAAAGTCTGTACCGTCTCGCTTACACTAAATAAAAACAAGGTGTGTACACGGAATAAATAATTTCCGTTCGCCGAACGGATCAGTTAGAAAGCACAAGAGCGAAAGATAAAAAACTAAACTAGCATAGTAAATAAATTAACAAATTTTAGAACGTACGAAAGACAGGAACGAACACTTTGCGACACGAACACGTACACGAGGAACACAAGTTACAAAATAAATATATATAAATTACTTATAACTAATCTACGATAATATATGTCTGGGTGGGAGAGAAAAACACCCGCCAACTAAATAAGTTAAGAGAGTGAAAAAGACAATTACCTGCCGAAAGTCGGTGAATTAGCCAGCCATGGAGAAACGGGAAGAACAGAGAACAGCCAGAACACAGTAAGCTTCTCCGAACGTGTCTGACCGCTCCGAACAGTAGCCAGAGCCAGTGCCGGTGCCGGTGAACAACTGGTCGGTAAACTAGTCAAGGTCAACCAGCTGACCTCAACCAGGCAGAAAATCAATACTCTGACGGAGTGACTCCCCCACCGACTGACAAGAGTGGCCGAGGTGGGCAAAATAAAAGACAAAAATAAATTGTCCAAACTGAGCCCCGGCTCAACCTCCCCCACTAAAAAGGGTGCAACCCCAAACAAAACCTCTCCCCCACTGAAAGAAGAACCAACAAGCTCTGGCACAGGAAACGGGAAGTCGAGAACCCTAACAGGAAACGAAGTCCTGAGCAGGAGGCAGACAAAACACGATCCTCCTGAAATTTTGAGAGGCGCCTCTCTTGGAGAAAGAAGAAAATAGAAAGAGAGTAAAACGACACCACAGGGAAAACCAGGGGTGATCAGTCCCCGGACACCCCCGCAGCCGCACCAGTATCCAGAGCATGACCAGAGGTATCACCACGGAAGGCCTTCAGATGAGAAACGTGGGCCTTCCGCCACAACCTCCCCGATACGGGATCAACCAACTCAGCAGTAACTGGGGAGAGAAAACGAAGAATCCGGTGAGGACCTGTCCACCGATAGCAAAGTTTGGCTGCCCGTTTATCCACGGCCGAACTGACCGGATGGGCCTTACAAAAGACAAGATCCCCCACCTGGAAGGGGTTAGCAATACGTCCCTTATTGAATTTTATCCTCACCCTTTCCCTAGACTGTAGGAGCTTAACCCTGACTGCTTCCCAAGTGTCACTCACATTGGGAGTACCAGGCACTGGTAGAAGACTATCCAGACTCCAGAGATTAGACAAGGGATCAGAAGGAGGACGACTAAACATGACCTGGAAAGGCGTGGAATCATGACTTTCGTGAAGAGCAGAATTGAAGGCTAACTGAAGCCAGCTCAGGTTTTCATCCCAGGTAGTTTGTTTCTCAGCGTGATAAGCGATGAGGGCGGCTCTGAGATTGCGGTTGAACCGCTCAGCATGAGAAGGCTGGGGGTAGTAAGGAGATGTCGTAACATGTTTGATTCCATGCCCAAAACAGAAGCGATGAAACTCCCTCGACACGAATTGTGTGCCGTTGTCTGAGACGAAGGTGGCGGGCACTCCAAAATTCTGTAGAAGGCGGGACTTGAGTGCCTTGACGGTGAGCGACGCCGTGGTACTCCTAAGAGGAATCAACCAGCAAAACTTAGAGAAAGCATCCACAGCGACAAGCAGGGAGGTGTTCCCTGACTTGCTACGGGGAAAGGGTCCCACATAGTCAATGAACACCTTTTCAAAAGGCCGCTCCGCCACCTCGGAGGAAAGAAGTCCTAATTTGGTATTTTGTGCTGGTTTACTGACCGAGCAAAGATGACAAGCTCGTACTCTACCAGCAATGTCTCTGTCCATACTCTTCCAGATAAAACTTATCTCTGATTTTAGCGATGGTCTTGTGAATACCTAAATGACCGCCCACGGGAGAAACATGAAAGTAGGAAAAGACCATCGGTATGAGGGCACTCGGCAGAACAATCTTGGGACCACCTCCGCGTCGGGCAAGACAGCAGAGGAACACCCTTGGACAAGAAGTAAGGAGAGTGGGCTTCTCCCTCCTGGAGCTCACCAATGATGTTTGACAACTCGGGGTCTTGAAGTTGGTGAGAGCCAAAACTCTCAAAGGCAGCAGGGAAATCCAACATCACAGTCCCACACAACGGTGCTTGAGAATCAACAGGATCGCTGGGTAGATGATACATTCTAGAAAGAGCATCGGCGACGACGTTTTGGGTGCCGCGAATGTGCTGCACCCTGAATTTAAAGGCCGCAATTTTGACAACCCAGCGACCAATCTTCCCGAGTTGTCGAGGATGGGCCAATAGCCAGGAAAGAGCCTGATTGTCAGTTTCCAGCAGAAATTCGGAATGCTCTAGGAACCTCCGAAACTTATCCATGCCGAAAACGACCGCCAGACACTCCAGCTCATAAATAGAAGATTTCTTTTCCTGAAGGGTCAAAGTCCTAGATGCAAAAGCTATAGGTTGCCGAGCACCGTCGAATTCTTGAGAAAGCACAGCTCCTACAGCACAGGATGAGGAGTCAGTCTGCAAGATGAAGGGCCTACTAAAGTCCGGTATTCGCAGCACAGGAGGTTGGATAATTGCCTCCTTAAGCAGTTGAAAAGCACGTTCTTGATCTTCACCCCAAACGAACTTTGCGTCTTTCCTTCTTAAGGCGTTCAGAGGGGCGGCCACCTCGGCAAAGTCAGGAATAAACCTACGGTAGAAATTAACCATGCCTATGAATCTGGCAACACCCTTGGCATCCTTCGGAGGAGGGAAATCCCGAATGCCTTGGGTCCTGGCAGGGTCTATAGATACACCTCTAGACGACACGAGGTGACCGAGAAACGATATTTCAGACTTGGCGTAAGACACCTTCTCCGGATTGACTGTAAGGCCAGCCCTACCCAACCTAACCAAGACCTCCTCAAGATGTTTATCGTGTTTCCGTGAAAGACTCACTGTAGACCAGAAGGTCATCAAGATAATTAAAGACATACCTGAACTTCACATCGTGGAAGATGGAGTCGAGCAACCTAGTTAACGTTTGGGCCCCCACAGCTAGCCCCATAGGCACAGATCGGTACTGATACAAATTCCACGGAACACAGAAGGCCGTGAGAGGACGTGATTCCTTCTTCAACGGAATCTGATGATAGGCTTGGTTCAAATCAAATATAGTGAAAAATTTGGCCTTACCGAACCAATCAAAAGCAGAATGGAGGTCGGGGAGAGGCACTGAGTCTATTTCAATTTTGGCATTAAGTTTTCTTAGGTCAACCACCATACGATGTTTTCCATTAGGCTTTGGAACCAAGAACGCTGGACTGGCATACGATGAGTTTGAGGGCTCAATAACTCCTTGATCCAAGAGATCCTTGATGATACCACGCATAACCTCCATCTTTGGAGGAGCCAACTTGTATGGGTGGGAGCGTACTGGCTGAGTGTCAGTCAGGACGAATTTCATATTCAATAAGATGGGTAGAACCGAGCTTGGGTGTGAGGACCTCCGGAAATCTTGAGCAAAGCTCACGGAGAACCCCAGCTTGCTCCTCATCCCCCCATAAAGTGACCGAACGGGTCCCCAGGGGCAGAACCTTCCTCACACTCCACCTCCACAACCTGCGGCGTCGATTTGCATTTATCAGAAAAGGGGACTGACACTCGCCGATTGAATTTGAAATAAGACTGGCCCGCCTGAAGATCCAGCACCAAACCAGTCTTTTGAATAAAATCCGCCCCCAAAATACAATCCATACTCAGGTCCTGGGCCACAAGGAAGCTCCACACCCATGAAAAATATTCAACCCTAAACTTGATTGAAGCCTTCTTCGAAATTGGAAGAGGGGAATTAGAAGCAGTCCAGCAAGTTAAAGAAAGACTCCTCGGTGTGCTTCACTAAACCTAACCTTGAAATGGCTTTCAAAAAGACGGGAAGAGATGAGGCTACAGGCTGACCCGGAATCAACTAGGGCCTTATGCACTGAGTCTCCCACTAAGATATTGATATAAGGGCACACCGAAGATGCTGTCCTAAGCCGTAGGTTTCCCTTTTCTGCTAGGCTCATAGTGTCCAAACTATTAATCAAATTTTTTCGCACAGGTACTATTTTTTTGAAATTTTTTCTTAGACCTCGGGGGAACTTCAGAGAAAACCCCCCTTTGATCTAGTTTTTTGGACCAGTGCGATATCTCCTAGGACACTCCCGACGAGTATGACCTCGTTCACCACAGGCATAGCAGATGGGTGGATGAAGCCCACCAGAGTGATGTGGCCCATCCACGGGATTTCTGTACGGCCGTGACAGCCCTGGAGGGCTGGATGGAACGATGATTGTTCCTCTCCGCCCTCTGCCGGTCAGCAAACTGCACGCTGCGCGAAGCAATGCACAGACGGTCCAGTTCAGAAAAGGTGGAAGGGCGACCAGCAAAAACTAGACGGGACCTCTCTTCAGGATTGAGACCCTCAAGAATGGTGGTGACCACAGTACTTTCGGGGATATTGAGCCTTAACACCCTATCAGTGTCCCTCACCTCGGCCACAAACTTAGCCAAACTCTCTCCGTTGCCCTGAGGCCTAAAGAATTTCTCCACACGGAGACGTTCCCTCAACTGACCAGGAACAAAGAAATCCAATGCCTCCCTATGAAAATCATCCAGGGTACCACCCCTCTGGAGAACTCGAACCAGACAGTCACCCAAAGGTGGCCTACAAAACGGAGAGATGACATGCAGGAAGCTCGCTCCCTGAAGACCAGGCAAGTCATGCAGTCGCAGGATCTCAGAAAGAAACCGCAGCAAGGCTTCAGTATCTAGACCATCCACCGTTGGTAGTCGCTGCAGCAACGGGGTAAGTGGGTTCGGAAGCTTGTGATACTGAACAAAGGATCCCGTCACCACAGTCCCCAGTCCCCCAGATCCAGCAGGCATTTGGGTCACAAGCCCCCGGGCCCCGTCCACACCAGACACCCCCGACGCCACGCCCACATCAAAATCAGCAACAACTGACCCAGGGATCCGGCATTCATCACCCTTAACAGCCGCAGCAGAGTCAATCGCAGACAAAGTTTTTTTCAGGAGCCTTTGCCCCCTCGTCCCTCTCGAGTACAGTCAGCAGGCCGTCAACCAAGGTGACGCGTTCCTCCAACCACTCCTTATCACCAGAACTGGTAAGCTTGGCTCTAAGTAGCGACAGCCTCATATGTAGATGGGTAAGCCGGGACAAATACCTAGCCCTCTCTCGGCCAGTAGGCGGCGACTCCAACCAGTCCTCCTGACTATTCTCAAACGTCTCCAACTTAGCCTCCAAAATAGGCCTCTGCTTCTGGAACGTCAAATCTCTAGGCCAGGTCGTGTTCCAGTTCCATATTATCACGCAGTTGCTTCCGCATGGACTCGCAGTCGGAACCCGGAGTAAGCCCACGAGCCAACAACTCAAAATGGAGATCCTCCTTCAACAAGTATTCAGGCACCAGAGAGACAGGCATGATAAATAAACAAATGACACAGACTAACAAGTAACACACACTGACTCGAAGTCAACGACTAACAAAGCAATAACTAAGGCGACAAGTGAATAACTTAGTGAGACAACACTCTCAGCAGGGTCCCCAGAATTCCTGCCGTCCACGAAACACGGCAGCGAAACCAAAATACCGCAACAAAACACTACGCCGTACCAGAACAAAACCAGAAAAAAAAACAACGATGACAATGTATAACAAAAACACACAAGTAACAATAATCAGGAAATAAATAGGTTCACACACTTCCTGTCGATCGGCGGAAAATAGCACAGCGAGACGGCACAGGCGCAGGAAGTCAACTAACAACTTCAACTCATCTCTCTCACCACCAGTGGCAAAACAAAAACCCCGGGCCCGTAGAGGGTAAAAACACGTAACCACGCTCTGCTACCATTTTGTTCCGAGTTAGCGAAAAAGACAGGAGGCCTCGGAAGCGCGCCCCTCCCAAACTCGGAGCAAAGCATAAAAAACAATCACATGCCACTAGTGGGAAGAGAGACAAAGAGAGACAAGATTTCGAGTAAATGATATATAATTAATAGGTGGCAAACATTTCCATGCAAAATACAATTACTTCAGCACCACGGTGCACCGCGTAACTTAATAACTAAATAACAACAATCAATAGAATTCCAATAAAGACAATAACATAATAAATAGAAACAATAACATAATAAATAAATAATATAATATACTAAATAACATAATATCAGGTACGGCAGTAGCAAAATTTTAACTGGTAATTTTTATGAACTGAGGGGAGGAAAAAGGTTGTAGAATTTCTAGGCCCACTATTTTTGAAAAGTAATTTTGTTTCAAGTTTGTAGCCGAAATTTAAAAAAAAAATATATTTAAAGCCAATTTTCGAAGGAGGCGGGGGCTTAGTTGCCTCCACGAATCCGAATTAAAGATGAAATCCTCCCCTTCAGGTCATGTAACTAACTAAATAAATACTGGCTAGGTACTGGCCCTCCTCCAGATCTAACATCTGGCAGCGCTCCCTGCACCCCAGTCCTCGCAAGTTCAGTATAAGAAGTAAAAAAAACACATTTTTAATCCAACCTTGTTCCAGAAGAAATGAATGGGAGCACTACACTCCGGTTGGATGGCGGTCCAATAGCGCTGGCAGGGCGCGGGCATTCAATTTTTCAGTTGTTCGGGCAGACTCGCCGCACCAGTCCCGCTGACGGCACTCACGGGGACCCTATAAAATCCCAACATAACCAGTAGATATTCAGAACAACTTTACTACAACCCGAGAAATAATAAAAACTTAATTATGTTTGCCACAAAGTATAATAAAATATTTAAATTTAACAATTAAAAAAAATAACAATCTGTAACTAACAGTACCTTTTAAGTATCAGAAGACTATTTCCCAAAAATACCTCAAGACACCAAGTATTAAAAGATACACTACTTGGTGACAATATTAAATATTACAAACAAAACAAATTTTCAAATATATAAACATTTACTTATAGGCTAGAACAGCCATACTAAATGATTAAGCGTGATAACAATTACTTGTAACTATAATTCGCTGGATTTTAATCATTCTATTATAATATTATAATAATTTACATTTTGCTATTAAATATTAATTGTAAGGTAGGCATAATAATAATTATATAATTTACAAATAATAACAATACATTATTTCCCAAATAACGATAATTAAATTCTAATCAGTTCACGCTACTATAAAGGCAATAATTAAATAATAAAATTGAAACAATCATGGATGTTGCCACCCAAATTTTGCACGTAACACAAAACACGAGGTAACAAAAATTTGCAAAGTCTGTACCGTCCTCGCTTACACTAAATAAAAACAAGGTGTGTACACGGAATAAATAATTTCCGTTCGCCGAACGGATCAGTTAGAAAGCACAAGAGCGAAAGATAAAAAACTAAACTAGCATAGTAAATAAATTAACAAATTTTAGAACGTACGAAAGACAGGAAACGAACACTTTGCGACACGAACACGTACACGAGGAACACAAGTTACAAAATAAATATATATAAATTACTTATAACTAATCTACGATAATATATGTCTGGGTGGGAGAGAAAAACTGCCAACTAAATAAGTTAAGAGAGTGAAAAAGACAATTACCTGCCGAAAGTCGGTGAATTAGCCAGCCATGGAGAAACGGGAAGAACAGAGAACAGCCAGAACACAGTAAGCTTCTCCGAACGTGTCTGACCGCTCCGAACAGTAGCCAGAGCCAGTGCCGGTGCCGGTGAACAGCTGGTCGGTAAACTAGTCAAGGTCAACCAGCTGACCTCAACCAGGCAGAAAATCAATACTCTGACGGAGTGACTCCCCCACCGACTGACAAGAGTGGCCGAGGTGGGCAAAATAAAAGACAAAAATAAATTGTCCAAACTGAGCCCCGGCTCAACGGCCTGACGACTACATTCCGCGGTGCTCACTATCGCTTGAAAATGACCACCGTGAAGGAGTTCAGAGCAGTTCAGCGGTACATGTGTTCCAAGAAGCCGCCCTTCTACACTCACAACCTTGGGCGTGAAAGATCGCTTAAGGTTGTGATCAGCGGACTGCCCGACACCGATGATGTGGAACTCTTCGATGTCTTGACTGACGAGGGCTTCGCTGTTGACGAGGTTGCACGACTTCGAACAGCCAGGGGACCTACAAGGAGCTGGCTGATCACGCTGACCAGGGGCAGCGAGCGAGAGAACCCTGACACCAAGCGGGCTTGTCAAATCTACAGCGTGACAAGCCTGCTCCATGTCAGGGTCTCTGTCACGGTCTACAAGACGCCGGCTGGCCCACCGCAGTGCTGAAGATGCCTAGGTTTTGGCCATGGCTCCGGCAACTGCGGGAGGCCGAGAAAATGCGTCCGCTGCGGGGAAAATCATCTGAAGATGAACTGCCCCAAAGTCTCGACGGAGAAGGGTCACTGCTGCAACTGTGGCGGCGATCACAACGCCAACTACCGTGGGTGTCCAGCCTACAAGGAAGCCAGAGCGGCAGCTGTCCAGTTGGGCCGCAAGCCCCGGCCAATCAAACCAATGGCGAGGCGACCAACAGCCCAGCCGACTAAGCGGCCAGCGCGGACGAGTCACCAGCAAACTCCGTATCGGAGTGTGAAGCTACCGCAGAAGAAGAAGCGCCGGAGGAAACCCCGGAAACCCAGCCAACCGACTGCCCCGCCCGCCGGCATCTGTGGTTGACCTTACGGTTACACAGAGGCCCAGGGCGACTGCCAGGCAGAGAATAGAGTGGCCACCCACACCAGCCACTCCGCCGCAACAAACGGAGGCGCCAGCAGCTGATGCAGCAGCAGAAGCAGCCGCCCCCGCCCAGCGCAGCCTACAAGCCGTTTTGGCCGAAATAGCTGCGCAGCTGACCGCCCTTAACCGGCTCTTCAGTGAAGTAGTGGCCCTCAGCGGCACACCGACCAGCTGCTAGACTGCTGCAGGAACGAATTGTTCCAGTCGACAGGCAAGTTATTGAGCTCAACTGCTCAGAAACGGCCAACAGACCAGGAGGAGCGCCCATAGGCCATCCTAGCGACCCGACTTGGACTTGGAATGTTTATGTGCAAGACTGTCCAGATACTCAAGACTCTACAATACAATCCGAAAAACAAGCGATGTACAACTTAAATATAATCATAAATGATTATTGAAATTATGCATAAAACAGATTTTCTACTTATACCGACAATAGATTTTTTCATCGTACTAGACTTCTCAGTCTTAAGAATGAAAAAAATATTACTCCATCGTAACATCAAGGCAAACGGAGCCATGGCGCTGGAAATATCTTAGATCTAGATCAAAAGAAGGTTGCAAAAGACGTAAGTAGACCCTTTTTGACAGAATTAGGTTTCTGAGACCTACTTATATACGACGGTATTTATATAAAAATAACTTATTCTGTGTATACATATATATAAATCATATTTAAATCACTCTAAACTTTGTCACATCAAAGTATTAGTATTATACTGTTTAGTTCAAATTTTTGTAGCATTGAACTAAAACCAAAGTAGTTCATTTTTTCAAGTTTAAAATTTTTAACACATTGAAAGCATTGTTCCTTGAATAAACCGTTACAACGAACTATCAATCTTAATAATTTTACTTGTGCATCATAAATATTGCCATTGGCAGAACCACGCCCTGGCCTGTTCTTCTCCTTCCGCACGGAAATGGCATTATAAATGGGGCTGTCCAATCTTCGATTGTATAAATCATACTTAAGATATATTGACAATCCTTGACGTTTAACACTCAGTATATATTGTGTTGCACTACAAACAAGCATGCAGTGTTTCTAGCCCGTTACCTAAGCTTATTTCACATCCAAGGTGCTGTTAGGGCTTGCCTATACCTTCAACCAGATCTAGGATTTTCTGTCCAATAACATCCCCTCATCTCAATTTTCTATTAAATACTCCGCAATCTAAAATAATGTGTTTTCCGCTTCCCCAAACTGTGCATGTTTTCTAAAACAACCAGTAATGAAAGAAGTCATTCGATTCAAAACTCCTCTGTTCACCTTCAAAAACAAGTTCGAGTAACTGATGTTACTGGCTAATCTTATTACCGGCCACTGTATAACATTAACTTCTGCCGGGAGAGGCATTTTGGGTTGAGATTGTTAACTAATCTGACCAGTACAAATATTAGAGTTAGATGAAAAGTTTGCAATTGTCTGCATAAGGGTTCGAGGGTTCCTTAAATAGCAATGACTTCAACAAATGTGGCAACTTCGTTATCTGTCTACTGATAAAATCAGTTATATCAGATAATGCAACCCCAAATGTTTGCAATATGTAAGTGCTGAAACATGAATTTATCTTTGACGTTTTAGCAGAGGTACTTCAAACATGTGTTTACATTCAAATTTCATGAAAAACGTGCTTCATAGTAGTGTAATTCAGATAACAAAGACAAAAATATCCTATAAGGTTTATTCTAAATTGACCCAGTAACGAAATATAAAAAAAAACCTATGAATTGGAAATACTAGATTTAAAGGAAATACTACTATAACCTTGTTATAAAACCTACTTTAGTGAGGAAAACTGGGAATGTTCATGTACAAGAATGTCTAGATACTCAAGACAGGTTGAGTTTTTTTGACATTGTGGTGAAACATTTTTGTAATAACATCTATCAACGAGCCATTCTTTCCCAGAATAAAATCCGAAAGAACACAGTTGTACAACTCAAATATTATAATAAATGATTATTGAAATGTAGCATAAACTTCCTAGAGATTTCCCCCTAATACCGAAAATAGAGGTTTTTTGATCGTACTAGACTTCTTACTTCTAATAATGAATGAAATTTTTCTCTATCGTGACAACAAGGCAAACGCAACTATGGCACTGGACATATCTTAGACCTAGATAAAAATAAGGTTGCAAGAGACCTAACTAGACCCTTTTTGATATAATCAGGTTTCTGAGACCTACATGTATAGCTAGAAGTGAAGCTGACCTGCAAGTAGTTAATTCATTTAGTTATTTAAAATGTTTACCACAGTGAAAGTATTGTTCCTTGAATAAACCATTAGGCCAACTGTCAATATTAATAATTTTACTCATGCATAATAAATATTTCAATTGTCAGAACAACGCCTTGTCCTTTCTTCTCTTTCCGCACGGAAATGGTATTACAAAGGGAGCTGTCCAATCTTCAATTGTATAAATCATACTTTAGATATATTAACAATCCTAGACGTCTAACGCTTAGTAAATTTATATTTGATTAGAAACAAGCATGAAGTCTCGTAGTTTCTAACACGCCACATAATCATATTTCACATCGCAACGTTGGTAAGGCTTGCCTATCCCTATACTTTCAACGAGATCTAGGATTTTCTAACCAATAACATCAGTAACTATAAACTTTCTAATAACTATAAATAGGGCCCTTCCCTATCTCAAACCTGTCATTAAATCTCCCGCATTCCAAAATAACGTGTTTTGCAGTTCCTTTAAACTGTTCATGTGTTTTCTGAAACAAACTTGTTCAGTAATGAAAGAAGTCTTTAGATTCAAAACTACTCTGTCCACCTTCATTAACAAGTTCGTGAAACTGATGTTACTCTTTAGTAATTTTCTTATCACAAGAGTGTCCAGAGAAACTGTCTAAATGTCCATTGGCGACTCTGCACCATTTTTAGAGTGGCTCGATTGATAGCAGATATTTACATACATTATAAGCTGGTTCAGGCTTGAGAAGTGCTTTTTGACCTATTTCAGCGTGTTTATTCTTATTAATACCGGTAAGACCAGGAACCCAACTAAGATGTACTGAATTACGACTAGCTAGAATGGATACAGCCTTAAAGCATTCCCACGACAACTTTGAATAACATTCTATTGAGATAAGAGCAACAAGAGTGTCCTGATAGTTAGGCAGAATCACTATTAGTTTATCGACACCATTGACGGAGAAAGGCTACTCGTTGGTACGTTGGTAGCAAGGTCCATGTGACGTAGCTATTGCTGCCAATAATTTTTTTTCAGCCTAATTGAACTTGATAAAAATTATTTAACAGAAAAACATATATAGAAAAGTAAACAACACTCCAGATGGGTAAAATTTGCATAATTATACATGAAAATATTTTGCTATTGTATGTTTTAGTGTTGCTTTGAAAATGTTTTTCTTCTCAATTTTCATAAACTTATAGGCAAGACGTGCTGAAACAGCTTCACCTTCACAAAAACTATATCTGAAATTATCCTTACCTATTTTGAAACTATCTCTATACTTTGTTATAACATACGAGTACAATATGGAATATACAGTACTAGTAGTAACCTGAGTTTTCACACACAATTTTCAAAATCGAAGGCCATAGTTTTGTTATTGAAAACGTTTATGATGTAATGCGATGGACTCCTACAAATGGGCAAATCAGGTAAAGAGTATTCCGGTATCCATAGTTGAGAGATTCAGTGCGTAAATAAGTTTTAC
Source organism: Homalodisca vitripennis (assembly GCF_021130785.1). Taxonomy (NCBI): domain Eukaryota; kingdom Metazoa; phylum Arthropoda; class Insecta; order Hemiptera; family Cicadellidae; genus Homalodisca; species Homalodisca vitripennis. Next base: position 182,085,414 of record NC_060209.1, on the reverse strand, counting down.
TGTGTCTACTTTAGGTCTTGTTACATGAATACATATAAGCCTCGCAAACCTAATTTTTTCAAAAAGTGCTAACTTCCGTCTGTTTACATTAATTTTATATCTAAGGTATTTCAAGTGCCATAGTTCAGTTTAACTTGTGTCCCCATCAAGAAAATATATACTAATAAAAACCAACTTCGATATAAAGCTATTTTCGGATCTTTAAATTATCATTCCGTCCAAGATTCTTGTCTAAGGGATATAATAATAATTTGGGTCTTTTGTCTCTATAAAGAAAATCTATAACTTACGTACGACTGAAAATGTATTAGGGAATAAAGAGTCAAAGAAGTTCGATTAAATTCACTTCCGCTCTTATTTATTTACGATTCCACAAGTGAGTATATGTTGTTGCACTGACCCAGAAAATAAACACATTTGTGAGTTTTTAAATCAAACCTAGAACTAAAAGTTTTTATTAGCGGTCTGCGATGTTTTTTAGTAATATTGATATGTGCGCTGATCAAAAAAGTATGTGCATAGGTAGGCTTTAAAAGACTACTTAAGTAAAATGCATATACTTCCGTCACTTGTATTCTGCTTCTGATACAAGAGAGAAAGTTTACCATCCCTTTGATTTTCCTTTAACTACAGTAAAATTGTTAAGCCAGACAACCAGTTTCGATAACCTTACGTGCAAAACCATTCACAGCTTTAGTCATCAAAGTGGGTTTTAAAACACCGTTTAAATACTATAAACATACATTAGATGGTTTATTTGTCACTGGTGCATTCTCAAATAAAAATAAAATAGTGACTCTGTCTTAGAAATTTGCATAACACTACTGATAAAGCACTCCACAACTATTCAATTCTAAAAATGTAAATGGAAACAAATGTTTTTTCCGCTTTGGTGGACTTCAGCTGAAAGTTTCAACAGATGTTTATGGTCATTTAACTTTGGATTAAGTGTTGTAAGTATTATAATTATTTTCCAGTTATTAAATATTCCGTGGAACTTTTCCAACGTTTCTAGCCTTTTAAGCCTTCCTTGGGCTTCTAAAACTATTTCAAAACCAAAAATAATTTAGTGAGAATAACAAACGTCCTTTAGTTTTTATATATACAGATTTATATGTATGTATATGTATATATTGTTTCAGATAAAATTATATAATAATGGTATAATAATGTTACTTGTTATTGCACAACAAGATCCTATTTATATGAGTTTGTTTATTGATGAGGATATTAAATAGAATATCCAAATCGGTTTGAATAAAACTTGGATGGAAGAACTGTTGAGAACAGCTGACCGATGTAAACAAAGGCTTGTAGTCTGGAGGGGCCTTTGTGCTGAGGACGCTTTTGATGTTTGAAGGTCTTTGACAACAGTAGCAGCCTTGCCGCTCTCATACGCGCAGTTACAGTCCCAGTATACAGAGCATCCTTGAGTTTTATCACTGAACATGTATGGTTATTCATTATAGGTTGCATCATTATTTTAAGTTGATAGTTGTTTAGTATAAGTTTAAACTTATTATAACGTCCCCTAATTTAGTCAGTATATTGAAATAATTTAAATCAATTAATGTATTAATAAACATAATTTAATACCACGAAATCACGTTTTATAATAAAGGGAAATTCTAAAGCACGGACCTAAGTTAATTAATTTGTATTAAATGTATTATAAATTTCATTTTATAAATCTGCATAAAAATTATTTTTGTGACAATGTTTTAATTTTAAGGCTAATGAGATAATTCTTCATAATATGATAAATTAATCATTTGTATTCAGCTCCTAGCATCCATCAAAAGTATATTTTAGGCTTTAGAGATTAAAATGCATGTAATATCTCACAACTCAATCCCTCTTTGTTGTGTGTCCAACATAGAGTAATCTGTACCTGTTTTTCCTAGAACCTACTGAAAAGCTTTTGTAATTACATATTTATTTAACTTTACGAGTTACAGTAGCTTGGTTTCTTGTGTTAACAAAAGAAGAAAGAGATTTATATTGGTATATAGCACATTATTGAGTTATGTTTTACAGGAAACTGAGGAAACGTTAAAGAGTAAATAAATTTATCATTCGAATGATAGGTACATATTTTAGTAGAGGTAATAAATGATTAACAATACCTAAACAGTGAGTAAATCGTGCTTTTTTATTCAGAACATAACATTGTTTATCACTCATTCCAAAACAGACTAGTATTTATTTTGAAAAGACTCAAATTTCCTGTTATCCCCGAATTTTCTATTACAAGGTAAACATAAATGTAAAGCTAAATCATTTAAGTCAGATAGAGGATATATAAAAAATTGTTGCATTACAATTGTTGAAGAATATGTGCCGTTAAGAAATATAAAACTCAAAATATCGCAAAGTAATCATGAGAGAAAATACATATCAAGACCTTTTATTTAAAAAGAATGGAGTTATTTACAAGAAATTTAATTTTTAAACAAATATTTAAATTAATTTATGAAAAACGCCAATAATACTGAATTAAAAGGGAACCGACAGAACAGAAGATTAAAAATTCACATAAAACATAAGAATCATAGTACTCATGCAACATAAGACTAGGACATATGCTTAAATTTGAAATTGAAACAAAATATAAGCAGCTTTAAGCAATCAGAAAGACCATTATACAAATATGCTTAAGTATAATAAACTTCTCCTGTCGTTTTCTAGCCTTATTTTTATAAAATAAAACTATTTATCTTGACGGATACTGTAAACTACTGATATTGTAAATGTTCCACTCCCAGTCCACTTAGAGTTTCTTTCACACATACTGGTTTTTTCCTACTTGCATGTTTTGTGGATTATATAGAAGTCACAATTTTGCAAGACCGTGTTGGCTGCCTCCCAATAGACAAACACTTAACTGTCGCAGAAAATACAAGAAGCGGGCGGATAGGTTCTTTAATTTTGGAATCCTTTTCTAGGTCTCCTTCGATACGATGTTGCCAAAGGTTGAATGGAAATAATAATAGAAATGCAATAAATTCATTGACTGAATGATCTGTAACTTTCTATAGTCCGGCATATAAAACTGTTCAGAATTTTTGGATGGTGGTCACAAGGTCAAAGGTGAATTGTTAAATAAATGCAAAAAATATTGAAACAAATTATTTAATCATTTATAATTGTATAGGCCAAATAATAAATAATAAAAAGTATTGTAACAAAACAATTTATATTTTAAGTTTAATTAAACCAATGCAGAGATTCATGACACAATATCATAATTTAATCAAGTTAAAAAATAAAGTTTCTAATAATAATATATACATATATATATATATATATAAATATATATATATATATATATATATATATATATATATATATATATTATGATTATTATGTAGAGAACATACAACAAGAAGTTTATATTAGTTCGCTGGACATTCATTAGGGAACTGTGCATTAACATTTAATGTGAAATGGTTCTATTAAGGCTTAACAAGTACTACAATGAATACAATAAAAATGTATCGACTCAAAACCAGTTTTCATGAACTTTTTGAACCAGTATTAATGAAATTCGTTGTTAATAAAAAAATAAACAGTTGTTACTAAATTATTTATGTATATTGTGCATTAAAATAGGTATTTTATGAATTGCTGATTGGCCACAACTAAAACTATTTTACAATCAACATAATCTTTTTCTATGCTCAAAATAAGAAATATGAAATATTCAAAGATTATAATTTTGAATGATTTATATGTACTATTATTTTTAACTTGTTATATTTTTAGAATCCTATGTTTTATCTTAACAGATTGGGACAACTTTAAAAGTAACTCTACTTGATTTTATATCAGGACTTTTATTGTTTTTGCATTATATATTTTTCTTTTTCTTTTATAATATTACCTCTTCTTCTCGTTTCTTTCGTATATTTTTTAGATTTAAAAGAATAAATGAAAAAGAATAGTTATAAAAGAAACAGCTATTTAATTATATAAAAGTATTTAAAATTTTTAACGAGTGAAATATTTAGGTAGTATGTTATCATAGTTACAATCTATCACCTAAAATATCTCAAAAAGAATAGTAATAAAACAAACTGCTATTTAATTATATAAACTTATTGGTAACTTTACAAGAATGAATTCATTTCACAATATCACAACTCAAATTAGATTATCAGGTAGTATGTTACATAATTATAATATATATTATAGATTGTATGAATGCAAGTACCACAATTACAAATAATAATAAATACAATAATCCATTTTGGTAATTTGTATCAAAGTCTTAGATGAGTAAATTAAATAAATCATTAAACAAACATGTGTTTACTATACAATTTTCACATTCCTATGAACTGTAAATGTATTTCAAAATTTATTTTTATTAAAATTTAACTAACCCTACTACGGTATATATATAATATATGGAACCAAAAGTACATTTAATAAATAAAAGAGTAGCCAGTTAGTGTACCCACGTTCAATGCAATTTCCACAACCCTTAGTGTCATTTCTCGTGACTTTATTTTCTTCAAGGATGGGTATATCCGCTACGTCTAAAGGTCGAGTGACTTAATTAGGAGTTTCCATTTGAGGCTAAGCAACATTCAGAGCACAGTGTATTTTCACGACAATATTACTTGTGCGCGTGGGTCATTGAGCATTTATTGTATGTTGTTATTTGTAGTACCTCACAAATCTAATTTAGGATTATTAATTAAATTCGATCTTCGCTAACGTTCAGCTAATAAATACGCCAAGGCCTCTTCAGAAAATATAATAATCAATTGTTTTTAATAATTATTGATGGTTTGATAGGGTTTTAATTGGTAATGTTTTTGATAAGATTAGCACCTGATTTATCTTCCCGTTTTCAAAAAATTATTAAAACATAGAGAATTTTACTATAACCATTTGGTGTTACTGCAATTTATAGAGTCACTACTCTCAGAACTCTAAGATCTTCTCTCTCTCTCTCTCTCTCTTCTTCTGGATGAAGAATGAGTATTGCAATATGTTTTTACAAAAAGAATCTATTTTTTATAAACATTTCTTTCGAACGTCACGTATAAAGGGTAGAAATTAAGTCAAGATTTTATATCGATATCTCAATCCGTTTATATATTATATGTCGCTCTACCAGGACCTAATTTCCATCCTGTATATAACATACACAAAACATTTTTCTTTTTTAGTATTTAGTTTTTGAAAGAAAACTTGCAGATTTATCCTTCTTGTCTTCTGGAAATTTATCCATTCACGTAAGAAATTTTTATTTAAATTCTGTCCACTTTATAGTTGTCCATTTGGGTCTATTGGAAGTCGGATTAATATTTCGCGTATTGGTTTATATCTTTCGTATTGTTTAATTCTATTTAATAAAACAACGTTCAATAATTATTAATTGGTTTTAAAGTGCTTCGCTCCTCTTTCTGATTAGTGAAATACAAGAATATGTGAGGAAGTATGCTTGTAAAACTAAATGATTATATTAACGACAAACATAATTACAGTTCCTTAGGTTAAACCTCTTTGCAACTTTGAACCTGTTCCTTGTTCAGCTTGTTTTTCAGTGTGTTGGTGTATTTGTTCTTAATTCGGATTTCTTCAAATATATAAATATAAAAGCCTTTTTAATACATTTTTTATTTTGTTTTAAAGTTTTTCGTTACCGGTTGAAATTTAAAACACTCTTTGCGATTAGTTAAGTAGAAAGTACTTATAAATTTATTTGATTGTATTGACGATAAAGATACACGTTCTAATATTGAGTATTCGTATTACTAATGGGGAAACCATCAAAAGTAATATTTTACTGGAATAACGTTTTTACCCTTGCATTCTGATGGGTTCGCGGTAAATACAATACAAACACAAACAAAACATAATATCTGGGAATGGTTTTGTGCTGGAGATCCTTTGATGTTTGTTGGTCTTTGACATCAGTGACAGCTTTTCATTCTCTACTTGTGCTCTGTGTTTCTTTTGTAACAAACAACCATTTCCTCATACCATAAATTTGTATCATACGAATCTGCCTCTGTATAAGTAGGTATATATAAAAGATCATACACTACTGTACATTGGCTTCGAATTTGGATAAAAGTTCAATAAAGCCAAATCGTAATGTGTAATGGATAGTCATGTCCTTCATTGGACTCTGTTGTCCATGTATAAATTACGTTACATGCTAATTTCAAATCTTTAACTCAATTCTTTCTTGACGTTAAGTGGAAATTAGGCTCAGCAAAGTATACATACTAAAGAGGATTTTTGCCAAAACCCTTATTGATTGATATTCTAAATATCAATCATAAAAACAGGACAAACCCAATTCTTGAAATTAAATTAAAATATTCAATAGAGAACTCAAATCAACACTGATAAATTTACAAGCCATCATTTGCCGAAACACAAATTGAATGTGTAAAATGAAATGTTTAAAGGGTTTTAGTTTCTTATTATTGTTAATAATTATCTTCCATGTTTATAAAAAAATATATACATTCTTTTAAAGACCAATAAAGAGCATCTTGACATGTTTAAATTTTTTAACCTTCCATATTTGTTGACAGAGATATAAATATGCGAACAAATAAATATAAATATACTTCAGTTTTTAACAATAGGAACATTGTACAGAAATATAAAGCGTGTAGACTATGTTTAGGTAAGTGGGAACTACGATTTTACTTTTTGAAAAATCTGAGGAGTTGTCATGAAGGACGACAGAGCGTGACCAACCAAAAGTTCTTAAGCGACACTCCACTACAGTATTTATGATATACGTGATTGGGAATGGAACTAAAATAATAAATAATTGAATTGCAGCCATATTCTTTTTATGATTCTAGATATTAAAGATCAAAATATCATTTGGAACGTATCAAATTTTACGTTTTAAGTTATACTCAAACATTAAGAAAAAACACACTATGAGTAGAGAATTCTTAACTTATAAGCAATATGTGACAACAATATGAGATAAATCCACCTATAGTTTTGACAATAATAGTAACAGAACAATCCTATGTTTTTATTTTGTAGGAGTTTAAAATATATTCTAAGCATTTATCATTAAGAGTTATAGGCGTGCCAGACGAGACTTTACAGTGTATCTATCGTACTAGTTGTGGTTCTCAGTCACCCAAAGAAGATTGGTCGTTGTAGTGTGATATGGCGATGTTTGGCCATGAAGCCCTCCCGATTAAAACTCGTAAAAGCTCTTCGTGCTAGTTAATTAGCTGTTTTGACTTCAGCGATTTTTATCAGAGGTACACTAGAATATTAAATATTTTTCCGGTGGTGATATTTACTGATGAGGGCGTTTTATATCGATAATATTGTTAACCGCCACAATTTTATAAACTTAATGAAACTGCTGAACATGAACTAAGTTCATCCCAAGTGTAGTTTTAACAATCCAAGGTTTATTTGCCCTAGTTTTTAGAGGCACAAACAGTGAAAGGAGTGTGACGCTAAGTATGTGACATACTGCATTATTACGGAAGTGATTTATTTCACATCATTAAACAAGATTGCGTGTCGCGGTCGCGGTGTGTCTTAAATCACTACCACACTATCACATGTAGATAGTGCCCACAACACTGCAAGATAAGGCTTCTCACGCTACGTGACCTTTCCCTGTGGAGGTACATGAGAACAATGCATTTACTCCCTTTACTTATGATATTGATAAGCTTAAAATCAGAATTTAGGTTGTATCATTGGATAAAGACAACTTGTGCAAATTTTATAATTAATTAATCTGTTGACTAGAGGATGTGCAGTTCATGAAGGCCATGTGGAACATTTTAAACATTCTTTGTAACCTTTATTCCCCTGTGAGTATTTCAGTCTATTTGTGTGAAGCGGTTTCGTAAATAAATATACTAGTTTAAATTGGGCAATTCTCTTGAAACGCATTGTTTTTTTACTATTCATCTCAATTATAATTTACAGTGGTCTCGTTAAAAAGCTATTTTTGCTGGTGCCGTGATTGTCCTGAAACTGTAAGGTTTAGAAAAGATTTTGGAAACATTTTGCAGGCATATAATAAGTAAACAAAATTAAACAACTCAAAGAAGCACCTGTATAATATTTGTAGATAACAGTAATATATTATTTTCCAAAGGTTTCCAAATTAAAGGTTAAGAAAGTTGTGGAGAGGGAGAGAAAGCACAAGGTAAGAATCGGGGATTTTGGGGAAATTTTTCATCATACATTTGGCTGTTATTGGGGAAAATTTAATCTGTCTGGGAATTACTTCCGAAATAATTGTCTAATTTGTAGATCAAGATGTTTCATACTTATCAATCAGCTAACGAACTGTTGTTTGTCTGTTTTAGTAAGTAACAAATAACACTAATGGACAAATACTTCATGAAAGCTGATTCCGAGTTATTACAGTTTTAACAGAGAAATACTTGTTAAGCCTTAATGGAGCCATTTCACAACAAATGTTAATGCACAGCTCGCTAATGAATGGACGGTGGATTAATGTAAACTTTTTGTTGTTGAATGTTCTCTACAGTATTATAATACTAATATTCATGGGGACGTCATGTCGTATCAGGCTAAATCTTTATTAGTATGAGGTAACCCTGTTATTCGTTTCTTGTATATATAACAAATCATTGTTTAGTTGTGATACCGTGTAGGCCTACTGTTATTCGAGAATAATGTATCGATTTAAATAATTTCCTAGGATAATTTTTATAATTATTTCCTCATTAAAAAACAAGCAAAATTGTGTAATATGTACATGAGATAAAAGATTTATAATCAGGCTACCAAGCCTATAAATAACACAATTTACTTATCATACAATTGTTATACATGTCATATTAATATACAATAGTATCACTGCCATCCTGAATTTCGAGAAGAAATATGGTCATGTTGGACAGTTCACCCATGGTTTTATACATATATTAGTAAAGTGCAATAACATTACCAACATCCGGAATACTATTACAATAACATCTGGTGAGGTTTGGAAATTTAACGCATTTTGTATGTTTGTGGAATACATTAAAATGTCTAACCCATACACCAGTAGTTTTAATATTGACATCTTGATAATATTTGGACTATTTTTTCTTAAACAATAAGCAAAATAAGATCTTGAAGTCCATTTAAGCCTGGTTATATAATACAATAAATTTTGATTCTGCATATAATTTAACTATGTTGTTTTTATTTAATTAAAATATTGTTACTATTTAATCTTAGTGCATGATCCTTATTCTTAAATCTTGAATTACAAATTTAGAGACGAGAATAGTTAGAATTAGTAGGGAAAATATGTTAAAAAATAAAAAAAATTTACATCTTAAACGAAATAAGAAAATTTTTATAATAAAGTTTTAATGTTATAGATATAAATAAAAGGATCTATAATTTATTAACTTATTCAAGCTCAGTATTGTTATTTTGATAGTGTAAAGCAGTCGAGACAAGGTGTGATACAATGCTAGCTGTAACCGAGGAGCAAAGTGTAACATAAATATCAGAGAACATAACTGTCAGGAAGACGAGCAGTTCTTGCTACCATCACTGTAGCTGCACCCCCTGAGCCTCTCCTGTAGTTACGTAATAGAACAACAACATTACTTCGATTACACAAGATAGACGTCATGTTCCGTTCCTCACATAAACCATCTATAACTTGTACACGACTTTCATCATATTTTAAAGTATTTAAACAATATAAAAAAACAAGAACCCTAGTTATTATGGTGGCATACAAAATTTTAAATATTTATGAAAAAAACAAATGTGCACTAGACTAGAAACTAGTGCACTCTATTATGCATCAGATGTGACAATAAGAATAACACTTCATTTAGACTACATTTGATTGCAGTCTAGATGTCAAAACGATGTAGAAAATTCGTTCTGAGCTTCTTCGTCGCCGTATGTTTTGAATTCCTCAGATAGATGTTGATGCTTGAATCCAGGAGTCAAGTCTTTGTCACTAGATAGGAAAAAAACCTAGTGAAAAGCACCTAACATTTTGCATTTGTGACGGTACGTGTTTTTCTGACTTATGCCATTTTAAGTGATACAAAACATGACCTCCTATTTAATTGATCCCATACGTAATTGTGCTGGAAACAATGCCCTGTAATGCCCAGTTCTTATATCAATTATAAACTTATTACCTCTGACCGATAAAGAAGTGGTGGCAAGTTTCAAAGTGCAGCCGAGGTCATCAAATAAATTTGATATTTATTAAAAGTTACAATTAATTATTTAACATATTTGTATTAATTACAAAAATTGCTTAGTTGATTTTAAACCTAAACTTAAACAATTATCAGTAAAGAAATGAATACTTGAGTAAAAGAAATGTATCTTGTAAGTTATTTCCTACTACTACGTGACCACTACACTATTTGATGACAAAAATGGGAAGTCAACGATAACATTTTCCATACAAGAAGATAATGATTTACGTTTCGTGTAATTTCGATTAAACAGTAACAACTTTCATACTGCGATATAATACACAAATAAAATACAAATATCTTACTTAAAATTATGTTTTGATATAAGAAACAAACTTATCTAAAAATTAGTATAACAACAAGTTTCATTTACTGTACGTCGTTAGATGTTCTACAGATTACTTTTGTAATACATGTTTCAAACCGATACTTTTTATTAACTTCACTCCAACCATTTAATACGGTAACGTGAGAAATATTGTATGAAATCTTTCACTCGATTCGGTGTTGCGTTTTAGATTTGAAATCTGTTATAAAGCTCTTCAAGTGTCTCAATTCTCAATCACTCAAAAGTTAATGTTGAATATAACTTTTGGTTTGAAAAACCTATGTCACAAAATGAACACTTAATAAAATTTGACTGATTTCCTTAAACAAGAAAATAAGGCATCATTTAAGAACATCATCAATTTGTAGGACAGTCAAAACTAATTTGTTCCTTACATATCCTATGTTGATGTATTATCACCAGAACTAATATTCTTACGCAAAGGCAACAGACTGTGTCATCCCGAGGAGGCAAAGCAGTAGACATTAGCTGTTGTGTGCTCAGCGCTGTCACAGTTTCCAAGTTCTTTTCCAACCACTGTCCTTCCTTTATTTTTGTGTAAATGAAGTTACATTAAGAATGAGATTGCACATTAAAATCCACTCAGCTAGTTTATAAAATTATGAGTTTTGCAAAACAATTTAAATTATTACAATTAACACAAAGCACATTATTGGTATACTACGAAGCTGATTATCACTAATTCAATTATTATTACGAGACAACAGTCGTTTCATTTACAAACTATGGTGTTGGCTTTTATAATTACTTACATTGTGAAATGTGTTTTTTTTCTAAAAATATATCGCTTACGAATACATTTAATAGTGCTTTTAGGTTATTAGTAAGAATATACGCTACAAGTAAAAGTTACGTAAAACAGAACTCTGGTAACAAACTAAAATTGTTCATTAAGTGTTTTATTTTACGTCTGTCTGTGTTTGTCTGAGGAGGAATAAAAAAATAAACAAAAAATTAAATAAATAAAATTACTGATCAAATACTCCATGTGTTACTCATAAACAGTTTTACTTACTTTGCTGCACATTAATTAGGTCATTTACTATACATATAATGTAATAAGTAGAAAATTTCACTTAATTACTCGTAATTTGTCAGTAAAGAGTTCGTTTTTAAAACACCTGCCCAGGGTATCAGACATTATTACTTATTAAAATCAGAAGTTACATTGAGGTTCTTTCGACGTCGTCTTTAATTTGCGGGCTTCTGCAATTTCCTATTTTTGATTGAAAAGCATGAGTGATTGAAAAAAATGTATTTTTAGGTAACTTGGCATACCTTAGTAACTCAGATGTCTAAAATTTGCACTTATACTTTACTTTTTCATGAATATATATTGTTGGATCCTATATTATGATTTAATTCGGATGGTTTAACACACGGAATACAGAATAGTTTGGTTTTAAGTTTAGCTATTAGTCTTTAAATTACGATTTTATAAATGACGCTTACAGATAGATGGATGGTAAATAAAAATAGATAGAACGATGGTTGAATTTAGTATTTGGCTCCATTTGGTAATGAAACAATATACTAAATTTTGTAATGAAAATTATTAAAACACTGTTTATATTTCAACTATTACATCAAAAGACGAAATATATTCGGAGGGGAGTCTTTGTAACGGAAAATATAAATGGTGAAATACCCGTAAATACCTTTTCTTTTTCTCACAGTAACGTTCGAGTGACTACAGTCCTTTTGTAATGCAACAACTTTTGCCAGGTGATAGCTAGTTCAAATGTAAATTCAGCAATATAAAGTTCATTGCATTATTCCATAAGAACATTTACAGCCCGAGGTATTTATTGTTCTTAGATTTCTTATAGTTTTTGTTCGGCCTTTAATATTTTTATTGACAAATTGCCTAATAAAAGTTGAGGAAGTATTTTCCAAGAGCTATACACTGCTCTTGTAAAATTCCCTTAACACTCCGTTATTGATAATATTTATGGACTTGGCTTACATATAGTAAATGTATTTCTACCCCGCTAACTGCAAGTCTTTTTTATCTAATACCGAAGGTATGGTTTCTTTTTAATTGCTATGCTTAATTCTACTATTATGGTTAATTCCCGAAATAGTTTCTGATAGATCTCGACAGGAGACGGCCCCAAATTTACCCATCCAGAATATCTTGTCATTCCGGAACCAAACCAAATGTCCTTTTTGGTCTTGGCAATGATAAATCTAATGATGACATTCCAACAACTAGCATGCACACTAAAACTATATTTTTTTGTTCTCTTAGGACAAGAAGTTTATAAATTGCTACTAGTCCTATAAAAGCCTTAGCGCTGCTTCCTGAGTGACAGGATATTCAGTATGGGTAAGGGTGGGGTAGGGGCCGCCTCCTATCGAGATCCATGAAGAAGAATTAGGGCACTAATCTCAAAGTCGTGCCCCCCGAAAGAAGGAGAGGCCAGCTCTGAACCAGCCTCTCCAGTCAAAGCAGGCAAGGGGTGGCACACCCTTGTTGAGTCTAGCAAGAACCTCTGATACTTAGGTTTCGAACCCCACCAACTCCAACAGTCAACTCCGCAGTAGACTAGACCTATTGAATTACCATTGCACCCCAGAATCTCGAAATTTACGGTTAGTGATATGTCGCTCCTGGAAATCCATAAGGTTGTTCTATAGGACATTGAAATATAGGCTATAGGAAATGGTACTCTCAACCTAGTAGTCCTGGAAATCCAGATTTAAGCTACCCATTACTGTCGGATTTTATTGCATCACTTCATGCCTCGCTTTATCAAAATATTTATTGGCTTCACATTTTGGCAAAACCATATCTAAGAATACCTAAATTTAGTTTAATATTCATGCAACGAAATCTGCTGTTTACATAACTACGTTTTGTAAAAATAAATTTTATTTTAATTTAAGTGTAACATTTTATAAAAAAAAACCTTTCACTTTATATAGTATAATGTTTCAGAAGTATTCTACTCAGTCTATTCATAGCGCTCAATATTAATTAGTTTTTATTGTCTAGAAATATAAAATTATTTTCTTGAACTCTTCTCTTTACACTATGTTATGTATTGAGTTTGACATAAAAATTCTAGAAACAGTGTTAAGGTGACTTGATTTTAGAATAAGCATAAATAAATCAATAAGGGTGAAACAATTAATTAACTAGCGTAATCATTACTACAAAGTAATGGATTTTTATGTTGAATATTAATTTAACCCTTCAATATTTTATTGTTAATGAATGTGCGAAATATTGTGCTTTCCCTGTTACAAGGTAAAGTTAAAAAGGAAATCATGTTTTCTGTTCTGTTGCAAAGACATGAAATATTCAAAGTATGCAAATCCTTTAGAATTCAGGGGACGCTTTGCGGGAGGGGTGGAAACTTATTTTATACGCCAGGAACACTTCTCAAAGTATTTCGTAACTTTACATTCTTCAAATATATGTTCTTGCTTAATAAAATTTTAAGATTAGTGTGATAAAATAATAAAGCGTTTACATTCACACATTGCATACTATAAATATGATATTTCGTGACCTAAGTAAGCGTATAAATCATTAATAATTGCTATCGTAATTTTATATGAACAAAATTTATGTAAATAACTTTATACAGTCAAAAGTATATATACTAACCGTTGAACACTGATTATTCTATACGGGTGTTCAAAAATTATCAGCCCCCACCCTTATACAGCATAACTTTTAATCTGTTGAGAATATTAACATCTTCTTTGGGAATAGCTAATTACATCATCTGAGGGCGTCCCATATTGTACTCGTATATTCTAGGGGGAGGGAGGAAACAAGAAAATGCATACGTCAATTACAAACGTTGTGCGCTTGTAGAGCCGCTATATCTAATTTTCTCCTTACACGTTCTAAGTTGATTTATTATTTCCCGTACAAATAGGCTTACGTAAAGACAAAGGCTTTGTCATTCTGAGGAGGCAAAGCAGTAGACATTTGCTGTTGTGTGCTCAGCGCTGTCACAGGTTCCAAGTTCTTTGTTACCCACGGTCCTCTCTTTATTATTGTTTAAACTAATTTACATCTGAAAGGAATATACACATTAAAACCTATTTATATAACAGAATTAAGTACCGTATTTTTTACCCTAAGAAAGAGAACAGTTTTTTTTTTAATGAAAGTATAAAGAATGCTAACTATAATTCATATTTTACTATTACGAACAAAACAAACAATGAGATTCTAAACTATCGTAAACTTTTATTATGTGTAACCTAATTTAAAATTAAAAACATTCATTCATATTTACCAAATTCTCCAGTACCAACATCGACGTATGATTTTACAAGAATATATATGTGTACACACACACACACACACACACACACACACACACACACACACACACACACACACACACATACACACACATAAATATAAAATTATGTCCGTTGTTGGCCACTTTTGGTACATACGTTACATCGATATAAATACAAATAAGGAAACCATAAACAAATCTATTAAACTAACCAAAAATATCTGACTGATGTTATTAAGATAATCGTCATTTTTCTAATACTTATTTAATAGCAAATTTCGAAGAAAAGCTATGAAAAATATCTATGAAACTGTAACGTGTCTATAGGAAGGTTAATTTCCATAAACCAATTACAACTTTTTTGTTTCAGTATAAGAGCGATCAAGAGACTTGTAAACCAGCAACCCTTTATTTTAACAATGCACAACTCCCAATGGAATCCAATAATTAAACTCAGTATAAATTAATAGAAATTTTAATTATAATCAACACCAATAATAGACCAACGCCAAGCTATCTTTTTTACCTTTAATTTATTGTCACTATTTCTTATTTATAAACCTTCAGATGTTGACATGTCCAGCCTTAAAATTAACAATCAATCAAATCATTCAATAATTGTGTCCTTCAAGTTCTCAGTGCTAATATTTTCAACACAAACTCAAAATAAAAATCTTCATTAAATTTCAAAATAAAATAATCTTCTTCAAATATAAAATGAAACAACTAATAAAATAAGACTTCTTCTCAAAATAAAAATCAAACAAATTAAGGTAATATTAATAATTAAGTAGGAACAAAGACAATGTCCAACCAGTTAAACTCAAAGTTTTATCAATTACTAAATACTTATTTCCTGTAAATTTCCAATTTTCAAGATTATTGAATTACCCAGAATAATCTGCTTGCCTTTGAATATTAAATTTAGGAGCTTGTAATATATATAGAATCTCAGAAAATAAAATAAATTTTCTTTATCAGTAGGCTATTCCTGAATTAACCAACTTGAACAGGAAAATACCATTAAACAATTTTCTATTAAAATGTTAAATTCTAACTTTTCACAGTACCTCACACATTTCCAGAAGACTTCACAAACCAAAATAACTGTTATTGATCAATTACTTTAAAATTCAAACTTTAAATTTTGAAAAGAATTTAATTTCAAACTCAACCTTCCTACCGAAATATCTACACGGCAAGAGTAGGCTAATCACTTCTACCACGAACTTCTCTCTCTGAGCACACAGCAAAGACTCCCCTAAAAACCCACTTGAATCAACCGGAAGGCTCTCGAAGTACCTCCCACCATCCAATCAACCTAACGTTGGCGAATCAAATTTGACCAAACACAATGTCTGAACTGGACGGCACCTATCCAACCCAGACCTGTATCTTATGGCCAATACCTCGAGACAAAAGGAAGCTTCTAGGCATTCCTCGAACCCGAATCAACAAGATATTCAGCACTGCTGAAAGGATCACAATTCTTACAATTCAATTATATTATAAATCATATAAGTTATAATTTAAAATCATTTAAGATATTGTAATTTAGTTATAAGTTACTTTATAACTTAACATGATTTGTCAAATATGAACATAATAAAAATCGGTCAAGAATAAATTTGATAGAGCTACAAGGGTATTAGGAGGAAGGTAGGTAACACATTAAAGTTAAGAAAAGAGAACTATTGAAGAGAAAAGATCCACCAATTTTTGTTTTTTTAAACCAAGTAACATTTATGATTGTTTCATCAAGTTTCACTTCATGTCTCATTCACTCATGTCAAAGTCATGAGAATTTTTCAACTCTATGATTACGTAAAAAACTAAGTAATTGTTACAAAAATAATAATAATTTTATTATAAAACTAAAGAATTTTTTTAACTCAATTTTATGTTTTTCGTTAAAAATTATTAACTAATATTCTTACGAAATTATTTTAACTAGCTCATTCAATATACATACAATATTATACGTAAAACATTTCTCTCGACTTTACTTGTAAATTGTCATTAAAGTGGTAGATTTAAATACGTTACTGAAGGTACCATAAAAAACTATATAATTATTTAGAACTGCGTTATACGTGTTAAAATAAACTAAAAATGTGTACTGTGCTCTTTTGATTTGCAGCTATTTTCCATTTTCCCACTTTTAGCCTGATTATTGCAAGAATTTTTAACACACGTGTGATATCACTTACTAACTTTGATATCTAATATTAAAACAAACTTTTGTATTTTAACTAATGGCTATTTTCATAGTTTGAAGACTAATTCCGTGAAACCAACGTAATAATTTAATTATAGATTTTCAGTTACAACAGTTTTATAACTTTTTAATATAAATCAAACTGTACCTTGGTTATTAAAGTTGATATACGAGTATGTATAAAATACATGATTTATATATAAAGAATATTTTGCAATTAAAATTTTTATAATGACTCTTAAAATTGAATTTCATTATGCTACTAAAAGAAACCTCTGATGAGGGAAATTAACAAAATCGTTAGATATATCACTTGTTCCACAACGGAACGGTGTAAATAAATGACTATATTTAAAAATTAGTCTTCGGTAAACTGCTGCCTTATTGTAAACAAATTTAATATTACATATGCATCGGGAAAAACATCTTAAAAACTGTCATTTGTTGGTGAATTTTGTACAATTTTAGATATTTAAGTGTATTGGTCATCATTTTGAAATTTAATTTGTAAATTCACTGTTATTAATATAAACTACGTACATAATTTAATTTAAGTCTGGTTAAAGTTTAGAGCATAGCTTTGTAAATAGGGATTTTATAATACACCCGTCGAGACAGATAGCTGGTAAATAAAAAGCGAAAGCGATATAGTATGGGTGCATTTAATTTGTAGCTCATTAGGACCTTGGAACAATATCCTAAGGTTTGCAGTGGAGTCATTTATTGCTCTCAGATATCTGATAGTTTCTTCTCAATGGGCCATTTGTTTATTGACAAACTTCTACAACAAAATGATGTCAATAAGTTCCGGATATTTACATTATAATAGATATTGATGTTGAGGAAGAGAGAGGTTACAATAATAGTCCAGGAGCAGAGAGCCAATTTGCATTGTAAAAGCACATAACCGGGTTTTTCTTGAAACGAACAGAGAAAATTTCCCTTGAGAAATAAATCGGTTGTCAGCCGCCTGAACTGTGGTAGAGGACGAATTATCAGGTTATCAAAAGGGTTAAAAACTGAAAAAATTTTTTAAAATACAATTGTTTATAGTTTTACAACTTTAAAACCAAATACATGTAAATAAATGTTACATCAGCGTAATTAACCAGACGCAGTCCCTTGAAGTGACAAATTTTCTGTCTTTTCATGTATTTCTCTTTCTGTTATATTAGTATGTGTATAATGGCCTAAACAGATTTACAACATCCCGTTTTACATGACATGCAGATATATGGGTGTCTTTTCAATAGACTTCGAGAATCCGTAAGAAACCGTAGGACATCTCGTTATCACCACATCATACAAAATAATAATTTTTAAATATTTATTATATTGTACAATAGTATTTTTATTATTTTAATATTATAGTATTAGGTTTTATATATATATATATATATTATGTATGTATGTAAATATATAATGTATCATTTATTTTATTAAAAATAGTTATACTAATAATAATACTTTAAGAAGTGTAAGTAGGTCTTACCGTTTAACCACCGGTAAATATGTATAAATTACTGTTGTATTTATGCAGTACAGAAATAAATACTTCTGTAATACTGCAAAATATTGAGTAAATATAAGACCATCAGTTTTGAGAGAAATATCCATCCTGTCAATTTCAGCTTATTCTTACGGTACAATTTAATGAATTCAAATTCTATTCAATGAAATGGATCGTCGAACGCCTTGTAATGCCGCGAGCAAATGGCACTTCCTGGTTGTAACAATGTCTGTTGATGAATCGTATTTTAATTTGGTAAATACATCTTTACTCTCTGCAATTTTATTCTTCTCAGGACGATTCAGGGTGAAATATATTTGCTATTTAATGTAAAACGTTTGGACGTAATAAAGTACTGTATCAACTTCAAAACCTATTAAAGCTACAAAGCCCTTAAATTAGTTTCCAACTCCCAAATTTTCAAGAGCCTGGGTTTAAAAGGATGCAGAATTCCGAGTGTTCAAGTTGACCTGGAGGACTTTTCCCGTTATTTAACTATCATTCCATTTTCAGAGATTCGGTTAACTCCTACCACCCGATGTGACTGTAATGCCGTGTAGTCTTGTTATCTATTCAGTAACTAATAAGCAGTGGTCACCTGTATTATCTTATCGTAACCAACGCGATAAGCCGAGCAGTGATCAGTCTGAATACACTCGGGTGGTGATTCGTGACGTACTGTTGTAGTGGAGGTAACAGTGAAACTTCACAGGATTATTAGCGAATATGGGATATGAAGGATAGCCTGTGCGTTTTTACAGACACGAGGAGTTTTGCATAATCCGTAGTTATCTAAATTCAGTGGGTTGTGTGATGTATCAATGTCATAATATGAAACTTAGTAAGTAAAGTTTTTAGGATGAATTAAAGAAATCCCATTTTATTTCGATTCATTCCGATAAAGTTTGATATATAAATTCAAAATCTGTTGAATTAGATTTGTTCTTAATATTTGGTCATAAACTTTATTATTCTTGGTTTTTATTTGCCAAGTTCAATAAAATAATACGCCATATTATGATGTATGTGCATATTGAAATGCCAACTTCGTCATCCATTTTTTTCTAACCTCAGCTTATTGATCTAAGATTATTGTGGAATAGAGATGGTCTGCCGAGACGGTTCGAGTATGTAGGTCTGAATAGTTGAACTATCGATATAGCAGGGCGGGAATGTCTGCTCAGAATTACTACGCTGCAGTCGACAGCTATTCAACCTTCACCTCTAATGTTTGTCTTGAATAGCGAGCGATAGCTGATGAAAGCTTTTACCTTAGTATTGAACCAATATGTTGTATATTATAAAAATAACATATAGGTTTTATATTTTTTTACAGAAGTAGCATAAAAATAAACCTCTCGCAAAAATTATTTAATGTAATTCTATAATTATATACTTAAATATATTTCAGTATGAAATACAAGGAAGTGACCTTGAAATATAACAATGTTCAAGTATAAAATGAATACAAGTTCTTTTTAGAACCGAATATACAAAAGTTGTAAGTTTGTTCTTAACAGGAGTTTCAGATACTTCCGTTTCAGATATGATGTGTCGTTATTGTTATATAGCACTGCTATTGTGTTGTCCTTCATCCCTCGATAAAAAATCTTTGGGAAAAAATCATTGTGTATTTGTTTACATCATTCACTGTGAATTACGAAAGTTAAAAGCTTATATGTATTCTCTGACCCATTTTTATTTTTCTAAATTAACTGCGATTGAGTTCAGCAACTTTATTATTCTACTAACTATTAAAATCTTTTGTACTAATGTTTAATACAGCTTTAAGAATTCTATACATCGAACATTCTAAAACAAAATACGATGATCTAGTATTTCTTTTGATATATATTTATAATATATTTCTTTAATTTGAGACTGCAAAAGCAATAAATGTTTCAATTTGTAATTTTTATATTTATTGCCTTCTGAATAATAAAATATCTAATTAACACATACTGAGAGACAGACTGTAAAATAAGCATTTATGACCCTTATTAATGTCGACCTGAAGTACAATTCTTCTAAATGTATGGTTTTTAAACTTCCTATGTACAATATTTACTGATCCCACGTTCGAGATCTAAGTTATATGATTTAATATTACGATTTCGTGTACTAGTTTCCACTTTGTGTATTTATATGTAAACTCTACTATGGTAACATTTAAAGTAATTTGATTACTTTTAAGAGAATATAAAGAGATGGGCTTTAACCCACAGCTGTCAGAAAGCGTATCTATTTTCAGTAAAACTTAGCGGGCACAAGTATACATTTTTATGTATATATATTTGTAAATAATTATTCCAAAGTCTCAAGTGTTTTTGGTAGATTTTATAGGATACAGTACGATATGTTAGACAATGTGATATTTAAATGATTATTTATGCTAATTTTTTATTTCATGTATCTTCATTTAAAGTAACGCACTATTACCGTGTGTAGTATTTGCATGAGTAAATCTGTCACTGAGTTAATTTCTACTTCGAAGAAAGTTTAAACAATTGCACAACACTGCATATGGTCAGAGGTATTTCCTATCCAATGTATTTTCTGCTGAAAGTAAATCTAACCCACCGTACGCAACATCGTCTCTGTAAGGACCTGGGTAAGTAGGTAAGGACAGTTTGCCATAAAACATGGAGGAAGACGCGGCGCGCTAGTCCTACTCAAAGCCGCCATACATTGTTGATGTCAGAGTCGGCGTGCGGTCTGTTCTTGCCACTTAATTGTTAATGTTGCGTTTTGGACTACCGTTGTGAATAAACCATGTGACTACTTCACATCAGTCAAAGTGATGTTCCCTGTCATTAGCAGCAAGAAATAGCGGCCAAGATCAAAGTTGTTATAAATTAATTACGACTGTCACTGCTCCTCCAGCCGTGGTAGTTAGTTGTTTAAAATTTATTAATTAAACCTGGAATCCTTTGTGAATTTTTTGTACAATTTACTGTTCTATCGAATACACTGAGTGGGGTGGTGTATTATAGGCAATCGTTATTGTTAGAGATGTTTTGTACACATCTCGTTTATGTTTTATGTATTAAGTTAAGAATTCAGTTATTGAATAATGTGCATATACGGTTTATTATTGTTAATTAGTTATATCCAAGATAAACTTAAATACTGTGAAACCGTCACTATTACACCTATTCCGGAATAAAAGTTTTTATGTCAGCCACCAAAGACTATTTGATGTTTATCATTACTTACACTAACCGTTGCGATATTAATACACTACGGTTTATATCTTTGTCATTACTTCCTACTTCTAAAAAAGTTGTACTTAAAGTGTTTTATGATGTTTTATTGATGTGGTTCCAGATGCATTTGAAACTTGTGGATTGAGATATATTGTAAACATGATATATTTATTGTGATTGTGGACTTCTTTATGATTACTTTTGTGGTTGTCGGCCTTAGCTATTTTAACCATATAATTGAACGTTTAAAATATGTTAATAAAAAAAACCAATGATATGCAATAGAACAAACTATGCAGTTGTGTGTTTACTCGTATGTTTTTGATCAGCATACGTTATTTTTACAAAACAACATTATAAGTATTTCAGAGTAGTTTTTAAACTTACTCAATTTATTTCACAGAACTGTATTAATTTTATTCTTCTATGCAATCTACTTCTTCCTTATCAATAACAATCCTTCAACAATCCAAATCAGTGACCAAATTTTAAAAATTAAAAATAACATTTCTAAACAGCTGTTTCTAATATACCTGCGTTATTCTTATTTGTATTTTACAATTTTGTGTATTTATACTGTTTTGTAGTGGTATTTACACATTTGCATAAAAATATTTTGCTAGTAGCTCAAAGAATAATGTACCAGCACTCCACCTTTCTTTATGTCGATTTTTGCCGGAATGTTTTACTCGTAATTTATTGCTTAACGTGTTAACAAGAAGTAACATATAGGAAATTCAGAACTCGAGCGATAAACGACAACTCGTCGAACACGAGGGGAAAGAGAAGTTGGCTGATTGGAGGGTAATCAACTGTAGGGAGCGCCTCACGTCAGAAATATTCCTGTGTGTTGCTAGACCCCAATTTGATGAATATTACATAATTTTAAACTGTAACTGGAACAGTACTGATGTATAAATAAGCTAAAGACGAATATTGTAATAAAATCTCAATAGCTAATATATTTAAAATGTTATTTATTAGATGATTTAATTTATGAATATGAAGTCATGCTAGTGACATAGTAAAAGCATGAAATAGGATTATATATACTGTGAATAAACAAACATGTGTTTACTTAGCTAAAACTACCGATCTTTAAACTATTTTCTAACAGGAATAAATAAACTTTAATTTATACTTAAGCGTAGATATCAGCATCACTGTGTTTATCCAAATATTTCGAAACAAGTCCTGACATGTTAGAAATCTTAAGAATTAATTAGAAAGTAGTTTCTATTATACTTTAGAAAATTGTATTTCGCATCACCTATAATATCTACGAGTAGTAGCCAATCTTACTGGGCTGTCAAATGCCTTTTTCGTTTAGCTAACATTCATTTACAGAGAAATAATATTAAGTATTTTAACTTTTACACTTACAAAACCAACTTTACTTTATCAGCAAAATATTTAATTTTAAGTGTTTAAAAGATACCAAGTATAGTTTTGTAAAAGTTAGTAATATAATCGGGATAGTATTACGTTAGCCACCATGTTAAAATTGCATGAAGCAGGAACACGCATAAAGTCTGAAAGTCTTAAATATGATTGTATGTTTTAAATTTAAAGTTTTCTAATACTATTTTCTTACACGAGGCTTGAAAATATTTCAGCAAGTATGAACATGTATATGTGATTGCAGTTTAGTTTTTTAATAAACTGTGCAGAAAGTAGAATGAAGAAAGAGTCTGCAATATTTAAATAAACTTAAATGAAAATCCTTAACTCTTATTTAGTATTTATGGCAATTTAGGTTTTAACTGGTATGCTTGTTGTTAGTGATACGGTTGAATTTAAGAAGAATCTTCTTGTACCATATAAATTACTTTTAAGGAATAGAATGTAATAACATATTTGTTATGAACAAATTTATGTTAAAAACCCTATTTATTGTCTTGTCTCTTGGGTAAACTTGATGACTATTCCTTTCTATTTAAATTACAAGACAATTGGTAAATATAAATTTTTATTTAAAGTTCATATTTTTAAGAATGAAATTTTTTTCTTGGTTGTGCTACAGCTAAAAGGTTTTAGAAGAATTTTGAATTTTGCTACAAGAAAAAATAAAACAGAATATTGGATTTATATTTCATTTCTTTAGCTTCTACATATCAAAGTTCTATGAACAAGGTACATATATTTTAAAGGCTGATATAAATTACATCCATGTAAACAATTGTAGGAATCGGTTTTTCGTGACTGTACAAAACTAATTCTAATATAGAATGATCGATTTGTAGTATGCGTCTATTCACTATATAAGTAAGAAAATAGATAAAGGAAAAAGAGAAAGATATACAACTGTATATTATATCTGATACTATTGTTTGAACTCAAATCAAATAGTACACAATGCACAGTTCTCTAATACATCCTGTTTGTATTGTCGAAGACGGGTAAAGTTAACCCTTCCGTATACACACAACTAACTTTGCTTTAGAATTCTCAACTTCCTTCTGTGTGAGTTTGCATCCGTTACTTAACAAGTTAACCGAAACTCTAAAATTCTGTAATATTTTTATAGAAACACAGTAAAGGTCCTTCGATGTATTTCACAATATGATTTACTGCCCAGTATTTACTGCTATTGTAATAATAATGTCAGTTAATTGTTATAGCTCTTATTGACTCCCAAACTTGTTTGATCATAACTGAGTATTTCACACTGGGAGCAGTATAACTGTGCATATAATGCATAGTTTTGAAAGCATTATAACTTTTGTATAAAAGAAACTCTAATTATATTCTTTCAATCTACTTAATTTGTCGTACTAATTTTTATTAGTAATTGTTTTTCGAAATATCCGGTAGTATTTTGGAATTTGCGGTAATGGTGCTGCA
This sequence comes from Homalodisca vitripennis, assembly GCF_021130785.1. NCBI lineage: Eukaryota > Metazoa > Arthropoda > Insecta > Hemiptera > Cicadellidae > Homalodisca > Homalodisca vitripennis. The sequence goes on along the minus strand of NC_060209.1, from coordinate 182,060,802 downwards.
AAATTTTAAAAGACCAAAAACGTTAAAGTACATTATACCTTACATCTAAATTCTTTCTTGACTTAATTACATATTCTGTGTCCAAATGTTTGTAATTCGTAAATTTATTACTTTTATTATTTTCAGTATTTTTAAAATTTTATTAGTTACTGTATTATTACGCTCATAAGTATTTAATCACTCTCCATCTTGAAACATAATATGATGTTTTTCCCTTATTTTAAAACTGCAAGACCAGGCATTTGGCCAAATATGAGTTTATTTAATCTTAACTGGTTCCTAAATAAACATAAATTCTAAAAAATCATGTATACTATGAATTGATTTTAAAATATATAGTACTATATCAGGTAACTATAGGTATAGAATTGAAATATATTTTTCTTGTATATCTTCCAGATGTTAGTGCTGTAAAATATATTGTTATACTTATTTAACTCAATTATATCCTAATAAAGATATTTTATGATAAAATTTGATTCATAAAATAATAAAAGCGTGTTTTTTGCTGTACTAAAATATGAAAATGCTTAATATTTTCAACTGGTTTTATCAGCCAATCTATTTATATAAACTGATAATGAGTGACAGTATCCTATATAGAAACATTTTAATGTGTTTAAAGTGTGTAGAACATTGAGTTAAAATTAATTCGTAGGTGTCACTTTTAAATTTGTTTACTGTGCCAAGTGATACTGCATACATATCCAAAGTGATGATTGGTTCTGTTACGGACTGGAACTTGATTTTAAGTGCCATTAAATGTGTAGTCTAGAATTTGTGTTAGTAAACCTAATTGATAGTTGGAATTCTTTTAGACACGTACTTCAAAATGTTAATTTTGGTAAAGGAAATACACTAATTAGACAAATTAACTTTGACAACATACATAGCTTTAAATCTTCTACAGTTTGGAACTGAGGCAGAATTAGCGTGACACCTTCTTCATATGGGAGGGATCTATTAAGCGTAATGTTTCTATTTAGTGGCTTTTATTTTGTTACTTCCCACTTGTTTTCTTTGTTACTGTACTTGACTAATATTAAAACGAAAGTTACTGTAAGTTAATGTATCGAAAGATACATTAAATCGTTCTGCCCATCGAGGTAATTAAATTAAATTTTCTGTCTTTATTTTCAGCGTATCTTCCAAACCACTGAGCAAAAACGATTCTCTTTTAATACACGTCACTTAGTCCTTTGTGTCAGAAAATAAAATCAGCCCAACAACAAAGATCTGAAAAAACTTGCTACAAAATAAGCCTGTAAAAAGTGTTTAATTCTATTCATTGCATGTTAATTACAAAGTTAAGTGCCGCTATTACATTGATCTTTTTTGTTTTTTATTGCTTTTGCGAAACTGATTTTTAAATACCGGCAATATATGTTTTACCCCTAAAATTGTAGAAAGTGGAGTCATAATAGCTTTATCTAGTATTTTATCTAATGGAACATTATAAAATGCGGAATTTCTGCAAAAACTTGTGTTTTCTCGATGCAAGAGTCGATTACACAATGAATTGCTATTGACTGAGCTAATATTACACGAGGAGCTGAAACAATTACATTTCATTTTTGTATTTGCGTCCCAGTAATATCTCGAAAACGCATTGTTCTAAAAACTTTAAAAGTTGCATGAAACGTCCTTGCTATATAGGCAACATAGAATACGATGATGGTGTATGTTACGGCACCAAAAGTGCCTTAGACCAGTAGATGATTTTTGACTGATTGTGGTTTTAAAACAAAGCAAAGTCTACTAAGACTTTTAAATCGTAAGTAATTTGAACCATACACGGTCAAAAATGATATAAGAACCAGTCGCAGTGTTGTTTGTTGTCAACTTTCAAACCTCTTGACTCTGATCCTTAAAATAATATAGACCATAAATAGATATACTTCTGATTGAAAACCATTACAGAGCTCCATCACATTAAATCATCATATTGGCCCAAACACGTTACTGAAATTGTTGTATTAAAATATTGTGGAGTTTCTCACAGAAATTTGAGTATTTCATTTGTATTTATAAAAAGATTTCCCAACTTCAGAGTCCATTAAATTCCCTAACTTAAATTCCAAATGATCTGAAATGGATCAGGAGGTTGTATTATCTTCCCGTAACCTACTAATTTTCAGGAATGTATATTATGCCGTTTAAAAGGATATACCTATGACGTACATGTTATTCAATAGGAAATCGAGTGCAAAGCCGCGGGTAACTGCTAGTAAAGGCCGGATATAGGCGCTTTTGACTGAAGGCTTCTCAGACCTACGCATGTGTATATTATCTTGATCGGGATAACAAGCCAAACTATGGACTATAAGATATAATTTCTTCGGACCAGATGTGCTCCTTCTCATGCTAAACCGAAAATAGTTTGTAGTCACAAGAATTAACATGTCGTATTTATAAATATAAAATAAATTACTTAATTCTACTGAGAAGTTCATTTCTTGCCTTCTCCACCATATTGGACTAGTCTATTCAAACGAGCGAATAATGTCTATAAGTAATAGAAAAGTAAGTGTAAAATGTAAAACTGACAACAATAAAGAAATTTTTCATTCAAGACTAACGCAAGTCGGAACAGAGACAAAGCGACCATACCGTTTCGTTAACGGTAATTTTCTTCGTTATACACAAGATAAGAAGAATTTAAATTATTATTAAATACATCCTCCGTAATTTTTTCCTATAGAATGGAAATAAGTTTATACTTTTCTTTGAATATTATCTAAAATTAATTTAGGACTTGTATCCACATTTCACGATCATCTTAAAATTAGTGTTTTTTTAAAATATAAAGCATTTAGAAAATAAATAAGTAATTTAAGGTACGCGATTGAAACACTAAATTATTAGCTACTCTATTCTGCATAGCAAAGTTAAACACCGACTTGCGATTTGATTTATTCAAGGGAATATTTCATAAGCCATAAGGAACAACCAAAAGTTTGAAGCTGAAGTAGTTTTATTGTTGACTTTCTTTGTTCCGCAGACAAGAGTATCCTTCTTTACTCAAACAGCTACCAAATATCCCTTTTGTTGAAAGACTGTATCGTTGATATTTGATACAGTATTATTTGATAATAAATTGTTTTATTATGTTAATATATTAAACATTTAATTTGGTAAAATCGTATCACTATTTTAAATACAATTTAATTAAATGTAAATTGAAAACGAAGGAGAACTGTCTGTAGGGTTTTTGAAGTTATTGTGTGTGTCTTTGCTCAAAACAATCAGTTAATGTTAAGAATGGCACTTATCGCTTATCCTAGATAAGCTCAATCAATCAGTTAATGTTAAGAATAGCACTTATCGCTTATTCTAGATAAGCTAAATCAATCAGGGATTCGATCCAAGTGTCTAAATTAGATTCTTATGCATTATTTATGTCAGTAGAGTTCAGATATACTATTAACACATAAGCTGGTGGTAAAATTCAAGCATATAGTATATCATCATTACCCGTTGGCCTCTATGAGCTTACCAGTGGCCTTGGTGTATACGAACATGACTGGATGAAATGGAAGACTGATCTATACATAACAATACTTCACTCTTGCGATGGGAAACTAACACCATCACGATTACGTCCCTGTTATGACGTAACATCGTTTGGTTCCATACACCGAGACAGAAGTGAATGTGGATGTAAGGGTTTTCGCACAACGACTATTACTGACCTTAAGGCAAGCTTGAAACTATAAGCACAATTTTAAACTACATAATTTGTTTAATGTTCACTTAGGAGTACTGAACACATCTGCAGTCTACAATATAGTGTTTTCCTAGTTTCTTGTGAGTATTTGAATTTCTTCAATGACTGTCATTAGCCCCGGAGACGCATTATCATACCTTAGAGGTCAGGTATTGATCATGCAGTAATTGTAGGGCACGCGTCTTATCAGCATTAATTCCCTACGGACTAATCAATAACGAATGTTTATTCAATGAGGGTACACCACAAATTATGCTGTATGGGCACTGCCAGCGTGTATTATAGAAGTACACGTGTTTATTGATATGATAACAAAAATAGCTTAATACACCTTAAATATTTTATGAAATTGTATTAAACGTCAAACCCCCCCCAATCTATTGCGGAGATAAGAAGTCAAATACAAAATTATTATTGGACGATAAGAAGGGGTTCTGTGAGGTAATGTCATAGCATGCTCATCCGGAAAGTAGCACTCTCGGGTTCGATTCCCGGTTGGATAAGATCGTTATGGTAATCATTCATTAAATAATACAATAATTGTATTATTTAATGAATGATTATTAGAGCATTGAATTAGCGCTTGAAAATGTATTACTAAAAAATAGTGTGTTATACCTACTAGTATCGGTGTAACTTTCGTTCTTCTGAGTGTACTAATTACACAAGTGAAAGATTTCCCGTTCGTGAATTAGTACGTACAGTAGATTTGAACATGATTAAACAATATTGTTTCTCAACTCAGCGTAAGACTTTAATACGTACATTAATAGGAGTATATGAAACCGATAAAAGAACAGTTATTGCAGCGGTAGCGGTAATAGCGGTGTGTTATTGATCCCTGTCCCAAGGGAGACCAGAGACTTTGCTACTTTAAACCCATCTCCGGTCTTGTCATATACAATTTGTTCCTTCCGGCATCTTGTTCTCTACCACTTGTCTCATGTCCAAGTAAAAGTTAAATCTTAAATTGAAAGCCTGAAAGCACTGTTTAAACTGACCTTATAAAATTGAAGTACGTTTTAGTCTTTAGACGAATTATTTAAATCACAACAGTTCATACTTGAATATTTTAAATTAAAAAGGAGACTTTATATCCGAGGTATTTAAAAACGTGGATAAAAAGTTTATATAACACTATGGCTTGTTTCACTCTAGCTTGATAATCATTAACTTAATTGGATTACACAAAACTAAACAAATGTAACAAATACGTATAAACATTTTTATCCTTATACACTCTATCCTTATGTTCTTGAAAATTTTAACTTTTCTAGTCAATTTACATTAAAGTTTTTTTAACGCTTTTAAAAGGCCATCGTATGTTTTATAATATCATATATTTTCATTATGGAAAAATCTAACGTTGTAATAATACATATAAACATACAAAATTAATGCAAGTAGTTTCTGAGTTGTGAATTTGTTATGCAGACTAGCAAAGCGTTATAGGGACTTTTTGGTTATTTTCATGTAGTTAACCATATAACAAAATATGTCCGAACCTTTTTGAACATCCTGAATAAATAATATTTAATAGTCAATGTAATGTTGGAAAATATATTACAACATATGAAGCCTACACAGTAATATGAAGAATACTGTTACTTGTCAAACGGATAAATAGGAGAGGAAAAAATATGTTTCTATGAGGTATGGGCTTCTACAGGTATGGGTTTTATGCACTATCTAAGTCACTAGAGGTTTAAAAATACAATTTTTAACTTCATGATTAAGCACATACAATTTGTATTATTGTGGTATCATATGGTGGATATAGAATATATTGCAGTAGGTATATATATATATATATGTATATATATATATATATATATATATATATATATATATATATATATATATATATATATATATATATATACACACATAAAAGACGCCATGTAAACTGTTCTTATAAAGAGACGCCTGTCTGGTAATATAATCTTTTTAATTGGTCACATGCCTATGCAAAGACCTTATCAAGAAAATATAAGTTTAACCTGCATTACCACTATATAAAATCCAGGCTTTAAGTTCCGCCCTATGGATTTGTGTGGCAACAGGTTTTCTAATCAATAATTTCATCTATTTTTCTCTGATCAGAGCAGCGTCTACACGAGATAAATTACAAAACTTAAGATTTTATTCGTGTTTATAAAATTATCTATCAATCAGTGATTCATATTTCCTTATGAGTCTAAAAGAGAGGAATGTTTTATCAATGGGTATGAAAGAGCGATAATGAATGTTAACTGAAGCGTGTCGAACATTCTAATAACAAAAGATTATTGTTTAACAAATTTGAAATTATACAGTAATACCCTAAATACAGTGGAATAGTCTTAGGTTTTTAATCATATAATAAAACCTTCATTTATTTACGTCTAAAATTTACAAAGAAACGAGTTGGATAGTTAAAAGACGGCGATGATGTTTTACACAAAAATATCGATGAGAAGTTTTTATAAATATAATTTTTAATATTCCTAAACAGAGATGTCCAAGGTTTGCTCCAATTTAACATTTAAACATTTTTTAATAATAAATCTTATTCTTTACTACTAACTAATAAAATAATTAGTAATTTGGAGAATAATCACTGAAATAGTTAAGCTCAACAACTTTGTTTATTAGGAAGATGGAATTATATTTTGTAAATTTAGAAAAGGTTCATAGAATATGGGCCGATAAAGAAGTAAATGTCATAAATAGTATCTGTGATTTTTTAAACTATCGAAATTAAACATCTTGCTCATGTATTACTACATTATTTCTGTCCATATGCAAAATAAAAATGAACACGCTAATGTAATACAAATATTAAGTTGAGCTTTAATAAATGTTAATTTATAAAAGAAAAATAAAGAGACGCCAAGCGAGATAATTAAATTCATAACGTTGAAATAATGCTACTTAATGTTAATGAAGAGATAACAAAAATTTCATTATCTGAGTGAGCGAACAATGAATGAAAGAAAGTTCATTTAAATGTTTTCAAAGTGACATAAACCAACCCTCTCTACATCGACTTACAGTAATACTCTGCTAAGTTTGTGTCTTTTGTATTTTCTTAGTTAAAACATTTTAAATTTGAAATTGTTTTTAAAACACACTTTTAAATGTTATGTTATAAAATTTCAAAAGAAAATGTATTATCAGGCTTCGTTAAGATTATATATTTTTTCAATTCCAAACTTATTTGCTATTTTAGTTTGCCATTTATGATACAAGTTATTGCCACATGAGGAAATCCAAATAGGAGAACTTTTTTCGTAATAATATTTTTTCATTTCATTATACTAAATAAGACACAAAAGTACACGGGGACAACGTCAATCAAACATAGAACCTTTTGTCTTTCCATTAAAAGATACAAAATTACAACATAATGCAGGTAATATTTAAGTGTTTGTGACAAGGAGTTTTATGCAATTTCAATATTAAAGAATAAAATTATTTATACACAAATAATAAAATCTACGTTCTAGCTCGATCCAAGCACAACACATTTGATCATCGATTTCAGCATACGCTTTTCTCATTTTTTTACCTCAGTTCTTCTATGCACTTGATCCTATACAAAACCCAATAAAATTATCACGCATAATTTCTGGTTTCTCCATCACGGCCATGCAACGTTTTTGGGAAAGTTTCGTCCAAGCAACCTCGAACGTACACACTCTAATTACAGCTGGGAAGCGGGTAAAAATTGTTGGTTACAATTGAAATTACAATTGGCTGCAACTCTTTTAGATGGATAAGATCAACATTCTCAAACATATCAATGTAAATTTTTCTATTGATTGTGTTTTCTGGTAAAAAAGGAAAATAATTACTCTATTATGAGAAATGCCACACCAAACATTAAATTTTTTACCATCTCTGTTGTGCTTTTCATAATAATGTAGATTTTCTGTCCACCAAAATTTTGCTTATTTAGTTTACCTCGTATAATTATCGACATTTTTAAAGGTATCTAGCATAACTAAATATAAATATAAGGATAATGTTTACTTTACAATTTATTAAAATAGTATAATTTTATTTTCAGAATTCATCTTTAGGCAATCGTAAGCCGTTTATAGCTTTTAAAATTCTTTAAGCGTTTTTTATTTTAGTTTTATATTTCAATGAGTCCAAAAATCTAGTCGACCGGAGGAATCGGGGTTTCTGGGTAGGGGTGATAAGAGGGGTGGGTGTAAGAGGAAGTGCTAACAGGGTTGCCAACATTCACGTGAGCATTTGAGCTGGAAAATTAGGTCTATTAAGTGCATTTGAAGATATTTTTAGTATTTTATTGTGTATTTCATAATTTTGGCCATTGTTTTATACCTCCATGGTGAAGTATATTTATCGTTTCTTCTACCATCATGGTGGAGATTATTCATAGTTTTATTGTTTTATTAAATAAGTACAGAAAAAATTTAAATTCAGAAATCGGAAAAAACTAAAAAAAATAATTAGTTACCATTCATCCACTACAAAAGTGACAATCTTGCGTGAAAAAGAAATTATTCCATGTTTCATGATTTTATTCCCGTATCACAATAAAAAGTGCAATATTCCATGTTTTAAAGAATATTTTCCCATTGGCCTTCTTTTAAAGCAACCAACCGTCTCTACAATTACTTTTAGGTTGAGGTATGTTTACAGTAGGTACACTTTAGTAAGCACCATAATATATAGTTCTATATCAAAACCGATATTGCATAGTAAGTAATTTTTTTTTAAATTAAAAATAATCGTTCACTAGAGCGAGTAAACTGCTGCATGTTACCGAATCAGTGAAACCAGTTGCTTGTTCACGAGTGATATACCAACCGTGATAATAATGTACAAAAATAATGTAAAAACACTATCAGCTGTTGTGACAAACCTAAGTTTAATTAATAACAGCTGGTTAGGTCCTGTTTTTGCGGACTTTAATAGAGGTGGTTATTTTTCATTAGAGTAAATAAAGCGGCATTCCGTTTTTATCTTAAAAGCAACTAATGATCATACTGACAAAATATCTTAAATGATCGTACATTATAATGGAGCAACGTTAAAATAATATAATATAAATATATTATTTTAATGCGGTATTATGTATTACCAAATGTAAAATTACATTAGACGACATGAATAATAGTTTCTTTTATCCTACTAAAGCCAAGGAAGGCAAACCAAACATGAAAGCAATTTGAGGACTTGATAGATCTGGTAGTTATATCCGGAGAGTCGAAAGCATATCTCACGCCTTTGGCGGAGCAATTTCCGAAACATGAGATTCTCCAACAGAAAGCAGTGATTGATTGGTAGTCTAAGTGTGCAGAAACCGTCTATGATATTTCTTTTAATGATGTAAATGAATTGCTAAATGTGCACATTCGGTATGTGATGTCTTGAGTATGTGATCCGACACAAGCAATACTGAGAAAACGTATTATAAAGCAAATTTTTCTCCTACCAACTACTAACCTATAGGCTCATGACTGGAAGAAAGAATACAAATTTTTCTATTCCGCTTGGCCTTCTCTTCTACGTTAAAAATCGCAAACTTTTAAAGTAGCAAACTTTTTGTTTATACACAAATATTCTTATAATTACTTATTGTGGAAGTATTAAGGTTTGTTTTTCTCCCATAGTCTGACTTACTGTGACTCTCAAGTTTCAATGATGATGATAAAGTTTTATATATTAAGGAATTGATGAGTAGCTTCAACTCCTAGTGCCAATTGAACTGTTTTCCGTATAGAGAAAATGATACATTTCTAATATAAACTTAAATTTCACTCGAATATAGGCAGTGGTTTTGGACATCAGCTTTCCTTGAAATCCTGTACTAATTTTACAATTATATATAGTGTTGTATTTTCCTGTGTACAATAACGTAAAACTTTAATCTCTGGCCAACAATAACTATCAAACTGTTATTAAATTATTAATAACAATAACAACTTTATATAAACAAATAACAATAACAAATAATCTCACCAATTGAAAGAGATTGTTAACTTTTAAAATATGGCAGTTTCTGAGATTAAATAAAATTTTACCTAATTTAATTAATTAGGAATAACTGAGTAAACCGGTGTTCACACAAGGACAATCTCTGACACTGTACTTACACGTAACGTTTGCAGTATTTGGTATCACATATTTTATAAATACCACTTCTACATAAATGTGCTTAATAGATACAGCCAAAGTTTTGTGATAATTAACTTGCAATATACACAAGTAACATTACACAAGTATAAATATTAATTCACAAAACTTCTGACTACCTCTCTTTACTACCAGGTTCTAAAATATGGGTAAAAGCAGCATCGTTGTTTGCGGGCTACATTGTAAGCTGGAATCCAAGCTATAATGATATAAATCTGACGCTTGGTTATAAAAACGGGTCATTACACGAATAATATGAGCATGAACCTGCCTTTGGCATGGTGAGAAAATTAAACATTAGCCTTATTGTGTTGATATTAAATTTAACGCAAAAAAAAGAAACTTTTAATTAATTAATACGAAATTAAGGCTTTAAAATTGTTACCGAAATTGCACGTTTGGATTTACCATAAATGATAAAATCACCCGCCGCTCTCCAGGTTACTTGTTAAAAAAATAATATTTCACTGTGATAGATAATATAGATAGGACATCATAACATTAGGCTGATATTATAGATGTAGTAAAAGTGTATTAAATGTGTAGTAAAAGTAAGTATCAAACATGTATATTAACATAAAGGAAATGTGTAAATCTGTAAATTTTTGTGCAGTATTTAAGAATCAGAAGTATAAATGGGTTAAAAATAACCATAATGATATCTATAGTATAATTTAATATACTTATAAATTTAAAACTGTAAATTAGTTTGGTTCCAAACTAGACGATTTTACACCATGGGCAGTTGATTACTTAACCGGGGTGGATTACAAGATAACCGAGATAAGCCTCATAGAGCGTGGCTGCTGCTTGAATGGGTGAATAAAGAGAGATCCTGCCCTTGCTAGCAGACCGCCTGTCCGGCCATTCGTTGTAGTTTTGGAGGTAATTTTTAAGCCGCTCCGCTGGTCCACAGGTTAGATTTAGAGAAGCCTAATGTCGCCTGGTTAAAAATACATGTTTTTCTTTTTTTTAGATAATCATTGAGGTATTCTAGAAAGGGGAAAACGTTTTACATCATTATTGAATTACGATAGTTAAATGGGGTGGGGGGGGGGGGGGGTGGGGGGGGGGGGGGGTGGGGGGGGGGGGGGGTGGGGGGGGGGGGGGGTGGGGGGGGGGGGGGGTGGGGGGGGGGGGGGGATATGCACATTATTCAATAACTGAATTCTTAACTTAATACATTAAAACATATACGAGATGTGTACAAAACATCTCTAACAATAACGATTGCCTGTAATACACCAACCCACTCAGTGTATTTCCATAGAACAGTAAATTGTACACAAAAATTCACAAAGGATTCCAGGTTTAATTAATAAATTTTAAACAACTAACTACCACGGCTGGAGGAAAAGTGACAGTCGTAATTAATTTATTACAACTTTGATCTTGGCCGCTATTTCTTGCTGCTAATGACAGGGAACATCACTTGACTGATGTGAAGTCACATGGCTTATTCACAACGGTAGTCCAAAACGCAACATTAACAATTAAGTGGCAAGAACAGACCGCCGTCGACTCTGACATCAACAATGTATGGCGGCTTTGAGTAGGACTAGCGCGCCGCGTCTTCCTCCATGTTTTATGGCAAACTGTCCTTACCTACTTACCCAGGTCCTTACAGAGACGATGTTGCGTACGCTGGTTAGATATACTTTCAGCAGAAAATACATTGGATAGGAAATACCTCTGACCATATGCAGTGTTGTGCAATTTGTTTAAACTTTCTTCGAAGTAAAAGTTAACTCATTGATAGATTTTACTCATGCAAATACTACACACGGTAATAGTGCGTTACTTTAAATGAAGATACATGAAATAAAAATTAGCATAAAAATCATTTAAATATCACATTGTTCTAACATATCGTACTGTATCCTATAAAATCTCCCAAAAAAACACTTGATACTTTTAAATAATTTATTTACAAATAATATACATAAAAAATGTTACTTGTGCCCGCTAAGTTTTACTGAAAATGATACGCTTTCTGACAGCTGTGGGTTAAAGCCCATCTCTTTATATTCTCTTAAAAGTAATCAAATTACTTCAAGTTTTAGCATAGTAGAGTTTACAACATATAAATACACAAAGTGGAAATAGTACACGAAATCGTAATATTAAATCATATAACTTAGATCTCGAACGTGGGATCAGTAAATATTGTACATAGAAGTTTAAAAAACCATATATTTAGAAGATTGTATTTCAGGTCGACATTAATAAGGGTCAGAAATGTGTCTCTCAGTATGTGTTAATTATATTTTATTTTTCAGAAGGTAATAAATATAAAAATTACAAATTGAAACATTTATTGCTTTTGCAGTCTCAAATTAAAGAAATATAATTATAAATATATATCAAAAGAAATACTAGATCATCGTATTTTTGTTTAGAATGTTCGATGTATAGAATTCTTAAAGCTGTATTAAACATTAGTACAAAAGATTTTAATAGTTAGTAGAATAATAAAGTTGCTGAACTCAATCGCAGTTAATTTAGAAAAATAAAAATGGGTCAGAGAATACATATAACTCTTTTAACTTTCGTAATTCACAGTGAATGATGTAAACAAATTACACAATGATTTTTTTCCCAAATGATTTTTTATCGAGGGATGAAGGACAACACAATAGCAGTGCTATATAACAGTAACGACACCTCATATCTGAAACGGAAGTATCTCAAACTCCTGTTAAGAACAAACTTACAACTTTTGTATATTCGGTTCTAAAAAGAACTTGTATTCATTTTATACTTGAACAATGTTAAATTTTCAAGTTCACTTCCTAGTATTTCAAGTACTGTATTTAAAGTATATAATTTATAGAATTAACATTAAGTTAATTTTTGCGAGAAGGTTTATTTTTATGCTACTTTCTTTCTGTAAAAAATATAAAATCTATATGTTATTTTTATAATATACAACAAATTGTATCAATACTAATGGTAAAAGCTTTCAATCAGCTATCGCTCGCTATTCAAGACAAACATTAGAGGTGAAGGTTGAATAGCTCTCGACTGCAGCGTAAGTAATTTCTGAGCAGACAATCCCCCCCGCCCTGCTATATCGATAGTTTTCAACTATTCAGACCTAAAATACTCGACCCGTCTCGGCAGACCATCTCTATTCCACAGCAATCTTAGATCAATAAGCTGAGGTTAGAAAAAAAATGGATGACGAAGTTGGCATTTCAATATGCACCATTTACATCATATATATAGCATATCTATTTTATTATACTTGGCAAATAAAAAGCAAAAGAATAGTTAAAGTTTATGACCAAATATTAAGAACTCAAATCTTAATACACACAGATCTTTGAATCTTATATATCCAAACTTTATCAGTGGAATTAAGATTCGAAATAAAATGGGAATTTCTTTTAATTCATCCTAAACAAACCTTTTACTTACTAAGTTTCATATTATGACATTGGATACCATCACACCAAACCCACTGAATTTAGCATAACTACGGTTATGCACCAACTCCTCGTGTCTGTTAAAAACGCAACAGGGCTATCCTTCATATCCCATATTACGCTAACTAATCCTGTGAAGTTTCAACTGTTACCTCCAACTACAAACAGTACGTCACGAATCACCACCCGACTGTATTCAGACTGGATCACTGCTCGGCTTATCTGCGTTGGTTACGATATAGATAATACAGGTGAACACTGCTTATTAGTTACTGACTAGAGATAACAAGGGACTACAACGGCATTACAGTCACATCGTGTGGTAGGAGTTAACCGAATCTATGAAAAATGGAAGCTTATGATAGTTTAAATAACGGGAAAAGTCCTCCAGGTCAGCTTGAACACTCGGAATTCTGGCATCCTTTTTAAAACCCAGGCTCTTGAAAATTTGGGAGATTGGAAACTAATTTAAGGGCTTTGTAGCTATTTACAGGTTTAGTAGTTGATAACAGTACTTTATTACGTCCAAACATTTTAACATTACAAAGCAAACATATTTCACCCTGAATCGTCCTGAGAAGAATAAAATTGCAGAGAGTTAAAAGATGTATTTACCAAATTAACAATATGATTCGATCATTCCAGACAATGTTTACAACCAGGCAAGTGCCATTTGCTTCCGGCATTACAAGGCGTTTCGACGATTCCATTTCATTGAATAAGAATTTTAAATTCAGTTAAATTGTTACCTCTGAAGAATAAGCCTGAAATTGGACAGGATGAATATATTCTCTCAAATCTGATGGTTTTAATATGTTACTCACGATTTTTGCAGTATTACAGAAGTATTTAGTTTCTGTACTGCATAAATACCAAAACAGTAACTTATTACATATTTATCCGGTGTATTAATACGGTCAAGACCTACTTACACTTCTTAAAGTATTATTATTAGGTAATAACTATTTTTAATAAAATACATGGATACAATTAATATATTTACATACAATACATAACATAATATGATAAAACTTAATACTATCATATTAAAATAGAATAAAAATACTATTGTAGAATTTAATGTAAATATATAAAAAAATGATTGATTATATAAGATATGATGATAACGAGGATGTCTTACGGTTTCTTACGGATTCCTCGAAGTTTTATTGAAAAGACACCCACATATATGCATGTCATGTAAAACGGGATGTTGTTGTAAATCTGTTTAGAGGGCCATTATACACATAGTAAGATAATCAGAAAGAAGAATACATAAAAAGACAGAAAAAATGCCACTTTAAGGGTTCTGCGTCCTGGTCAATTACGCTGAACGTAACATTTATTTACACGTAATTATGGTTTTAAAGTTGCTAAAACTCAATAAACAATTGGTATTTTAAAAATCAATTTATTTCAGGTTTTTAAACCCTTTTGCATAACCTGATAATTCGTCCTCTACCACAGTTCAGGCGGCTGACATACCGAATTTTATTTCTCAAGGGAATTTTCTCTGTTCGTTTTCAAGAAAAACCCCGGTTTATGTGCTTTTTAACAATGCAAATTGGTTCTCTGCTCCTGGACTATTATTGTATAACCTCTCTCTTCCTTAACATCTAATATCTATTTATAATGTAAATATCCAGACACTTTAACATCATTTTTGTTCCTAGAAGTTTGTCAATAAACAAATGGCCCCATTGAGAAGAAACTATCAGATATCTGAGAAGCAATAAATGACCTCCACTGCAAACCTTAGCCAAGGTTCCTATATGGAGCTACAAATTAAAGTGCACCCATAATATATCGCTTTCGTCCCGCTTTTTATCTTTACCAGCTATCTGTCTCGGACGGGTGTATTATAAAAATCCCTATTTACAAAAGCTATGCTCTGAAACTTTAACCTAGACCTTAAATTAAATTATGTACGTAGATTTTATATTAATAACAGATGAATTTAACAAATTAAATTTTCGCAGAAATGAAGACCAATAAACATTAAATATCTAAAAATTGTAACAAAATTCACCAACAAATGACAGTTTTTAAGATGGTTTTTCCCGATGCATATGTAATATTAAAATTTGTTTACAATAAGGCCAGCAGTTGACACAAAGACTAATTTTTAAATATAGTCATTTATTTACAACCGTTCCGTTGCTGGAACAAGTTTATATATCTAACGATTTTGTTAATTTCCCTCATCAGAGGTTTTCTTTTACGTAGCATAGATGAAATTCAAATTTTAAGAGTCATTATAAAAATTTTAATTGCAAAATATTCCTTTATATAAATCATGTTATTTTTATACCATACTCGTATATCAACTTTAATAAACCAAGGTACAGTCTTGATTTATATTAAAAAGTTATATAAAACTGTTGTAACTGAAAATCCTATAATTAAATATTACGTTGGTTTCACAGAATTTAGTCTTCAAACTCATGAAAATAGCCATTAGTTAAAAAACAAAATGTTTAGTTTTTAATATTAGATATCAAAGTTAGTAAGTGATATCACACGTGTGTTTAATATTCTTGCAATAATCAGGCTTAAAAGTGGAAAATGGAAAAATAGCTGGCAAATCAAAAAGAGCACAGTACACATTTTTAGTTTTATTTTAACACATAATAACGAAAAGTTCTAAAAAATAATTCATTATAGTTTTTTATGGTACCACTTCAGTTAACGTCCTTTAAATTCTACCACTTTAATGACAATTTACAAGTAAAGTCGAGAGAAAATGTTTTACGTATTAATTATTGTATGTATATTGAAATGATGCATAGTTTAAAATAAATTTCCGTAAGAATATTAGTTAATAATTTTTAACGAAAAGATCATAAAATTGAGTTTAAAAATAATTCTTTAGATTTTTTTTTTTTTTTTTTTTATAATAAAATTATTATTATTTTTGTAACAATTACGTTGTTTTTTACGTAATCATAGAGTTCGCTCAAAACGATTCTCATGACTTTCACATGAGTGATATGAGGACATGAACGTGAAACTTGATGAAACAATTCATAAATGTTACATGGTTTAAAAAACAAAAATTGGTGGATCTTTTCTCTTCAATAGTTCTCTTTTCTTAACTTTTAATGTGTTACCGTACCTTCCTCCTTAATACCCCTTGTAGCGTCTATCAAATTTTATTCTTGACCGATTTTTTATTATGTTCATCATTTTGGACCAAATCATGTTAATTTATTAAGTAACTTATAACTAAATTACAATTATCTTAAATGATTTTATAATTATAACTTATATGATTTATAATATAAGTGTTGAATTGTAAGAATTGTGATCACTTTCAGCAGTGCTGAAATATCTTGTTGATTCGGGTTCGAGGAATGCCATAGAAGCCAGACCCTTTTGTCTTGAGGTATTGGCCATAAGATACAGGTCTGGAGTTTGGATATGGTGGCCGTCCAGTTCAGACGTTGTTGTTTGGGTCAAATTTGATTCGCCCAACGTTAGGTTGATTTGGATGGTGGGAGGTACTTCGAGAGCCTGTCCGGTTGATTCATAGGAGGGTTTTTAGGGGAGTCTTTGCTGTGTGCTCAGAGAGAGAAGTTTTCGTGGGTAGAAACTAAGAAATTAGCCTACTCTTGTGCCCGTGAAGAATATTATCGGGTAGGAAGGTTGAGTTTGAAATTAAATTACTTGTTCAAAATTTAAAGTTTTAATTGTAAAGTAATTGATCAATAACAGTTATTTTGGGTTTGTGTAAGTCTTCTGGAAATGTGTGATGGTACTGTTTGAAAAGTTAGATTTTAAACATTTTAATAGAAAAATTGTTTAAAAATATTTTGGGGGGTTTTTTTCTCTGTTCAAAGTTGGTTAATATTCATGGAATAGCCTTACTGATTAAAGAAAATTGTTATATTTATTTGTCTGAGGATTTCTATTTATATTACAAGCTCACTAAATTTAATATTCAAAGGCGAAGCCCCCCAGATTATTCTGGGTTAATTTATCAATAATCAGTAATCATGTTCTCTGACTCGAGTAGAAGAAGGACGTTTGAGACTAATGCCCTGTGTAATAACGAGTATAGCCTCTGTTGATTGCGTGATACATCGTGTTTCTGATTTGTTGTGCGAGGTTGCATGTAAACGCTTTAATTAACGTCATCTTTAATTGAATACTTAATTTATTGTAAATTGATTATCGTCCTGATCTGATTTTTTTATTTATTTATTTTTTATTGTTCCGTCCGATATATGAGTCGAAATGGTTTGCTGCGCAAGTGATGTAGAGCGGAAATATTGGACAAATGAAAATTTTGAACAGCAACGTGCTGTAGGCTGTTAAAAATGTCTTTTCATTATCGATTGTAGCGTGCGGGGCGCCAGGCAAATAAAAAATTGCGAAAAATATGATCGTGACTCTAGAAAGATAAAAAGGATAGTGGGTCTGTGCATCGTGTAACAAGTTGAAGCCGCGGTTACAGGTTCTCTTGGAAACACAATTGAGAGTAGTTGGGGAACACGGACCCTTCTTAAACGTAGATGATGAAGAATCGTCGTTTGAAAAACATGTTTCGTCGCCATAAATAACAAAAGCTCTAACGTGTTGGATGAAGTTAAATCTAAATGAATGATTGTATTTGGATGATTTAAAAAAAACACAGTGGGATGAATTAGGACAAGGAGGCCGTGATTTTTCATTCTCTCAAACAGTAGCGATGGACATGATAAAGGAAAGCTAAATAAATTGCGCGGAGGACAAATAAAAGAACTAAAAAAGAGGAACTTGTTTGTGTCAAAATGAATAATGAAAGTCGGTGACTAGAAAAGATTTGATGGGGACTGTCTCGCCTCCCGCTTTAACACTTTGGATATCAATACGGACGGAAACAAAAATATTGAAATTCATTGGTTATTTGCAAGGAAACAAGAGTGCGGAGAAAGAGAACATTGAGGGATCTGATTAGGAAGAGTGACCGGACATATTTGGGGTTGTAAGTTTTTCCCTAGCAGGAATGATATAAGAGGAGCTAGCGCATCGTGTTTGGCCGGATGGGGTCCGTCTATATGTGCCCGGCCGAAACATGATAATCGTCCAGTACTACAGAGCAGGGAGTAATCTGCAATGACACTGCCTGGAGGCGGCGCGCAAAGAAAGAGGACTTCCATCCTGTTCCAAGGATCATCGTGGGGAGGAGGATGTCAACAAAAATTTTTATCTCTTAGAAAATACTCTCGCCCTTTCTTCAAGGGACTTTTGTGGGACGACCAAAACGTTTTGCCAGGAGAAACACAATACACTAGTTTGTCATGGTTTTAGGTCAAAGAAATGGACGCATTTTACGTCAGGCAGAGCATTGAAAAAGCCGCAGGTACCTCTCAACATCGAATCGTACGAGAGTACCTATTCATAGACTTGGCTAGTAGTAAACACATCGGAAGTGACAGAGGATCAACCGTCTCCCCGCCCCCCCAGCCAGCTGTCGAAGGAAGAGGAGCAGCAGCAGACCCAAACTGTACTTCAGCATACGCAAATTGAGAACTGAAGTAGTTTTTCTCTTTTTTTTTTGCTGATTTGAGGACCTCTGTATGACCCTAACAATGAACTGTAAGTTATGCTTAATGTATTTTACTTTAATTTTCTATATTAACTGTTTTAAAGAAATTTATATTTGTTTTTTATAATCAGTTAAACGTAAAGTATCAGTGGGAGAGTTTATTTAATAATGGGAACCATAAAACAATAAAATATCCGTGGGTATATTGTGATAGATTGATTAGTTATAATACTCTTGGTGGAATAATTTGGTGTTTATTTTATAAATTTTATTTTCCTTGTCAACTTTTTCGAAGAATGAATGTTTTATTTTATATTCAGGCAAAAGTTAAATGCCAGTGGAACTGTTTATTACTTTTGGGTATCGTAATAGCCTAACATATATTTGGTTATTATTACAAGAGTAAAAGTAATTAGCTAAATTATAGTTAAATAATTATTATATAAAACATTATAATAGTTTAATATCAGACTTTTAATTAATACTAGTCTGGTACGTGAAGTGTGCAGAGATATGACACATTCATACGCAATGGTGTAGATATGCGTCTGTCTGCTATGTGTTTTAATAAAATGTACTGCCATTGTAAATATATATTGATAAATGGATTAAACTTTTGTTATTGTTATTTTTGAGTGGTTGTGGAAGGATATGTTACTACATTTTTTTTAGTATTCTGGCACGTAGTAAATTGTTAGTTTTTCATACAGTAATTGTTTAGAAAATACTATACTCATAATTGTTATTTGTTAGTTTTTTATATCACCTCACTGAAGTACGTTCAACATATTTTAGATTACTGTAATATACATGTTTTAGTTACATAGTGTCTGGCAGGAATCTGTTCACATTTATGTAAGAGAAAATGCCTGAGAAATATAAAATCTGTATAACGACATCTAAATTAATGTGAGTTTGGCCAGAGTATTAACAAACAACACAACTTCTTTAATTACTTAATAATAGATTAGCTGCGGATATATTCAAGGGATTTATAAATTTTTTACAATGCCTAAAAAGAAGGTATAAAACATATTGGGATACAAAAACAAACTAAATTTATCCATTTATATATGTACCGATCTTTGGTTGTCTCATGTGTATGCGAATCAAAATTCTTGTTTTTTTTTTTCCATGTTATGTTTTGTGTTCCTGATTGTCTGGGTGCTCTGGTTGTAAATGTTTCAGTTTAGTTTTATTCACATTAGGTTATTTTCCCCCCTCTTTTCCCCTTTTCTTCCTTTCTCGATTCATCTCTATATCCGGTGGCCGTGTGTTTTATTAAGCTGTTTGTCATGATTTATTTTGATATTTTAGAAAGGGGTGAGTTTTTTGTTTTCTATTTTTTCTCTCTTTTTTCTTCTGTCATTTCACTTTTTTCTCTTGTTCTCTCTTTTAGGCGCTAAGATTCTAAATTTACTAAGCAAACATGAGATGAGAAAATTTATTGTTTTTTAGTAACTAGCAGGTAATTAATTGAGTGTTGATAGGGGATAGTGTATCTGACCATTGACAAGATCAATTAACCATTTTAGAATCAGATAATAAACGTTGCAAAATCTCTTACCCATCAATATGCCATGTCTCAAATAAACAAAAGTTTAACTCCTAGTGTTTGAATCAATGTTTAAATGCCCGGACTTTAATTTGCAACAACGAAATAATTATAATTTTTCGTTGCTTGTCGATCAGAACATTAGAAGTGGTAAGAAAAGAACTTTGATCTATTGGTTTGGCGGCGCGTCGGGCCAATGGGTTTACTGTCCAGCAACGCAACTCGACACACAATAATCATCTATATTCGGGAGACTGAAGCATGGCTAATCCACTGTGAATGGATAATCAGCCTCAGTGTTTCTATACTCTTACTCTGACGGATAGCCCAATATGATAGCTGTTCGGCCAGTACACGATTAACAGATTGCTCGTGGGCGAGACATAATAGTTTATTATAAATCGTAAACATTAAGATACCCTTCAGCAGCCGCAGAAGTTAGTTTGAACGCGAGAGACGGTACAGCTGAATATCTCACAGAGTTGTTCTACGGCGCAAGGTTTTCTACCCATTTAGCGTAATTTAACTTATACATTTTTTATTCTTAGCAAATCTATATGAAGGTGGCATGAATATGGTCAATATCTGATTTTTTTTAAGAACGCCTAATTTTAAGAATACATGTCTTTTGGAGTCTGGCCATGTCATATGGCGGGAAGTCAAATCACTCTTTTTTGCTTACTGGGAGATCAGATAAACGACACATTAATACTAAACTTGATAGACAATTCATCCATTGATAGATACTATGTAGAGATTGCTGAGAGTAGTTTTCCGGAGTCTTGCAGCAGTTAATTGACGTCGCGCGATTACTAGAGGTTATCCTGACGACTACCATTTCTAGCTGTATAGATCACTGTCCTGTTTTAGAAACCCTCAGCGGGCCTACCGTGGCTATGTCCTGAATGTCATAGACTCGTTAATTACGGCATCAATACGCACTATCTGCCTTGTCTGTATGGTGAGTAGGACAACATCACTGAAAATAAAATGTAATTTTGCTTTAATAAGCGTTAGATATTAATCCACCTTGCGTACTTCATAAGCAAAAGCTAAAAACAAAAGCTCTGTTAGAGCTTGAATCTTGGGATAGTGTATTTATGAGCAGTGATGTAAACAGCTCGTTTAATAAGTTTATTGATATTATAAACGAGGCGATCGCCCTCTCTAAAATTGAGATAAAAAATAAATTCAACATAAATAAATCTAAAAAATTGAAACCATGGATGACAAAATGGTCTTCTCAGAGCTATGGCTAATCGGGATAGACTGCTTAAATTATTAAAACGCCAGCCAACCAATGAGCGATTAAAAAATTAAATTTGACATTTTTAGAAGGAAAATTGAAAAGTGGATCAAAGACGCTTAAAAGGCGATATTACGAGGGGTTGTTTGATAAAATGTTCAAATAACCCACGTCAGCAGTGGAATATAATTAATAAATTGAGTGGTATAGTCCCAGCGATGAAATGTGTTGACAAAACATTAACACTAGAGATAGGCAATGAATTGACGAGTAATCAGCAACAAATTGTGGGACGAATTTAACAAATTTTTTTATTAGTGGACCTATTGATCTAGCTTGCCTCACTTGAGCAACCAAATGAGCACCAAAGACTTGATCATGAGAGGTTGTTCAGGGACTTACTCGCCTCCTCATTCCATTTTTTGGCTTCCTGTAGCAGAAAATGAATTAGTAAAAATTGATAAACTCGATATCTGGAAATAAGGCGCTGGTGCTGATTCTATCTCTAGTTTCATAGTAAAAAATATCTCATCACATATAGTTCCAGTTCTAACATATATTTTTAATAAGAGTTTGAGTGAGGGGGTGTTTCCTGAAAAACTAAAAATTGCCAAAATTGTGCCTGTGTTTAAGAAAGGACAAAGTACGTCCATCGAAAACTATAGGCCAATATCATTACTTTCAGTTTTCTCAAAATTATTAGAAAAAAATCGTTAAATCAAGACTTATGCCATTTTTAGACCATTATAACTTTATAGCTTCAACACAATTTGGTTTTAGAGAGGGAATGGACACGGAAATGGCTCTACAAAATTTTATATCGCAAATTCAATTAAATTTGAATAATCCAAAAAGTTCCAAAGCATCGGGTTTGTTTTTGGACATCAGCAAGGCCTTTGACACAGTCAACCATGAGCTGTTACTAAAAAAGCTGGATAGGGCGGGAGTGCGTGGGTGTAGCCCATGAGTGGTTCAGATCATACCTCCGTGAGCGGAAACAGTTTGTTTGTATTGGTGGCTATGAAAGCTCGACTAGCACAATTATGTGCGGTGTGCCACAAGGATCTGTTTTGGGTCCCATATTATTTTTAATTTTTATTAATGATCTTTATAGAGGCCCCTTTTATGGTAAACTAACTGGGTTCGCTGATGATACAGCTTTATCTTATAGTGCCCCAACTGAACTACTTCTATGGAATTATATACAACAAGATCTATACTATCTTTGATTATGGTTTAGTAACAATGGACTTGCATTAAATGCTCAGAAATCACTATATATAAATTTTCCATTAACTCAAACTTTCAATTATGATGAACCTTTGAAGTACCATAATTTTGAGTTGTCAACAGAATCAATGTGATTGGTGTCACCCTTACTCAGGGCAACACTGTGAAGTACTTGGGACTCCACATTGATGAAAACCTTCTTTGGAAAGTACATATAAAAACAATTAGAACATATTTACTTGTATTTCTTTAGAAAGTTTTATTTTATTAGACAACTTTGTCATGACAATGTATTAATAAAAATGTATTTTTGCATTTGTTCATTCTAAATTAAACTATGGTCTGTTCATGCTGGGGGCAGTACATTTAAATCACATTTAAAGAAAATTACAAGTATTCAAAAATCATTCATTAGAATTATTTTTCGGAAAAATAGATGTGAACATGCTTTTCCATTGTTTTTCAGGCTAATAATACTTCCACTGCGGCATCTATATGTTTTTAAAGTGCTATGGTTATTTTTCCAAATTAGTGGTAATCCAGGAGTCACTGTTGATCTGCAAACAACTCTTGGAGGTTATATTACCAGGCAGATCGGCATGATCAGGCCACCGAGAGTTAATAGCTCTTTGCTACAGAAGTCTTTTATATACCTCGGACCCAAGTTTTACAACAGTTTACCTGTTTATATTAAAAACTCACCCACAATGAATACCTTAAAAATCCGTGTCAAGGATTGGCTCTTGAATCATGATACTAATCAATTGGAACAATTGTTTGCTGTATTAAACTAGTTAATAACTACACTTTTCTTAAACAATACTATAATAACCAAACAGGTAAGATAATATGTCCCTCTAAAGAATAAGTAAAAAATCTATTTAAAAAAATAAAGTTATAAACAAATTTACTTTTGGGTAAATTATTTTTGCCTCAAATGTACAGTAGTTGCCTCAAGACAGATAATAAGATACAGTAATGATATTGCATGTGATAGCTTATGTTTTCATATTGGATGTGTGGATATGTGTGTTTTGTGTGTGTGTGTGTGTGTGTGTGTGTGTTTGGTTAACAGGAGGACAACAGTAAAATTCCAAATTGAAAATATAAAATACTGGTAACTCCCACGCAAAATCAGAAGAGTTTATCTTCTCTTGCGTGTGTATTTATTCTCTCAGCGGTTCTGCATCAGCTTATATTTCTGTTTTGTTTAATAATTTCTATTATAACATTTATTTTCAATAATAGAAAAACACATCCTAATTTAGTTAACACGTTGATTTGATCAAACATCTAAGTTATAAGAAAGTATAAATATTGTTTGTTGTTTTGTTTACAATTAATTTGATTGTGAAGAGAGAATACAAACGTTTCATTTCATTTCATTTCTTGAAAATAGGGAAATTTACAGGAAATAAGTATTTAGTAATTGATAAAACTTTGAGTTTAAATGGTTGGACATTGTCTTTGTTCCTACTTAATTATTAAATATTACCTTAATTTGTTTGATCTTGTTATTTTGAGACAAGAAGTCTTCATCTTTATTAGTTGTTTCAATTTTATATTTGGGATCAGCGCGAAGAATTATTTTATTTTTGAAAATTTAATGCATAGGGATTTTGTTATTTTGGACGTTTGTGTAAAAAGTATTAGCACTGAAGAACTTGGACACAATTAATTAGTACTGATTTTGATTGATTGTTTAAATTTTAAGGCTGGGGACTATGTTCTACATCATGAAGGTTTATTTCAATTAAATGAAATAGTGACAATAAATTACAATAGGTACAAAAAGATTAGCTTGGCGTTAAGCGTCTATCTATTGTGTTTGATTATAATTAAAAATTTCTATTAAATTTATAACTGAGTTTAACTTATTGGATTCCCATTGGGAGTTGTGCATTGGTTGTAAAATTAAAGAGGTTGCTGGTTTTACAAGTCTTCTTGATCCGCCTCTTATACTTGAAACAAAAAAGTTGTCTGTAATTGGTTTATGGAAATTCTAACATATCCTACAGACACCGTTATAGTTTCTATAGATTATTTTTTGATAACGCTTTCTGCTTCGAAATTTGCTATTTATTATAGTATTAGAGATAAAAATGGACGATTATCTTAATAACATCAGTTTCAGATAATTTTTTTGGTTAGTTTAATAGGCATTATGCCTTTCATGGTTTCCCTTATTTGTATTTATATCGGATGTAGACGTAATGTACCAAAAGTGGCCAACAACGGACATAATTTTTATACTTTATGTGCCGTGTGTGTTGTGTGTGTGTGTGTGTGTACATCACACAATATATATATATATATATACTCCGTCCCTTCTCAGGCTCGGCTGGGAGATGAGCTAACGCCCCCAGGGCCCCCTAAGTAGGGTGTTAGCAATTTCGAGGATAAGCGTTATTTCGGGAAACAGGTTAAGTCCCGAGCCATTTGTAATAAGGTTCATTCTTAATAATTGCAGGTCAGAACCACTACTTAATAGTGCGGTTGGTTTTAAGGCGAATGATGTATTTAATGTCACCACGAGGTTTGCGTCAGCTTATTAGGAATGTGTATTAAAATTATTTCTATTTGGAACCGTTGCGTAAAAAATCACGTTTTTATTTAGTAACCTCGTATTTGGTATCATTAACTAAACATTTTCAGCAGGCAAATATAAAATAATATTATAAATAATTTTAGAAGTAACTTAATGTCGAGGAAAGCTGGGAACATAAATGGGATGGTTTATCATGTTTCTCCTCAAGTAAAAAATATGGGCAATTAAATAGAAAACATATAGGCCGTTTGAAATATAAGAAATTAGATGAATTAGCAATTGGAGGCAAACACTTATGTTTTTTTGATCCGTGGTTCAACACAACTGCTTTTCTTACATTAGTATGATATATCTGATCTCAATGCGAAAGAGGCCGGAAAAATACTTTAAAACGATTGATAGAGAAATAGGTGGTTAAAGTTGCATACCTTGAACTCTTAGTGGACACAATTTAGTATTGAGTGAATTAGAAATATTTTTACTGGTTTATGCATGGTGTTACTTATAAAAAATGTTGGTATTAAAAAGTTGTGTGTATACTTGTGATTGCGTTGTTAGTTCACCAATGGTTTCAATTTATTGCTGTTGGTTTTATTTAGTACTCATTTTTATTGTTTGTCTCCTATTATGTTATTACCACACTTAAACTAATATTAGTTCTAGCAAAACATGTGTGCAAGTGGAGATTGGGAGATTTAGCTGTGGCTTCGAATACTTATTTGTTTCAAAATTAGTTGCATAGTAACTTTTAGTTGATAATAAAAACTGTTGTTTGCCAATGTTCGTCAATGCTTTGAAATTGCATAACGTAGTCCAGTCCTCGCCACGGGGAGGCCGGCAATACCACAGAGACTCATATATTATTAACAGAATTACAGCTATCACTTGGTTTAATGATGTTCCCTCTTCATATCGTGGGATTGAAAATTTGGCCTATATTTAGTTGTGTAAATATGCATGTGTCAAATGAGGTTGGAAATTGGTAAAACTTTATTAATTGTATTGATAAAGTTGATTGTTTGCCCCCGTTACCTTTGATCCAATGTACTTTAAATGCCATGCATGCCATATCCAGTCCTCGCCACGGGGGGAAGGCCGGCAACAACACTGAACTCCAATTTATTATCTTAACAGAATTACATGCTATCCGTTTTGGTTAATGATCGTTGTCATCATTATCGTCGTGAAAATTTGCATATTTAGTTGATGTATATATTTGTGTCAAATGAGTTGGTAATAACTTATTATTGTTTGGATGAATGCTTGTTTGCCCGTTAGTTTTGTCAATGCTTTTTTAAATGCATTGCATTGGACCATTATTCACAAGTCTCGCCACGGGCGAGGCCGGGAAAAAAAACCGCAAACGTAGAGAACCGTAATATTATTAACACGAATTATAGACTATCATTGGTTAATGATGTTCTCTTCATATCGTGTGAAAATTGTGCATCATTTACTGATTTGTGTAGTATAAACATGTGTCAAATGAGTTGGTAATAACTTATTATTTGTTGATTAATGTTGTTTGGCCCCTTAGTTTGTCAATGCTTTAAATGCATGCGATGGATCATATCGCAGTCTCGAGCCACGGGGAAGAGGCCGCGGGCAAAAAACAGTAGAGACCATATATTTACATATTTACAGCTAAAACTTCATTTACACCCAGGACGAGGAGTATTAGTTGTTTTTGCGGCCAGAAGCCCTCTTCGCCTACTGCCTTAATCAATCCAGATAACGGGGAGTTTTTATTATATTTACATATTTACGGAAAAACTGTATTTGATAACACCAACGAGGGAGTTTTGTTTTTGGCAGGCCCTCATAGCCTACTGCCTTATTCAATCCAGAACGTGGGAGTAGTTTTTAATATATTATACATGTATCTAGCAGGAAAAACTTATTGTAACACCGACGAGGAGTTTTGTTTTGGCAGGCCCTCATAGCCTACTGACCTTATCAATCAGAACGGGGAGTTTTATATATTTACACTGTTTACGCGCAAAAAACTTATTTTACACCGACGAGGACGTTTTTGTGTTAGGCAGACCCCACGCTAGCACCCTACTGCCTAAGTCCCAATTCACGCACGCGGGAGTTTTTGTTTGGGCAGGTCCCCGAGCCTACTGCCAGTGTCAAATCAGGTTTTACCTAAAGAAGTTACGCTTCTGAGTACAACGAATGTTCTTCGCGTAGGCGACATTCATCGCATACCCTATTGGACGGTACAAGGACAGACACGATGTCTTCCTGGTCGTCGAAACTCTTACTTAAAGGAGGGACGTACAACTGGCCGTTGGGATAAAAACAGTCAGTGGCCGAAGAATCGACATTCCGAACAAGAATTCGATTGTATGACCTTGGCTCTATGGTAGACCGGTCATCGAGTTATGCCAGCATCAGAGGAAAGCTGACGTCGACCGGAACAAGTAACGGCTGGAACCTTCAACGATCGACGGAACCTAAACATTATTAACTAGGAATGCCGATAGGTTGTGCGGCGTCGTGAGGGCGTGCTGACGGTGACCAAACCGGAGTTCTCTTGGGGGGGGGTATGGTGGGGGTGGAGCTATAGCTCCCGTCCACCAATGACCTTAGGTAGCCGTTTAACGAGGTCCGTCTCGGCGATGGTCTGCTATGATTCCTCATTGAAGAGACACACTGAACCTGATCTTAAGGTCGGCAGTACGTGATTCTTGGAATACACATTGCCGTGTAGCCTTGGTTCTTAGCAGAGGAAATCTTCGACAGCCAGAGATGCTGATCATCCGTTCTCAGTGTCCACAGAGTCGGCGCTTACTCAACTCATGGAAGAGCGACCGGTCAACGGAGTCTAAGGGAATGATGTCGTTGATTTCACTTGGACATTCACATTACATGGTAGAGAGGATCGCGCAGACGACGCACACTGGATCGGGGAAATCCGCCGTTAGCGATCTTCTAAACAGGGAAGACTTTGGAGAGATTAGGCTGCTTGTAGAGAAAGTTAACGTAATTTTACTCCGGTTCAGAAGGAATAAGAGCGCCACCTCTCTTTAGTTGCCCTCCCCCGAAAGTTGTGGACGGCAACAAGTTGCCGTTGCCTAACTGCCGAGAAAGGAAAGTTCGGATAGTAGTCAACGGAACACTGCCTCAGAGAGCCAGCGCGATGATGCGTGTGAGTCAGAGGAGAAGATTGCAGGATAACAGTCGCCACAGACGACAGAGGGCCACGAAGAGAAAACGCACGCAACGGCAAGCTTGCCCGTCCGTGGTTTTTACAACAACGGTGTCTGGCGATTTAGCCCGGACCCACCCCCCCCCTAGTCCCCAGAGCACAGTAAAAGATCTATTTCCTCCGAATGGCTCATCGCCTATATCATGAGATCCTCGAAGTGAGGCGGTCCGAAGGATCTCGAAAGACTGATAGCTTGCGAATGGGCCATTGGGGCTCGGTCAAACGGACGTATTAAGCTGTGCGGCTCTGAATATCACAGTTCCGCGCGACTTAGAGGAATCCGTTGGGTTATGTTGCCACAACGCCAAGTTCCGTCTCGCCGAAGATCGAGCTGGCAGAAGCCGAAAACATGCCTATTGGGCAGTTAGTTGAGCCACTCCGGGCATTAATTTCACCGGCAGCAATGCCACGAATCTGGTCGAACGGCTAGTGCAACTGGCCGACCCATCTACGCACGTGTGCCAGTATGACACGATAGGAGGGATCGTTTTTTCACCATATCACCCAAGGTGACCATCGAGGAAGTTATGACACCTCGAAGTTCGGGCGGCTCACCGGGGTTGTCGAGAAGTTGGAACGAACGTGTTGCAGTATTACGACGTCTCTGATCTCGTGGAGAGCTTTGGTTCCCAATCATCTGACAATAGGGCCGCTGTTGGTTCTCGCCATAGTCCCCAACAGCTCCCTTCCCAGTTCAGTCGTGTCATCCTGTACATCGGGGGAGACCACATTCCACCAAAGATAAGTACCCCTGTCGACGTAGACTTCGATCGATATTCAAAGGGAGTAGGGTGTAAGCACAGGTTTGATTATGCTTTTTCTGGGTCAAGCGGGTTTCTTTCCACAGTGGTTCCCTCGCATTGGGGGAAGGTGATGTCGCGGAACGTCGTAAGACATAGGAACACAGAAGAGGCTGCGGGAGCTCACCCATGTTGCAGAGGGAGCACAAGAGAATGAACGCAGCCTTGTATGCTACCCATAAACCCCAGAAGGCTTTCGCGCACAGGTGCTTCGGCGATGTGTCTCATGCTTCATCCTCCAACCAAGCCGAGAAGATGACGACAAGAACCTCCTGTAATATTGTGCGGCAGCCCAGGGTACCACCTCGTTGACAGGAGGTTCTCAGAGTAAGCCGGCGTGGCAAGGCGTGTGAGATCAGGAGCATCCGCAGGTTAGGTAACAGCTCCACCACGATTCGGGCGAGTACTCAAACAAAGTCTAAATAATGTCTGCATACCTTCTCATCCACGCTGGCGAGGCAGTGGCAATGAAGTCGTTTTTCCATCTGTTTGTGTGTATATAACTTCCTTGCCGTGTTAGGATCGTTTTTCTACGTGCTGTAAAATTGGAATTTTTCAAAAAAAGATTTGATATGTCATATCAGAGGTTCGGAAGATGTATCTGCAACTGTCTC
The DNA here is from genome assembly GCF_021130785.1 of Homalodisca vitripennis. Taxonomy (NCBI): domain Eukaryota; kingdom Metazoa; phylum Arthropoda; class Insecta; order Hemiptera; family Cicadellidae; genus Homalodisca; species Homalodisca vitripennis. Next base: position 182,030,760 of record NC_060209.1, on the reverse strand, counting down.
ACAAAACAGGCGTCTCTGTTAAAGTACAGTAATCAAACTTGATGAAACTTGATCTAGCCTGAATTGCGTCTGTAGATCACCGGGACGAAAAAATACAATGCTGCTTTTCTCTCCTCAAGATGCGCACTCCGCCAATGTACGCGCGTCACTGTGACCCCAATCGGTAGACACTCAGAGGACCGACGCAGTTCTATCCTCTAACTGACCTATCTCACGATTGAGCTACACGACCGATTGAAAAGTCCAGAGAGAGCGCCAGCAACGCGTCGAGCGCTTAGCGCAACCAACACTATTACAACTCTTAGTCAACTTTATTTAGTTTTCTACCTCGTCATCTTGTTTGCCACAAAGGTGTATATCTGTGGACGTTATTATGAAGGGATCCACCCTTCCAATCAGGTATCTTTTAAAATCAAAGTATTTTATGACGACCCCCCCGACGATGTTAGGACGCCAATAAGTTCCAAAGTTAATGATGTGGACTCTCGTTACTCTTCAGCAATAGTGTGGCGTTATAAGGAACGACACGCATCCATTCGTGAACAAGCAACAGAAACCTGTTGCGTGATCGTAATTTGATCAAGTATTACCATAGTCTCGTCTGGTAGACTGTACAGAAACCATCTTTCGTCTTACGTGAGTGGTTCTCTGGGCAACGAAGGCCGTTGGGATATAAAACTTTCGGATGGTCTGTTACAGTGACCCTTTACCCACAGCGTCCCAGCACAGGAAGTCCGGTTGCGATATGAATCAGTGCCACAAGGACCGTGGATCATGTGCTTGCCAACACCAAACTTCCTGAGTCTTCCACCGGCTTCCTTCTTCCGAGGGGATGTCTGCGCGGATTTACATGAGTCGATTTCGTCTGCTTGTACTGGACACGGTTCTACCGTCAATAATCTTAAATACACAATGTGGGCGTGAGGAAGGCCCCGTTCATATTGCATTTCGATGGACGTAGACGGATACTAGCTCGTTGCAGCCGAATCACATGCGCTCCGCATCCGGCTAGCATCTCGGAGAACGCTCTATCTTAGAAGTTTAATCATGAGAAACACTGTTCTGCAAGCCGTGGTGCTCAGGGTCACTAGCAGTCCACTGGCCGTGGGGACACGGCTCTCTTGTTCTCTTCCCAAGTGTTTGCGCTATACGTTAAACCGTAAGGGGGAATCAAAAAAAAAGATATGGTACAAAGTACGAAAATAGAGTACGTTGGTGAACCCAGACGTGATACGAAGATGCCAATTCGCGAGTTTTTTCGTTTAACTAGTGTATCATTCATGTACATGGGGGGCACCATCCAAGTAATAACGTACTCATGGGAGGTAAATCATTTCCAGGACAGTGTACCCCATCCCTAGCCCTTTGTGACTGTTTTCTATCTCGAGCGATGGTCTATTCTCTAACCTGACCTTCCTGCTGGACCACTGCGTGTTGAGGCGTTAAGATAGCTCGTTCAGTTGTCCCTATCCAGCATGGCATGTTTTGGGACCTGAGGACTTAGTCTGTGGAAAATCCTTATAAAAACGTCAGTCTCTCCTCTTCAAACCTCGCCAAACATCTCGACCTGCCAAGCTTGAGAAAGACGTCCAAGAATCCAATCGAAAAAACCGAGGATTAGGAGAGCAAAAGGACTAACGTGTAGCATAACAGTACTGGGAAACGCGCTTTTTCACCCTGTTGTTCGTCCACGCATGTCCGATATGGCCAACCCAAATTGCCTTGCTGGATAGAGCAGTGGGTCTACTGAAAGAAGGCATCCATCAATAGGAATGAAGAGGGTCACAATTGTTGATCGGCCTTCGCAGCGCCCACCTTCCAGGTACAGTAAGATTTCGAGGTTCAACAAATTGGTGTCCTTCAGTGCTAAGCACGGCGTTGCACTTACAACCGCCTCTTTGCCTGTTCCGCCGCACAGAGCAGGATCCCATGAGTAGCTCGACTTTGTTATCTGGAAATCCGAAGTGAGCTTTGGACCGAGGGCTTCATCACTCAAGGACCGTGCCGAAAATTCATGGACATAAGGGGTTGTCTGTGAATCTAAAATAACTTTTAATGTCATCAACTATGGTGGGCATCATACGTGAATTACTACCTCTATGGCCATGTTCCTGCGTTCTTCTCCCATCATACTATATACAAGCGGACAACCGGTTTTACGAGTTTGGACGTTCACCGCCCTTATATTAAAACGAATTTGTTGACCCGGGGGTGCGTCTCCAAACTGTACACTTGGTTGGGTACATCCCTCCCTTCGATTTTGAAGAAGGAGAGGCTCACTAGGAATGCCGACATATCCGCCCAGATATTATGAGGGCAACGAGAGTTGCCAAAAGAGATCGTTTTGTAGGCTCGTGCTCTGTCCCGAGGAGTAAGCGTCATAGGTTAGAGTAGAATGGGTGCCCATTGAGAGGTCGGGTAAAACTGGTACACTTTGTATGCTCCCTCGCCGCAACACCAATTTTCTTCTCTACCTCTTCTTCCTCAAACAGAGGGTGCTTGGCGAGTTGAGCAGCATATATAAGAAACATACGTCATCTCCCAAAGCCAAAGTTTTCTTTAGTTTGAAAAGCAGACACGAAATATTAAAACAGTAAATACACCATTCCAAATGTGCCATTGTGTCCGTGCGCAAACCGATGAGTCGAGCAAGTGAAATTGGCATAGTGACGAAGTTCAGCTAGTTTAGGGTTAACTAAAAAACGAAAAACCTTTGAAAGTTCTTTTTTGCGACTGGCGTCCGCATTTTTTCGTTGTGTCGTAGCGATGAACAGCTTCTCTCGTGAACCTCAGGATGCCTGTAGGTTGTAATACGCCGAACAGCATCTCTGTGGACTCCTCAGGATGAAGTTCGTCCGTATCGGCCGAACAGCCTCACCTATGTATATGAGGGCTGCCTTGTTGGACTGTAACGGGACGGACAGCCTCTCTCAATTAATTTTCAGGATCGCTGTTGGCTGTTAACGACGGGACAGATTCCCTGTGTGAACTTCGGGGTGTTGTTCAAAGATACCGGCCAACGTGCGGTCAACGTACTTATTTTGGGATTGCCGTTGAACGTATCTTCCTGTCTTTCGCCTCTCTCAATTGCTCGTCTCTCTTAGTTCTTAGTAGTTTGGGGCGTCACGGCGTATTTTTTTTGGGTCTCCTAATGGCATTACGTGTTTTGCCACAGATGTTAATCGGCGATGGAGATACTGTAGGGAGTGGACTGGTTCATTGGCACTGAGAGTCGAATGAGAAAATCTTAGTCGAGTTACAGTAAACTGTCCTCAACACACCCGACCCATCCAGCGCAAGCATTTGACAATTAACAACGAAGGCCTAAATGCAGAATAAGCTCTCACTAATGGAAGAGGCCGTGCCTGATTGTCTTATACTTGTCCATTATATATACAAAATAATTGCTCTATCCTGTAAGCATCCACTGGATTGAGGACTGAAACAGGTACAGCTGATCCTATAGCGCAGAAAGAAAGCCACTTGTCACTGTTTGGCGTTCCAGTAGTAATAAAGAATAACCAATGCGTCCTGGAAAAACGTATCTCTGCCATCAGATATTTCTAGATCATTGGACAGTAGACACAAATGCTTTTCTGCAAGAGGATAATAGGGCGTCGTGTACAAATGGAATTTTTCTACAACCGGTCGAAGTCCCTGTCCCCTGAATAACAAAATTGCTCGGGATGTTCATCAGGGCACAGGTAATCGGTTTCCACCCATTAGCGATTCTCATCGCGCAATGTACAATAAATATTATCACTCGTGATGATGAAATCGTATACGATTCACTGCTGTTAGAAAATTCCTAATCTAAGGGTCTTCATCAGTTTTTGTTTGTCCGGAAACATGCTGTTCCGTTTCCTTGATGGAAAGAGCCCTTTAGCAACGCAAACTAAAAGGTACCATAGTTTCTATCAGTAATAAGTATATGTAGATGTTGTAATATATGTTATAAAAACCTAACAGTTTTTAGTACAAAAAATTTGAGTAAAAGTTTGTAAATCTATTCTATTCGTAGTGTTCTTGAAGACAAATGAAGATTTCTCCAAAATAAATTAGATAAAAAAACAAAGCCACACAAAATATAATTATTGCAAACAAGTGTGTTTGATATGGCATAAGGTTTACGTTAGTTACGTACCGCACAGAGCTCACCAGGCTCTACTACACACTCGTGGAAGCCAAAGATCTTTCACTATGGAGGGCGTTTTCTCGTCTTAACCGATGGAGAGTGATAGAAATAAAAAGTGACTTTCTATTTTTTTGTTAAGTAATAATATACATTATTTTGAACGTTCTTGGTCCTGAGATATTATAGTAGCTATAACCATCTAGTTACTCGCACCGAGAGGTGAAATCTACTTATATCATTATTAAGAAAAGTCTCTGCATAGTAAAGAATGAATTCCAAATTGTAAACATACACGGGTATAGAGACATTTACTATATCCCTATCTACAACCGAGTTTCAACAAATCACTTATATTTATATAAAGTGGTGCTGAGAATAAAGTTAGACTATAATGAATCACTCAACTTTTTATCGAGCTTTAGATGTCAGGGAAAAGAAATAAACCAGGTTAGAGAAAACAAAACAATTATTGAAACGGTTGTTTGACGCGGGCATTAATACGTAACGTTTGATACGTGACCGGTACAGAGCATCTGCCAGGCTTTATCTACTTCATCGTCGTGAACCCAAAGATTTCACTTTAAGGGCGTTTTGTCGCTTAACCGCTCGAAATGATGAATAAAAAGTTGAATGGACAAATTTTGTAGTAAATATAATTTACTCTGAACGTTATCCCGTCAGATTTTAGCTATATCCACTAGTTCGTCATGCTGCTATTTAAAAATAACACTGATCTCCTGTCCCTCATCAAGTACACTTTTGCCACTAACTTTTAGACCGTTTTGGCGGTTTTACGGACAAACCGATGGAGATAGAACAAAAAGTCACCGGACCTTTTTTTAGATCACTCTACTCTTTCTAGATTTTCTGGGTCCAATTAGATTTGAGCTACGGCCAACCGTTCGGCCGCTATCGGGCCTCCAAGAAAACATTATTTTAAGTCGAAAAAATCTCTGGTGAATGTTAAAATATTCCCTGCGTTTTTTCACTTAACCATTGGAGATCAGGACAAAAAGAGATCACTGGACCTTTATGTTGTAGTTTTCACTTTCATTCCTGACCATGAATTTTTTCGTCAGATCGGAGCTAGCTCCCAACGGTTCGCCCGCTACTCGGGCTTACAAAAAAAACCTGCAAGGGTAAATAAAGTGCAGCGTTTTTTTTAATAATTTTTCTTATAGGGGGTTTAAAAGATAAAAATGGTCCAGTTTTCAGACTTTTCCTCCGGGTCATATTGACAAGAGGTACCTGCATGCCAAACTTTCAAGTTTCCAGCACTTTCTAGAACTATGTTAGAATTTGTATCTATATATCAGTGGAGTCAGTCAGTCAGGTTTTCACATGGCGGCTGTTTATAGTATTATAAGATATATCTATATATATAGTGGGGGGGTGGGGGGGGGGGGGGACATCCACATATCATATGTGAATCGGTATTTGTTAAAAGGGCATCAGTCACTTTTTTTCAAAATTCCAACTTTTTGGTGGATTTGGATTCTTTATTTCTAGATCTACATTCTGTGTTAATAGGGCATCAATCAGTCAAGTAATAAGCCCACAGCACAAGGTTGAATATTGTGTAATTTGTTAAAAAGGCATCAGTCTATGACTCATGCCCTTTTAACTAAAAATGTTGGCTGTTTAGCTGTTTAAACTTTTGTTTAGCTACAGCTAGTTAACATGGAAACAGCTGTCTAGCAGCTTGAATATTGTGAGCAGGTTTTAAGGTTATAGTTTTCAGATTCTTTGGTTAATTCAACAGAGTAAACGAGTAGAAAAATATGATAGAAAATATGGAAAGTGTTAATCATGACGTTTCTCGTAAAAGGAAGTTTTACAGATCCTAGTGAGTACAAAAGGAATCAAATAAGGAACGCCATTATCAAAGGGGAGATATATGTGAACCATAAAGGCAATGAAACCCCAGCTAAGAAGCCTTCATTTACTTGTAGGTAAGTAATAATTTAAATGAGGTTATCAACATAAACTTATAAACTTTGTTTACCAATATAATTGGTGTTGTGTCTTTTTAAATAACTTATATAATAAAATCCTCAGAGCTACATCAAGTTACAAGTCTGAGCCCTAAGTAGGCTATTACTGAAAATAATTGGTTTACATTAGCCTAAAACTCTCATTTTGTTACAGATGCAAGAGAAATTGCTTTGGGAGAGTTTCCAGAGGACAACGTGACTGAGATTTTTTGCTAGGTTTTCACGACCTCGGTACGAAAAAATGAACAAGACATGTTACTATATGGACTTATTGATGTGGAGGAAGTGGCAATACGTAGACCAAGAAATGAAAATCCAAGAAATAAACAGTGCTAGTTTCAAATATCACCTTTTGATTGGAACTTCAAGACATATAGTATGTTTTAATGCTTTTGTCAATGCTTTTGGTGTTACAAACTAAAAGAGTCCGGCGAATCAGAGAACTCAAGAAGGCCTGCAAAACTCCCGAAGATAATAAGAGGAAAGGCAGTGTCTTTTTCCGTGTCCGATGAAAAAAAAAGCTTGGTTAGAGAACATATTAGTTCATTTCCTGTGAAGGAATCCCCACTATTTGGGAGGAACCAAATTTTACCTGAATGCGGAATTAAAATTTAAAAATAATGTATAACTTGTTTTGTGAGAAGTACCTTGAAAAGAAGGTGAGTTATAGTTTTTTACTACACGTTTTTTAAAGATAATGTTAATCTCAGATTTGGTCGGCCTCAAGTCGACACATGTTGCACATGTGAAGAGCTTAAGCTAAAAATTAAATCTCCGCACTTGAGTGAAGCTGCAAAACGGAGTGCTGTGGCCGAGCTTCTTGTACATAAGCGACGAAGCCAAAAGTTTTATTCTGCGCTAAAGTATGAGGCCTCAGAAGATGCTAAGGAAGAAAACAATATTCTTTCAATTACATTTGATTACATGCAAAACATTTCCCTCCCAAAGGTGCCTGTGCAGGAACTGTTTTATTTGCGCCAACTTACAATGAATGTGTTTTGTATAAACAGACTTAAAAAGTAGAAACAGCCAAACATCTACCTCTATCATGAAGGAGAAGGTCACAAGGGGCCTAACGAAGTTTGCTCCTTTTTGGATGACTACCTTAAACATGTTCCGGAAAGTGTGACAGAGCTCTGTATTTTTTCGGACAATTGCGCTGGTCAAAATAAGAACCAGACATTGACTAGGTTTTTCTTATTTTTGACTGACAGTAAAAGGTTCTTAAAAAATTCAGCACTTTTATCCTGTCAGAGGTCACAGTTTCCTTCCTTGTGACAGAGAGTTCGGCTTAATCAAAAGGATGCTTAATAAGCATGACAGAATATTCAGTATGTATGAAATCATTGAGGTAATAATAAAAAAGTGCCAAACCTGGAAAGTTTCTTGTGAAGGAGGTGAGAGCTTCAGAGATTTCTAACTTCAAATCTTGGTGGATAAAGTATTACAAAAATACTCCAGTTTTCAGAGGAAACAAAAAAGAAACCAAGCAAAAGAAAAAGTCAAATTTGGGATCAGTAAGCTGTTTCATTTTGTATTTGAATCTACTTTAAAAGGCTACATAAAGGCATACACCACCATTAATGGTCTCCATTGCCACACACCTTTTTCATGTCTTTAACAAACACAGGGATTACTGGTCCCAGCGAACTTGCTTACCCAGAGGGTAAAGTGCCTATAAAAAAATCAAAACTCCAAGATTTAAGAAAAGTCATTCAGTATGTACCATCATGTGAAACAGACAATTTTATAATGATATTTTAGAATGTCCTGTAATGGAAAATATTAATATGCAAGAAGAAGATGAGTAATAAGTATCAACAAAAACCTACAATAGGGCACAAATTTAGTTTCTTTTCTATGATAAGGAGTTTTAAAAAATTGTTTTAAGTAACATAATTTTAAGCTTAGGCCTATACCAATAATTCTGTACTCATTGTATCTTTAAAAATAAATGTTTTTTTATAAATTATGAGTGTTAACACTATTTTTTTTCATGTGACATATTGAAAATTTGTTAAAAGGGCATAAGTCACACATTTTTAAAAATTCATAAAAATTTGAAATTTTGATAAAAATTTGAAATCTTTATATTGGTATGTTAAAAATAAGGCAGAAAATGCAATGCATATTTATTTAGGAATTTTACATTTGCTATATAATATTTAATCGGTTTTATCAAGTTTTCCGAAAGTTTACTTTTCATGACTGTTGCCCTTTTAACAAATACCGATTCATGTGTGGAAGTCCTCTGTGTAGATAGCGCTGTCATACGTTGTAAAACCGAAAGTGATCTAATGTATTTAACACAGTTGGGTGTCCAGTGTAATCAATGTTCAGTTATTAGCAATAAATGCATTACAATTATCAATTATAAATTTCTGAAGAATATCGACAGTTTTGTCCTCCTCCACACTTCCTGATTTTAAAACACGTTAACGAAATCCTACAGTTCTCTCAAACCACGCACCAACAAACAAACTTTAAGAGTAAACCACGAAAATGTTTTAAGAGTACAGTCAGTAAACATTTATTCAGTTTCCATTAGTTATTAAGACTCGACAGAAGCCTTATTTGCAATCGTTTAGTTCTCCGTTCGTCTGTGTGTTAACACTCAATAGAAACGTCGTAAATACTTGAAATTTGGTTTATAGCTTCAATTTGGTCCAAGGAATAACCCTTTCGATTTTGTGGTCAAAAGTTCAAGAGCATTCCACGTGTAAAGTCTGTCAATCCGCCTATCTGTGTGATTACTCTTGGTGGAATGGTAATGTTAGACTTGAAAATTCATGTAGAATTGTACAATTTCCACTATGAGAAAGGGAAATACGAAGGTGATAAAAAGATCAAATGATAGCGCGACCGTATGTCTGTCCGTCTGTGCGAAAACTCATTCTTCCTGTTCATCCGTACATTCGGGTACTTGTACAATCCGTTGTATTCGATTATTACTTATTATTATTCTCGTTGTTGTATATTCACAATTTAATTACAGTTTTGTTGTAAATGATGCTTAGAGATTAGTGGAATGTCATTTTATAGAAGGAAAATATAATACTATTAAATCATTAGTTTTTTAAAATAAAAAAATATTAAGGTTTAATACGGCATAAGACGTATTTGTCGATATGTAACATACAAAAAAATACAAATTTTCTAGTAAGATGTACTGCTAGACTTAAATATTCCTAATATTATTAAGGTATTCTTATAAAACTAGTGTTTTACAACCAATGTGCACATAGACATAAGTTAATATTAGAAATATATCATATTAGATGGCTGATATGGTTATATATTTATATAAACCATATAGATATATTATATATGGTTTATATAAATAGATGGCTGATAAAACTAGTTGAAAATATTAAGGTTTTTCATATTTTAGTACAGCAAAAATACGCTTTTATTATTTTATGAATAAAATTTTTGTCATAAAATATCTTTATTAGGATATAATTGAGTTAAATAAGTATAACAATATATTTTACATCAGTAACATCTGGAAGATATACAAGAAAAATATATTTCAATTCTATACCTATAGTTACCTGATATAGTACTATATATTTTAAAATCGATTCATAGTATACATGATTTTTTAGAATTTATGTTTATTTAGGAACCAGTTAAGATTAAATAAACTCAAATTTGGCCAAATGCTTGGTCTTGCAGTCTTAAAATAAGGGAAAAACAACATATTATGTATCAAGATGGAGAGTGATTAAATACTTATGAGCGTAATAATACAGTAACTAATCAAATTTTAAAAATACTGAAAATAATAAAAGTAATAAATTTACGAATTAAAAACATTTGGACACAGAATATGTAATTAGGTCCAAGAAAGAATGTAGATGTAAGGTATAATGTACGTTAACGTTTTTGGTCTTTTAAATTTATGCAGCACCACTACCGCAAATTCCAAAATACTACCGGATATTTCGAAAAACAATTACTAATAAAAATTACTACGACAAATTAAGTAGATTAAAGGAATATAATTAGAGTTTCTTTTATACAAAAGTTATAATGCTTTCAAAACTATGCATTATATGCACAGTTTATACTGCTCCCACTGTGAAATACTCAGGTATGATCAAACAAGTTTGGGAGTCAATAAGAGCTGAAACAAGTAACTGACATTATTATTACAATAGCAGTAAACACTGGGCAGTAAATCATGTTGTGAAATACATCGAAGGACCTTTACTGTGTTTCTATAAAGATATTACAGAATTTTAGAGTTTGGTTAACTTGTTTGTAACGGATGCAAACTCACACAAAAGGAAGTTGAGAATTCTAAAGCAAAGTTAGTTGTGTGTATACGGAAGGGTTAACTTTACCCGTCTTCGACGATACAAACAGGATGTATTAGAGAACTGTGCATTGTGTACTATTTGATTTGAGTTCAAACAATAGTATCAGATAGAATATACAGTTGTATATATTTCTCTTTTTCCTTTATCTTTTTTCCTACTTATATAGTGAATAGACGCATACTACAAATCGATCATTCTATATTAGAATAGTTTTTCTACAGTCACGAAAAACCGATTCCTACAATTGTTTACATGGATGTAATTTATATCAGCCTTTAAAAAATATGTACCTTGTTCACAGAACTTTGATATGTAGAAGCTAAAGAAATGATAAATCCAATATTCTGTTTTATTTTTTCTTGTAGCAAAATTCAAAATTCTTCTAAAACTTTTAGCTGTAGCACAACCAAGAAAAAATTTCATTCTTAAAAATATGAACTTTGAATAAAAATTTATAATTTACAAATTGTCTTTTAATTTAAATAGAAAGGAATAGTCATCAAGTTTACCCAAGAGACAAGACAATAAATAGGGTTTTTATTATAAATTTGTTCATAACAAAATATGTTATTACATTCTATTCCTTAAAAGTAATTTATATGGTACAAGAAGATTCTTCTTAAATTCAACTGGCTCACTAGCAACAAGCATACCAGTTAAAACCTAAATTGCCAGAAATACTAAATAAGAGTTAAGGATTTTCATTTAAGTTTATTTAAATATTGCAGACTCTTTCTTCATTCTACTTTCTGCACAGTTTATTAAAAAACTAAACTGCAATCACATATACATGTTCATACTTGCTGACATATTTTTCAAGCCTCGTGTAAGAAAATAGTATTAGAAAACTTTATATTTAAAACATACAATCATATTTAAGACTTTCAGACTTTATGTGTGTTCCTGCTTCATGCAATTTTAACATGGTGGCTAACGTAATACTATCCCGATTATATTACTAACTTTTACAAAACTATACTTGGTATCTTTAAACACTTAAAATTAAATATTTTGCTGATAAAGTAAAGTTGATTTTGTAAGTGTAAAAGTTAAAATACTTAATATTATTTCTCTGTAAATGAATGTTAGCTAAACGAAAAAGGCATTTGACAGCCCAGTAAGATTGGCTTACTAATAGGTGATGCGAAATTACAATTTTCTAAAGTATAATAGAAACTACTTTCTAATTAATTCTTAAGATTTCTAACATGTCAGGACTTGTTTCGAAATATTTGGATAAACACAGTGATGCTGATATCTACGCTTAAATATAAATTAAAGTTTATTTATTCCTGTTAGAAATTAGTTGAAAGATCGGTAGTTTTTAGCTAAGTAAACACATGATTGTTTATTCACAGTATATATATATATATATATATATATATATATATAATCCTACTTCATGCTTTTACTATGTCACTAGCATGAACTTAATTATATTCATAAATTAAATAATCTAATAAATAACATTTTTAAATATATTACCTATTGAGATTTTATTACAATATTCGTCTTTAGCTTATTTATACATCAGTACTGTTCTAGTTACAGTTTAAAATTATGTAATATTCATCAAATTGGGGTCTGGCAACACAAAGGAATATTTCTGACGTGAGGCGCTCCCTACAGCTGATTACCTTCCAATCAGCCAACTTCTCTTTCCCCTCGTGTTCGACGAGTTGTCGTTTATCGCTCGAGTTCTGAATTTCCTATATTTTACCTCTTGTTAACACGTTAAGCAATAAACTACGAGTAAAACATTCCGGCAAAATCGACATAAAGAAAGGTGGAGTGCTGGTACATTATTCTTTGAGCTACTAGCAAAATATTTTTATGCAAATGTGTAAATACCAGTACAAAACAGTATAAATACACAAAATTGTAAAATACAAATAAGAATAACGCAGCTAGATTAGTAAAAGCTGTTTGGACATGTTATTTAATTTTTAAATTCGGTCACTGATTTGGATTGTTGAAGGATTGTTGTTGATAAGGAAGAAGTAGATTGCATAGAAGAATAAAATTAATACAGATCTGTGAAATAAATTGAGTAAGTTTAAAAACTACTCTGAAATACTTATAATGTTGTTTTGTACAAATAACGTATGCTGACCAAAAACATACGAGTAAACACTCAACTGCATAGTTTGTTCTATTGCATATCATTGGTTTTTTTATTAACATATTTTAAAACGTTCAATTATATGGTTAAAATAGCTAAGGCCGACAACCACAAAAGTAATCATAAAGAAGTCCACAATCACAATAAATATATCATGTTTACAATATATCTCAATCCACAAGTTTCAAATGCATCTGGAACCACATCAATAAAACATCATAAAACACTTTAAGTACAACTTTTTTAGAAGTAGGAAGTAATGACAAAGATATAAACCGTAGTGTATTAATATCGCAACGGTTAGTGTAAGTAATGATAAACATCAAATAGTCTTTGGTGGCTGACATAAAAAACTTTTATTCCGGAATAGGTGTAATAGTGACGGTTTCACAGTATTTAAGTTTATCTTGGATATAACTAATTAACAATAATAAACCGTATATGCACATTATTCAATAACTGAATTCTTAACTTAATACATTAAAACATATACGAGATGTGTACAAAACATCTCTAACAATAACGATTGCCAATAATACATCACCCCACTCAGTGTATTCCATAGAACAGTAAATTGTACAAAAAATTCACAAAGGATTCCAGGTTTAATTAATAAATTTTAAACAACTAACTACCCACGGCTGGAGGAGCAGTGACAGTCGTAATTAATTTATAACAAACTTTGATCTTGGCCGCTATTTCTTGCTGCTAATGACAGAGAACATCACTTTGACTGATGTAAAGTCACATGGTTTATTCACAACGGTAGTCCAAAACGCAACATTAACAATTAAGTGGCAAGAACAGACCGCACGCCGACTCTGACATCAACAATGTATGGCGGCTTTGAGTAGGACTAGCGCGCTGCGTCTTCCTCCTTGTTTTATGGCAAACTGTCCTTACCTACTTACCCAGGTCCTTACAGAGACGATGTTTCGTACGGTGGGTTAGATTTACTTTCAGCGTTAAATACATTGGATAGGAAATACCTCTGACCATATGCAGTGTCGTGCATTTGTTAAACTTTCTTCGAAGTAGAAATTAACTCAGTGACAGATTTACTCATGCAAATACTACACACGGTAATATTGTGTTACTTTAAATGAAGATACATGAAATAAAAATTAGCATAAATAATCATTTAAATATCACATTGTCTAACATATCGTACTGTATCCTATAAAATCTACCAAAAACACTTGAGACTGGAATAATTATTTACAAATATATACATAAAAATGTATACTTGTGCCCGCTACGTTTTACTGAAAATAGATACGCTTTCTGACAACTGTTGGTTAAAGCCTATCTCTTTATATTCTCTTAAAAGTAATCAAATTACTTTAAGTTTTAGCATAGTAGAGTTTACATATAAATACACAAAGTGGAAACTATTACACGAAATCGTAATATTAAATCATATAACTTAGATCTCGAATGTGGGAGCAGTAAATATTGTACATAGGAAGTTTAAAAACCATATATTTAGAAGAATTGTACTTCAGGTCGACATTAATAAGGGTCAGAAATGCTTATTTTACAGTCTGTCTCTCAGTATGTGTGTATGTTCTCAAATTAAAGAAATATATTATAAATATATATCAAAAGAAATACTAGATCATCGTATTTTGTTTTAGAATGTTCGATGTATAGAATTCTTAAAGCTGTATTAAACATTAGTACAAAAGATTTTAATAGTTAGTAGAATAATAAAGTTGCTGAACTCAATCGCAGTTAATTTAGACAAATAAAAATGGGTCAGAGAATACATATAAGCTTTTAACTTTCGTAATTCACAGTGAATGATTTAAACAAATACACAATGCTTTTTTCCCAAAGAATTTTTATCGAGGGATGAAGGACAACACAATAGCAGTGCTATATAACAATAACGACACCTCATATCTGAAACGGAAGTATCTCAAACTCCTGTTAAGAACAAACTTACAACTTTTGTATATTCGGTTCTAAAAAGAACTTGTATTCATTTTATACTTGAACATTGTTATATTTCAAGTTCACTTCCTTGTATTTCAAGTACTGTATTTAAGTATATATTTACATTAAATAATTTTTGCGAGAGGTTTATTTTTATGCTACTTCTGTAAAAAATATATAAACTATATGTTATTTTTATAATATGCAACATATTGTTTCAATACTAAGGTAAAATCTTTCATCAGCTATCGCTCGCTATTCAAGACAAACATTAGAGGTGAAGGTTGAATAGCTCTCGACTGCAGCGTAGTAATTCCGAGCAGACATTCCCGCCCTGCTATATCGATAGTTCAACTATTCAGACCTACATACTCGAACCGTCTCGGCAGACCATCTCTATTCCACAATAATCTTGGTTCCATCAATAAGCTGAGGTTAGAAAAAAATGGATGACGAAGTTGGCATTTCAATATGCACATACATCATAATATAGCATATTATTTTATTGAACTTGGCAAATAAAAAGCAAGAATAGTAAAGTTTATGACCAAATATTAAGAACAAATCAAATTCAACAGATTTTGAATTTATACATCAAACTTTATCGGAATGAATCGAAATAAAATGGGATTTCTTTAATTCATCCTAAAAACTTTACTTACTAAGTTTCATATTATGACATTGATACATCACACAACCCACTGAATTTAGATAACTACGGATTATTCAAAATTCCTCGTGTCTGTAAAAACGCACAGGCTATCCTTCATGTCCCGCTAATAACCCTGTGAAGTTTCGTTGTTACCTCCACTACAACAGTACGTCACAAATCACCACCCGACTGTATTCAGACTGATCACTGCTCGGCTTATCGCGTTGGTTACGATAAGATAATATAGGTGACCACTGCTTATTAGTTACTGACTAGATAACAAGACTACACGGCATTACAGTCACATCGGGTGGTAGGAGTTAACCGAATCTCTGAAAATGGAATGATAGTTAAATAGCGGGAAAAGTCCTCCAGGTCAGCTTGAACACTCGGAATTCTGCATCCTTTTAAACCCAGGCTCCTGAAAATTTGATACAGTACTTTATTACGTCCAAACATTTTACATTACAAAGCAAATATATTTCACCCTGAATTGTCCTGAGAAGAATAAAATTGCAGAGAGTAAAGATGTATTTACCAAATTAAAATATAATTCATCATCAGACAATGTTACAACCAGGAAGTGCCATTTGCTAGCGGCATTACAAGGCGTTCGACGATCCATTTCATTGAATAGAATTTGAATTCATTAAATTGTACCGTAAGAATAAGCTGAAATTGACAGGATGGATATTTCTCTCAAAACTGATGGTCTTATATTTATTTAAGATGCAGTATTACAGAAGTATTTATTTTCTGTACTGCATAAATACAAAAGTAATTTATACATATTTACCGGCGGTTAAACGGCAAGACCTACTTACGCTTCTTAAAGTATTATTATTAGTATAACTATTTTTAATAAAATAAATGATACATTATATATTTACATACATAATATATAACCTAATACTATAATATTAAAATAATAAAAATTCTATTGTACAATATAATAAATATTTTAAAATTATTATTTTGTATGATGTGGTGATAACGAGATGTTCTACAGTTTCTTACGGATTCTCGAAGTCTATTGAAAAGACACCCATATATCTGCACGTCCTGTAAAACGGGATGTTGTAAATCTGTTTAGGCCACTATACACATAGTAAGATAACAGAAAGAAAAATACATAAAAAGACAGAAAAAATGCCACTTCAAGGGTCTGCGTCTGGTCAATTACGCTGATGTAACATTTATTTACATGTATTTGGTTTTTAAAGTTGTAAAAACTATAAACAATTGTATTTTAAAAATCAATTTTTCAGTTTTTAAACGCTTTTGATAATCTGATAATTCGTCCTCTACCACAGTTCAGGCGGCTGACAACCGATTTATTTCTCAAGGGAATTTTCTCTGTTCGTTTCAAGAAAAACCCGGTTATGTGCTTTTACAATGCAAATTGGCTCTCTCTGCTCTTGGACTATTATTGTAACCTCTCTCTTCCTCAACATCTATATCTGTTATAATGTAAAATCCGGAACTTTACATCATCTTGTTGTAGAAGTTTGTCAATAAACAAATGGCCCATTGAGAAGAAACTATCAGATATCTGAGAGCAATAAATGACTCCACTGCAAACCTTAGGATATTGTTCCAAGGTCCTAATGAGCTACAAATTAAATGCACCCATACTATATCGCTTTCGCTTTTTATTTACCAGATATCTGTCTCGACGGGTGTATTATAAAAATCCCTATTTACAAAGCTATGCTCTAAACTTTAACCAGACTTAAATTAAATTATGTACGTAGTTTACATTAATAACAGTGAATTTACAAATTAAATTTCAAAATGATGACCAATACACTTAAATATCTAACATTGTACAAAATTCACCAACAAATGACAGTTTTTAAGATGTTTTTTCCCGATGCATATGTAATATTAAATTTGTTTACAATAAGGCAACAGTTTACCGAAGACTAATTTTAAATATAGTCATTTATTTACACCGTTCCGTTGTGGAACAAGTGATAGATCTAACGATTTTGTTAATTTCCCTCATCAGAGGTTTCTTTAGTAGCATAAAGAAATTTCAATTTTAAGAGTCATTATAAAAATTTTAATTGCAAAATATTCTTTATATAAATCATGTATTTTATACATACTCGTATATCAACTTTAATAACCAAGGTACAGTTTGATTTATATTAAAAAGTTATAAAACTGTTGTAACTGAAAATCTATAATTAAATTACGTTGGTTTCACGGGATTAGTCTTCAAACTATGAAAATAGCCATTAGTTAAAATACAAAAGTTTGTATTAATATTAGATATCAAAGTTAGTAAGTGATATCATACGTGTGTTAAAAATTCTTGCAATAATCAGGCTAAAAGTGGAAAATGGAAAATAGCTGCAAATCAAAAGAGCACAGTAGACATTTTTAGTTTATTTTAACACGTATAACGCAGTTCTAAATAATTATATAGTTTTTATGGTACCTTCAGTAACGTATTTAAATCTACCACTTTAATGACAATTTACAAGTAAAGTCGAGAGAAATGTTTTACGTATAATATTGTATGTATATTGAATGAGGTAGTTAAAATAATTTCGTAAGAATATTAGTTAATAATTTGTAACGAAAAACATAAAATTGAGTTAAAAAAATTCTTTAGTTTTATAATAAAATTATTATTATTTTTGTAACAATTACTTAGTTTTTTACGTAATCATAGAGTTGAAAAATTCTCATGACTTTGACATGATTGAATGAGACATGAAGTGAAACTTGATGAAACAGTCATAAATGTTGCTTGGTTTAAAAAACAAAAATTGGTGGATCTTTTCTCTTCAATAGTTCTCTTTTCTTAACTTTAATGTGTTACCTACCTTCCTCCTAATACCCTTGTAGCTCTATCAAATGTATTCTTGACCGATTTTTATTATGTTCATATTTGACAAATCATGTTAAGTTATAAAGTAACTTATAACTAAATTACAATATCTTAAATGATTTTAAACAATAACATATGATTTATAATATAATTGAATTGTAAGAATTGTGATCCTTTCAGCAGTGCTGAATATCTTGTTGATTCGGGTTCGAGGAATGCCTAGAAGCTTCCTTTTGTCTCGAGGTATTGGCCATAAGATACAGGTCTGGGTTGGATAGGTGCCGTCCAGTTCAGACATTGTGTTTGGTCAAATTTGATTCGCCAACGTTAGGTTGATTGGATGGTGGGAGGTACTTCGAGAGCCTTCCGGTTGATTCAAGTGGGTTTTTAGGGGAGTCTTTGCTGTGTGCTCAGAGAGAGAAGTTCGTGGTAGAAATAAGAATTAGCCTACTCTTGCCGTGAAGATATTTCGGTAGGAAGGTTGAGTTTGAAATCAAATTCTTTTCAAAATTTAAAGTTTGAATTTTAAAGTAATTGATCAATAACAGTTATTTTGGTTTGTGAAGTCTTCTGGAAGTGTGAGGTAATGTGAAAAGTTAGAATTTAACAATTTAATAGAAAATTGTTTAATGTTATTTTCCTGTTCAAGTTGGTTAACTCAGGAATAGCCTACTTATAAAGAAAATTTATTTTATTTTCTGAGATTCTATATATGTTACTAGCTCCTAAATTTAATATTCAAATGCAAGCAGATTATTCTGGGTAATTCAATAATCTTGAAAATTGGAAATTTACAGGAAATAAGTATTTAGTAATTGATAGGCGTTCCTATAAAAGTGCAATAAGGAAGTCTAAGTTGGATCAACTCCTGATTAGTATTTGCTGAATCTCTGAATCAGCAAATAAGACAAAAACCATTTGGACTCTCATTAATGACAGCAAGCCTTCCAGAAAAAATAATACTGTTTTCTCCACTTTGCTTGATTCTGATGACAATGAAGTTAGGGATCCTGTCAGGGTTGCCAATATGTTTAACAACTTCTTCTCGACTATTGGTCAATACCATGACACCAGTGGAAATATTTATCATGGCCTAAGCGAGTCAACACAAACTACTACACCACAATCTGTAACCAAGTCGTTGTTCTTGTCCCCCACCACAGAGCAAGAAGTATCGCGTGTGATACTTGCTTTAAAACCTAAGCCATCTTGTGGAAATGATGGACTATCGTCTAAGCTTTTCAGGCAGATCCATGATTTAATTTCTTCCCCACTTGCTTATTTAATTAATTTATCTTTTTCAGTGGGTGAATTTCCTAATTCACAAAAACACGCTATAGTCCACCCTCTCTACAAGAGAGGAGCTAGGAACGTTTGTAGTAACTTCAGACCTATTTCGCTGGTTACAACCTTTTCTAAGATATTTGAAAGAATATTTCTGGATAGATTGTTGTCTTTTCTGGCGAGAAACGGAGTTCTCTCTGCAAGTCAGTTTTGGTTTCATTAAAGGAAAATCAACCACTGACGCAATTGACTCTGTTATTTCATTTTTGGCACAGGCTCTGCACTCGGGCAATTCAGCTATGGGATTGTTTTTCGACTTGACCAAGGCCTTTGATATAGTTAATCATAAAATTTTGCTAAAAAAAACTTCACTTACTTGGCATTAGAGGTGTATCGTACTGTTGGATTTCATCTTACCTGCGTGGGAGGACGCAATCAGTTCAGCTTCCTTTTTTGGACAGCTATAGCTGTCAAAGAACAGCCTCGTCAAAACCATGTGAGGTAATAAGAGGAGTTCCGCAGGGTTCAGTACTGGGACCAATCCTGTTCCTCTTGTTTGTGAATGACCTCCCAAATTGCATTTCTGGTCCCAATGCCAAAATTTGTCTTTTTGCAGACGATACATCCCTCACAGTGAAAGCCCCAAACCACTTGGACCTCATGACTCTGGCTTCTGAAGAAGCACAAAAAATATCCCAGTGGTTTCAGCATAACCAGCTCGTAGTAAATAACGAGAAAACTCAAATGATCCATTTTTCTATCAGAAGTTCTCAGGATTTGGAGCAAATTCCATTCCATTTGGGGGATGAAGAGATTTCATCTGGTAAGTCGCTAAAGTTTCTAGGCGTTCAGATTGACAATAAATTAAGCTTCCACGATCATATTGAGCTCGTTTGTAGGAAACTAAGCTTGGGGATTTTTGTTATTAGAAACCTGTCCAAAGTTTGCTGATACCAGAGTGACCTTGGCTGCTTACTATGGGCTTATCTACCCCTTTCTCACATATGCTGTAGTCATTTGGGGATGTGAAAGTGTACGTACAAAATTCGTTTTTAAACTCCAGAAAAGGGCGTTGAGAGCGGTTTTTGGGAAACCGTGTAGAACTTCTTGTAGGTCGCTTTTTAGGGAGGCAAAGGTTCTAACATTCCCATCGATTTATATCTTGTACTGCGTGACATTTGTTCAAAAAAACCTCCACCTTTCAAATCTCAAAATCCCCTACATCGTCACAATCTACGTCACTCCAATATGATTACCATTCCTGCCCATAGAACAAGTTTTTTTGAAAGACATTTATTAACCAGCGGCATTAAACTATATAATGCACTCACAGACTCTATGAAAACAAAAACAAGTCCTTCTTTTGAGAGGGAGGTCAAGCGGCATTTGGTACAGCGGGCTTACTACAGTGTCAGGGACTTTGTCGAGTGCTCTGGTCAGACTAGCTTATATTAAGCTTTATGTTAAGACTAGCCACCTATGTAAGCTTTAGTTTGATTTATTTTAGCATTGACAAAAAACTTTAGTGCTGTTTAAATTAATCTGACGTTTTTTATATTTAATTTTATTGGGCTATTCTGAAAATAACTTAATGTAATTAACTATTACATAATATTGTTGACGCTATTTTGCAGTGTTCTACTGTCTGACAATAAAGAATTTCTGATTTCTGATAAAACTTTGAGTTTAACTGGTTGGACTGTCTTTGTTCCTACTTAATTATTAATATTACCTTAATTTGTTAGATTTTTATTTTGAGAAGAAGTCTTATTTTTATTAGTTGTTTCATTTTATATTTGAAGAAGATTATTTTTATTTTGAGTTTGTGTTGAAAATATTAGCACTGAGAACTTGAAGGACACAATTATTGAATTATTTGATTGATTGTTAATTTTAAGGCTGGACATGTCGTTTGTTGTCAACTTTCAAAACTCTTGACTCTGAACGTTAAAATAATATAGACCATAAATAGATATACTTCTGATTGAAAACCATTACAGAGCTCCATCACATTAAATCATCATATTGACCCATAACACGTTACTGAAATTGTTGTATTAAAATATTGTGGAGTTTCTCACAGACATTTGAGTATTTCATTTGTATTTATAAAAAGATTTGCCTATATAACGTGTATTTATAACTTCAGGGTCCAATAAATTCCCTAATTTAAATTCTAAATGTTCTGAAATGGATCAGGAGGTTGTATTATCTTCCCGTAACCTACTAATTTTCAGGAATGTATATTATGCCGTTTTAAAAGGATATACCTATAACGTACATGTTATTCAATAGGAAATCGAGTGCAAAGCCGCGGGTAACTGCTAGTAAAGGCCGGATATAAGCGCTTTTTACTGAAGGCTTCTCAGACCTACGCATGTGTATATTATCTTGATCGGGATAACAAGCCAAACTATGGACTATAATATATAATTTCTTCTAACCAGATGTGCTCATGCTAAACCGGAAATAGTTTGTAGTCACAAGAATTCACATGACGTATTTATAAATATAAAATAAACTGCTTAATTCTACTGAGAAGTTCATTTCTTGCCTTCTCCACCACATTAGACTAGTTTATTCAAACGAGCGAATAATGTCTATAAGTAATAGAAAAGACTAACACAAATCTGAACAGAGACGAAGCGACCAAACTGTTTCTTCAGAAGCCTGTTTCTTTACAGGTATTTCCGATTGGCAACACATTATAAGAGCCGCGTACGTTTCGTTAACGGTAATTTTCTTTGTTACAGACAAGATAAGAAGAATTAAAATTATTATTAAATACAATCTCAGAAGGTTTTTTTCTATAGAATGGAAATAAGTTTATACTTTTCTTTGAATATGATCTAAAAATTAATTTAGAATTTGTATCCACATTCCACGATCATCTTAAAATTAGTGTTTTTTAAAATATAAAGCAGTTAGAAAATAAATAAGTAACTTAAGGTACGCGATTGAAGCACTAAATTATTAGCTACTCTATTCTGCATATCAAAGTTAAACACCGACTAGCGATTTGATTTTATTCAAAGGAATATTTCATAAGCCATAAGGAAACAACCAAAAGTTTGAAGCTGAAGTAGTTTATTGTTGACTTTCTTTGTTCCGCAGACAAGAGTATCCTTCTTTACTCAAACAGCTACCAAATATTCCTTTTGTTGAAATACTGTATCGTTGATATTTGATACAGTATTATTTGATAGTAAATTATTCTATTATGTTAATATAATAAACATTTAATTTGGTAAAAATCGTATCACTATTTTAAATAAAATGTAATTAAATGTAAATTGAAAATGAAGGAGAACTTTTGTAGGGTTTTTGAAGTTATTGTGTGTGTCTTAGCTCAAAAACAATCAGTTAATGTTAAGAATGGCACTTATCGCTTATCCTAGATAAGCTCTATCAATCAGGGGTTCGATCCAAGTGTCTAAATTAGGTTCTTATGCATTATTTATGTCAGTAGAGTTCAGATATAGTATTAACACATAAGCTGGTGGTAAAATTCAAGCATATAGTATATCATCATTACCCTTTGGCCTCTATGAGCTTAACAGTGGCCTTAGTGTATACGAACATGACTGAATGAAATGGAAGACTGATATATACATAAAAATACTTCACTCTTGCGATAGGAAACTAACACCATCACGATTACGTCCCTGTGATGTCATAACAACGTTTGGTTCCATACACCGAGACAGAAGTGAATGTGGATGTAAGGGTTTTCGCACAACGACTATTACTGACCTAAGGCAAGCTTGAAACTATAAACACACTTTCCAACCACATAACTTTGTAATGTTCACTTAGGGGTGCTAAACACATCTGCAGTCTACAATACGGTGTTTTCCTAGTTTCTTGTGAGTATTTGGATTTCTTCAATGCCTGTCATTAGCCTCGGAGACGCATTACCATACCTTAGAGGTCAGGTATTGATCATGCAGTAATTGTAGGGCACGCGTCTTATCAGCATTAATTCCCTACGGACTAATCAATAACGAATGTTTATTCAATGAGGGTACACCACAAATTATGCTGTATGGGATCTGCCAGCGTGTATTATAGAAGTACACGTGTTTATTGATATGATAGCAAAAATAGCTTAATGCACCTTACAAATTTTAAGAAATTGTATTAAACGTCAAACCCCCCCCCCAATCTATTGCGGAGATAAGAATTCAAATACAAAATTATTATTGGACGATAAGAAGGGGTTTCTGTGAGGTAATGGCTTAGCATGCTCATCCGGAAAGTTGCACTCTCGGGTTCGATTCCCGGTTGGGTAAGATCGTTAAGGTAATCATTCATTAAATACAATTAGAGCATTTGGACTATTTTCACTTGAAAATGTAATACTAAAAATTAGTGTGTTATGCCTACTATTATCGGTGCAACTTTCGTTCTTCTGAGTGTACTATTACAAGTGGAAGATTTCCCATTCGTAAATTAGTACGTAGATTTTAATACGTACATTGATAGGAGTAGATAAAACCGATAAAAGAACAGTTATTGTAGCGGTAGCGGTAGCAGTGATGTGGTATTGATCCCTGTCCCAAGGGAGACCAGAGACGTTGCTACTTTAAACCCATCTCCGGTCCTGTCATATGCAATTTTTTCCTTCCGGCATCTTGTTCTCTACCACTTGTCTCATGTCCAAGTAAAAGTTAAATCTTAAAATGAAAGCCTGAAAGCAATGTTTAAACCTTATAAAATTGAAGTACGTTTTAGTTTTGAGACGAATTATTTAAATAACATCATTTCATACTTGAATATTTTAAATTAAAAAGGAGACTTTATATCCGTGGTATTTAAAAACGTGGATAAAACGTTTATATAACACTATGGCTTGTTTAAGTCTAGCTTGATTTTAAATTATTCATTAACTTAATTAGATTGCCCAAAACTAAACAAATTGAACAAATATGTATAAAAATTTTTATCCATTTACACGCTATCCTTATTTTCTTGAACATTTTAACTCTTCTAGTCAATTTTCATGAAATTTCGTTGTAACACTTTTAAAAGGCCATCATATGTTTCATAATATCTTATAGTTTTATTATATTAAAATTTAACGTTGTAATAATACATATAAACATGCAAAACTAATGCAAGTAGTTTCTGAGTTGTGAATTTGCAATGCAGACTAGCAAAGCGTTATAGGGACGTTTTAGGTTGTTTTGACGAAGTTAACGATATCACAAAATATTGAACACGCTGTATAAATAATATCTACTAGTTTTATTATTTATGTCCCTTAATACACACCGTATGGAGTCCATTCAAATCTAGCTATTCAGGCATTTATTATAAACTAGATAGGATGAAAAATAAATAACATCACAAAATAAATCTTGGTAATGATATATGAAAAATACAGTTATTTGTAAAACAGAAAAATAAGAGTGGAAAAATACGTATGTTTTATAAGTTATGGGATTTTACAGGTTTTTGCAGTATCTCAGTCATAAGAGCTTGAAAAATATTCTTTTCAACTTTATGATTAAACACACATACCATGTGGATTACTGTGGTATCATTTGGTGCACATATAATATATTACAGTAGGTACTCATATAGGAGAGTTTAACGCTGTATAAACTGTTATATTAAACAGATGCCGGTCTGTTAATATAACGTTTCGCATTGGCCACATGCCTATGCAAAGATCTTATCACACAATATAATCAGGAAGATAGCTATAGCACTAAGTGGACAGTAATACTGGTTTAATCTGCATTACCACTACATAAAATCCAGCCTTGAAGTACCGCCCTTTAGACTGTGCAGCAATAGGTTTTCAAATCGATTGTTCCATCTATTGTACTCTGATAAACTTCTACATTTATAATTTACACTATGTAGAAATATATCGGAGCAGCGTCTACACGAGATGAATTACAAAATTAATCTTAAGATTTAATTCGTGTTTATCAAATTATATCAATCAGTGATTCATATTTCCTCATGAGTCTAACAAAGAGGAATTTTTTTTAGTAGTTAAGAAGAAGTGAAAATGAATGATAAGTGAAGCGTGTGGAACATTCTAATAACAAGAAATATTAAAATACCCAAGTACAATGGAATAGTTTTAAATAATATAATATATGCTTCAAATATTAGTATGTATCAAATTTACAAAGAAACGAGTTGGAAAATCTTTGTTATAATTGAAAGACAGCTATGATGTTTGTTTTTTGCAAAAGTATCGATGAGAAGTTTTTTAAATATAACTTTGAATATGCCTAACCAGAGATCCCAAGGTTTATCACAATTTAACAACTAAACATTTTTGAAACAGAAATCTTATTGTTTACTACTAAATAATAAAATAAATCATAATTTGGTAAATTATGTATAGTTAATATAAACCACTTCATTTATTAGGAAGATTAATTTTTTTTAATTTAGAAAATATCATAGAATATTGGCCGATAATGATATTCACTTGCCATAAATAGTTTGGGTTATTTCTTTAATTATGGACACTAAATATCTTGCTCGTGTATTACTAACATAACTCCCGTCCATCTACAAAATGAAAATGTTGACGCTAATTTAATACAAATATTAAGTTGAGCTTCAATAAATGTTAATTTGTAAAAGAAAAACTAAAAAGACGCCAACCGAGATAATTAAATTCATAAGTTGAAATAATGTTACTTAATGTTAATGAAGAGATAACAAAATTTTCATTATCTGAGTGAGTGAACAATGAATGAAAGAAAGTTCATTTAAATGTTTTCAAAGTGACATAAACCAACCCTCTAGACATCGACTTACAGTAATACTCAGCTAAGTTTGTGCCTTCTGTATTTACTTAGTTACGAAATTTTTAATTTGAAAGTCTTTGTAAAACATACTTTGAAATGTTATTTCAGACCCTTTTATTTTAGACATATGTAACATTATATATTTTTTAAATTCCAAAACTTTTTCTGTTGTAGTTTGCTATTAGGATACAAGTTACTGCCATATGAAGAAATCGAACAGGAGAACTGGTTTTTCCGAAATAATAACGGAGCGATTTCGTTGTTAGAAATAAGACACAATAATACAGGGGTATAATAACAAACTTTACATCAAACAAACATTTAACCTTCTGTTTTTCCCCTTTAACTTACAAAACTACAACACAATATAGGCAATATTTCAGTGTTTGTGACAAGTAGTTTATAAAATATCGTTATTGAAAACAATTGAAGGGCTTAGAAGGTGAAGGTGTTATGTTACAAATAATAAAAGTGGATATAATCTAGCTCAAAGTTTTTTTTATTGCATTTTTACTACAACGTGTTTACAAGATTTAAGTTTCGTAAGTACATTTTTTATAATTTCAAAAGTTTTTTCAAACAGTCTTTTTTCAAAAATATTTATTTTTCCCTTAAAAAATAAAAACATGTACATAGCACCTTTTTCCACCAACCTAAAAGGGCTGTAAGCTACATGAAAAAAGTACAAGATACTATGTATAGATCAAAACACAAATAAAAGTCAAGAGTTAATGGTATATTTTATTTAAACTAAACGGAAATAGGCATTAGTACTTTTTGTTAAATCAAACATGAAACAAAAATACGTATGCCTAGCCTAGCCTTTTTAATTAGCCTGTAAAATAGCTTCATAATACCATTTGTGTTCAAGGGGTACAAATGGCAATAACTATTTAATGTCTTCTTTCTTTTCTGTAGTAAAGCTGCAAATCTTCTTCTTTATCTTTGAAACTACAAAGTTAGGAGGCATAACATACATTGCTTCTGATCTTTTGTGGTAGGCTTATAACGTTGAATATCCACTTTCTTGAATGGCATGTTGGGGTCATATCAATTTTTGAAGAGGTAACTACCAAGTTCATCTATCCTTATCCATTTCAGGCCATCCCTAAATTGAACAGTCTCCAAGGAGGTCTTTCTTTCGGTTTACTAGCTTTAGAGATGTAGCTAACTCTCCGATATTCCTAAAGTGAGGTTCCATATTTATAACCTGATTTCCCTTGGTTGTTTGCAGTATTATTTGGCAATACTCATCTGGTAAGAACAGATTAGGCTGTTTCCGTATGTTTTTTTCAAAGTCGCGGTCTGAATCTAAATAAGAATGACCTACCTCCGGAAATTTGTGGTCGATAGCTTTAAAGTACCCTTTCAAAATCATGTATTGATACAGGAAAATAATTTAGAAATTCTTATTTTGTCCGGTACAAGAGTCGGACCACACTTGCAGACGATCCTTTTCTTTTAAGTGTTCTGTCAATTTCAACTGCAGTCAACAGTAAACTTGCAACTTCTGTACTGTCACTATTAGCAATATCTTCTGTCCAGGTAAAAAAATAGGCCCCCTGTCTACATTTTTTGAAATAATGTGCAGACCAAGATTATAAAACCACATCTGGCTTTTATAAAAAAGCTTTTGATGTGGACAAGCGAGGCAATGGCATTGTTTGTTGCAGATCCATAGTAACATATGCAACATTGTCCTACACATTGGCACTTTTCCTGTCATCCTTTTGAGCCTCAAATGCAGATTTATAAAAATCAACATGTTCTTCTGACCATTGTCCGCTATCACATGTACTGCACGTGTCACTTTTGGGATGTCCAATGGATAAATTGAAGTCATTGTCATTTATAAATCTAACGTGGACTCTTTTACTAAGAATCTTTCTGAAACATGGTCTAGATTGCATTGCTCAATGTAAAGCTTGTGCATTTGTATGGTACCGACAACAGCGGGGACAAGTACTTTTTATTTGGATTGTTAGCTCTAAAATAATGAGACGACACACCAGGGAATGAAGCAATACGTTCCATAACATATTTTACAGCTGGATCAAGTTTAGTGGGCCTATTGTTGTGCTTTCCCCTTTTATCTAGTTTTGATTCTAGTTCTGGTGCTGACAAGCCATTTTTATTTGATTTTGGATAAGAGATACTTTTTTACGACCTATTTGGTACAATGGCATTAGAGCTGATTTAAAACTGGTATATGATTTCCTTCTACTGTAATAGCATACTTAAAAGATGCAGTCTTATGTCTGATTGCACCTTAGCACTTCGATTTAAAAAGAAATTTTTCCCGTTAATACCATGTTTGTAGTAGTCATTAAAAAGTGCAATTCTTCTATACTTGTTAATCGTAGTGGAACATTTTAATCGGCTCTTCTCATTACAAATACTATCGTCATTTATCCGCTTGGCAGGGATTACTACACCTTTACGAGATTAACTTTCTCCAGATTCTCTAGCTTTAGCAGCGACTTTTCTTTTCCAAAGTTGCATGTTTCTCTGTCGTTTCCTGGACATTTTTTGTTTTTTAATTGCTGGTTCTACATCTAAATTAGCCTCTTCACTATCACTAGAGCTACTCACGATTGTATCCTCAATAGGCCTATTGTTTGTTCTTGCAGTGGGAATTTCCTGGTTTACAATATTTCCTTCTCCATCAGGCCGTGGATGTTGTTTTGCTGTATCATTTGAACGTCTTGAAGGAGATTTTTGAAGATTCGTTTTATCTCTAAAAGAAAGGAACCTTCTAGATGAATATATATTAGCACTTTTAGTATATTCATCACTTGATGGATCGTTTAAAAATACTGATTGAAGTGCTTGAAATATTGGCATCTTGATCTTTACCTGAAACCAAACAAATAGAGTAGCCTACTTTCATAATATTTGGCTAATATTAGGCAGTAAAAGTCTACCTATTCTTAATATAATATATATGAAGTTAATCTTTAGTAAATTACACTTTTATTTCTTACTTTCTAGTTTGTTGTGTGAAAATGTAAAACCTTTAACCTTACAAAACAATCTGATTCGTAAAATGAACAAAATATCACAACCACACACAAGCTTTTTATCCATACCAGTAATTTAGTTTTAAGTATCTGAGAGTAAAATGTTTATCACAAATATTATATTTTATTAACTTATGATGGTGTAAACTTGCTAAAATTTATCTATTTCAAATTTTAACATAACCTCAAAATGAGTTTGTGTTAGGAAAGTAATGTTTAATGCTGTTAATATTATTTTAGGCTAGTATTTTATCAAGCTTACCTTCATAACTATCTTCTTTTGATTTCTGAAGAGCCAATTCCAGTATTTGCATACTTCTTCTCATCTTAAACAAGCTAACAAACACCGACACGCTCAGTTTAGAAAGTCACCAAAGCACAGTGACTCGGCGGATGAAGGTGTTATGTGCCAGCCAAAGACACATAGCACGTTCATGTTCCAAACAGCCTGTATGTTAGTGTAACATAACTCCTTCACCAGCTGACTAAATATTAAATTACTGCTAAAAATGAATGGGTGAAAGTGCCAAGTGAAAAAATAGCACATAACACCTTCATCCACAAATATATCAAAATTTCAAAAAAAAAAAAAAAAAATGTAACATAACCCCTTCCAACCACCTTCCAAGCCCTTCAATTATTTGTACGCAAATGATAAAATCTACATTCCAGCCCGATCCAAAGACAACACATTTGACATCGATTTTAGGATACGCTTCCCTGATTTTTTCTATCAGTTCTTCTATAGTAACATGCAACTGAACCTTCACAAAACCCGGTCAAATTATCACAGGGTGTTTCTGGTTTCCCCATCACGGCCATCCAACGTTTTTGGGAACGTTTCTTCCAAACAACCTCGAATTACACTTGAAATTACAAATTGGCTGCAACTCTACTATCTGGGCAAAATTCATATAAACATACAAATGTAATGTTATTGATTGTGTGTGTTTTTTTAAGGCAACTATTATAAGAAACCCAAGACCAATTTTTTACTACCGTCTCTGCTTCCAGTCCCCCATATCTTAACAGCATTTTGCTTGTTTACTTTACCTCGTGAATTAAAAATTGCCTCGTCAAAGAACTAAATTTTGTTGTATAAGTATCGACGCGGTTTAAGTTATCTAGCATAACTAAATATAAATATAAGGATAATGTTTATTTAACCGCTTTTTTTTCCAAAAACGATCTAAAACAAGTTTTACAAATTTCTTAAAATGGTATAATTTTATTTCCAGAAATTATTTTAGACAATCGTAAAATCATTTATTGCTTTAATTTTTTCTAGAGTTTTTATTTTAGTTTATATCTCAATGATTCCAACAATCTAGTTGACAATCAATAGGAATCGGGGTTTCTGGGTGGGTAGGATAACTAATTGTAAGGGGTGAGTGTAAGAAGACTCGATAACAGGGTTGTCAAAATTATCGCAAGAATTTAAGCTGGAACATTAGATCAATAAAGTGTATTTTAAGATAATTGAAGAGATTTTGGTATTTCTTTGTAGTTCATAATTTTTACCACTTTTATACCTCCATAATGAAGTTTATTAATCATTTCTAACATCATGGTGAAGTTCATTCATAATTTTACTGTTCTATTAATTGAGTGCTGAAAAACATTAACACTCAGAAAACAGAAAAACCTCAAAAAAATGTTTCCCATTCTATCCTACTACAAAAGTGACAATCTTGCGTAAAGAAAAAAAAATCATTATTTCATTTCTGTATCGCAACTTAAAATAAAATATTCCCTTTTTGAAGAATATTTTCCCATTGTCCTTTTATAAAAGCAACCACCCGTCTGCACATTTAATTTTAGGACGCGATGTGTTCAGGTGCACTTTATAATAAGCGTCATAATAAATAGTTCTATATCAAAACCGATAACGCATAGTAAGTTTTTTTCATGAAAAATAATAGTCCATTAGAGCGATTAAACTAATGACATGTTATCAGATCAGTGAAATCAGTTGTCTGTTCATGAGTGATATACCAACCGTGATAATTATGTACAAACACTATCAGCTGTTGTGACAAATCTGAGTTAATTAACAACAGCCGGTTAGCCCTTTGTTGCGGCCTTGTTAGCTTTACATGCTTATGGAAATTTAACAGAGATGTTCATTTTCCATTTGAGTAAATAAATCGGCCTTTCGTTCTTATCTTAAATTTTATCTTAATGGTCATATTGAGAAAATATGTTCAATGATTATTATTGACGTATTAATGACGTATTATAATTGAAAAAACGTTGAAATAACATCAAATATATGATTTTAATGCGGTATTATGTATTACCAAATGTAACAATTACATAACATTACATAATATGAATAATTGTTCTTTTATCCTACTAAATTTAAGAACACTTTTAGGAATACAAACAAAATATAAAAGCAATTTGAGGACTTGATAAATCTGGCTTTTATATCCGGAGAGCCGAAAGCATACTCGTATCTCACGCCTTTGGCGGAGCAATTTCCGTAACATGGGTTTTTGTGACAGAAAGCAGTGTTTTCGATTTGGTAATCTAAGTTTAACCAGAAACCTTTCATGGCATTTCTTTTGGCGATCTAAATGATTTGCTATGTGTATACATGTGGTTTAATAGTCTCTTAAGTGTGATCTGTAAACCTGACACTACAGAGAAAACTTATATAAAGCAAAAGTTTCTCCTATCAACTACTAACCTATAGGCTGGACACCAACTAGTAGTGGTACTAGTTAGTAGTACTAACCAATAGTTTTTTGTATCTAAGCTACAATAACATATTAAATAACAATGCGGTATATTACAAAAAAACTCCCAAAACAAGTCTGACAGTGGTATATAGACATTGGTTTTTGAATAACTAGTTTTATAATATTACTTTAAATACAATGTTGATATATTTAAATCTAACTTCACATATTTTACCATCTTCTACTATAGTGCGTTCATTAATTTCAAATATTGAAATACATCCAAAAAAGCTGTAACCTTTTTATGTTAAGAAATCTAATTATTTTATATATTATTATACAGTATTGTATTTTCCAGCAATCAAACTGTTATGAAATCTAATATACTATACAGCCGCATCTGAAACTGACTGACTGACTGATATATGTATACAAATTCTAACCTACTTCTAGAAGTGCTGGAAACTTGAAATTATGCACGCAGGTACCTTTTGCCGTATAACCAACAGGAAAATTCTAAAAACCGGGAATTTTTAATTTTAAACCCCTCAAAAAAATTCGCAAAAAACGCGCATTTTTAACCCTTGCAAGCCTTTTTTGTAAGCCCGATTGCGGGCGAACCGTTAGAGCTAGCTCGGATCTGACGAAAAATCGTTAGTCAGGAATGAAATGAACTACAAAAAAGGTTTATTGGATTTTTGCTCTATCTTCCATGGTTAAGCGACAAAATGCTCGAATATTTGACATTCCAGAGATTTTTTCGATAAAAATAATGTTTCGAGCCCGATAGCGGCCGAACACTTGGTGTAGCTCAAATCTGATTCACCCATCAAATTAGCAAATTGTGCGATCTACAAAAAAGGTCCAATGACTTTTTACTCTAACTCCATCGGTTAAGCGACAAAAAACGCCCTCAAAGTGAAATCTTTGATTCACAGTGTGTAGTATAGAGCCTGGCGAGATCTGTACGGTACGTAACAAAGTACCTTAGGCCGTGTCAAACACTGTTTCAATAATTATATTGTTTCTGTTTATTTGGTTGTTCTTTTGTGACTATTAAAGCGCGATAGGAGTTGAATGATTCATAATAGCCTAAATATATTCTCAGCACCTCTTATTAAATAAAGTTATATGCAAAAGCCGGGTAGTAGATAGGGACAGAGTAAATTTCATACAGTGTATGTCCACAAATTAAATCCATTCTTTACTATGCAGGCTTTTCGTAAACAAGTAATACCGGCCGAACTAGTTGTTAATAGCTACTATAATATTTGAGGGCAGAATGTTCAAAGGAATTTATATTTACTTACAAAAATAGAAGTCACTTTTTATCATATCTCCATCGGTTAAGCGATAAAACGCCCTCATAGTGAAATCTTTGGTTCGCGGTGTGTAGTAGATAGAGCTTGGCGAGCTCTGTACGGTACGTAACAACGTATCTTACGCCATATCAAACAGTGTTGCCATATGAAGGAGAACTGTCTGTAGGGTTTTTGAAGTTATTGTGTGTGTGTGTGTGTGTGTGTGTGTCTTTGCTCAAAACAATTAGTTAATGTTAAGAATGGCACTTATCGCTTATCCTAGATAAGCTCAATCAATCAGTTAATGTTAAGAATGGCACTTATCGCTTATCCTAGATAAGCTCAATCAGTGCTTTAATCTAAGTTTCCAAATTAGATTATTATGTATTATTTATGTCAGTAGAGTTCAGATATAGTGTTATAAGCTGGTGGTAAAATTCAAGCATATAATATATCTTCATTAACCAAGTGACTTTTAAAAATAACAAAGAATTGGTGCTGATGTGCAAAATTTCAAATTTTTTAACTATTGTACAAAACATATTTTACCCAAAAGCTGAAATATTGAACATACCAAATCTCTACCTAAATAAAACTATCTCAACCGCAGCAGCAACACACAATACGTTATGTAAAATACGAGTATGAATAAAATTAATATCTACACTAAGAATAATATGTTAGGTTTGGTCCGTATCGCATGAACTTAGGTTTAGTAAGATGGTTAATAAAGTGAAAGAACCACTAATTAAGTAATTAAAAATTAATTAAAACAGTAAGTAGGATTAAAGAATACCAAGTAAATTATTTTAAGGGTTAGATCCGTATTGCACGAACATAGATTAAGAAAACAGTAAGTAAAGTAAAAATATATCAAGAGTGAGTGAGTGATCGTGCATGGCGCAACGTGTCAAGCGCCGAACATGTCTTGGCCCGATAGCTGGAATGAACTTGTTATGTCTTGGTCACGTTAATTATTATTGTTGACATGAAAATTAATCCTTCAATAACGTTTGAATTGACGATTAAAAATTTAACAAAATTACACTGTATATTTCCAGTACCTCACACCATTGTCATAATTTGATCAATAAAAAGAATGTTGCTTTTAAGTAATAAAATATAGAACTCTATAATTTAACTAAATAATTTTATTATATATATATATATATAAAAATGTGTTTAATGTTAGTGAAAAAGGACAACTACACATTGGACTTGTAAGAAGTGGCATACAAATATCGGCTGTCAAAACTTCAAATTTGTGTGGCCTACTTATTTGTATACTGTAATAACTGTAAAAACTTTAGTGTTTAACTTTTTACAATGGACATTTCTCTGTTGCTTTCAATGTTCTACTAACACATAGGTTAATGAATAGTTGAACAATTCTCTACGTGCAAAACTGTATTAAAAAAATTCGAAATACTGCGACTAATTTTTTACGATTTTTGCT
The DNA here is from genome assembly GCF_021130785.1 of Homalodisca vitripennis. Taxonomy (NCBI): domain Eukaryota; kingdom Metazoa; phylum Arthropoda; class Insecta; order Hemiptera; family Cicadellidae; genus Homalodisca; species Homalodisca vitripennis. The sequence goes on along the minus strand of NC_060209.1, from coordinate 181,996,228 downwards.
TATAAAATATATTATTTTTCATACTGAGGGTAATATACGATTATTCTGTTGGACGGATGGTTCTACAATACCCATTAGAGTACGGTATCATATTACTTATCCCGATAACCACTACTGAATTGTAAGGACTTCTTTAGTACTAATATCCTGCTAATTCGAGGTTGCCTACATATCACCAGTGTAAAAATCAAATTGGTAGCCTTGATCCAAACAGAATCAAGAATTTAAATATAGTAATTTCGTTCATTACCGACATCAAATGCTAGGAAAACGTGGAGATAGCATCGAGTTAAAACGGGGGTTTTCGATTGCCATTGTTGAAAGACTTCGATACATGATTTATTCAACCTCTCTTTGTTGCTGATTACAATGAATAATAATTTGATGAATTGTAATATTAATTCAGATAAAAGTAGATTTTTATTAAATGAAACAGAGTTCCTGTTCAGATCTGATCCATGGTCACTTTTAATAATGATCATAACCTACCTCGTATGTTTGGAGATGAGTATGTTTTTTTTTTAATTTCAAGCTGTAAAAAATGTGTACCGATTACTCCCGCGTTGGCCTCTATGAGCTTACCAGTGGCCATGGTGTATACGAACATGACTGGATGAAATGGAAGACTGATATATACATAACAATACTTTACTCTTGATGGGAAAACTAATACCATCACGATTACGTCACTGTTATGACGTAACAACGTTTGGTTCCATACACCGAGACAGAAGTGAATGAATGTAAGGGTTTTCGCACAATGATTATTACTGACCTAAGGGAAGCATGAAACGATAAATACAATTTTCAAATACATAATTTGTTTATTGTTCACTTAGGAGTACCTAACACATCTGCAGTCTACAATACAGTGTTTTCCTAGTTTCTTATGAGTATTTGGATTTCTTCAATGACTGTCATTAGCCCCGGAGACGCATTATCATACCTTAGAGGTCAGGTATTGATCATGCAGTAATTGTAGGGCACGCGTCTTATCAGCATTAATTCCCTACGGACTAATCAATAACGAATGTTTATTCAATGAGGTTACACCACAAATTATGCCGTATGGGATCTGCCAGCGTGTAGTATAGAAGTACACATGTTTATTGATATGATAGCAAAAATAGCTTAATGCACCTTACAAATTTTATGAAATTGTATTAAACGTCAAACCCCCCCCCCCCAATCTATTGCGGAGATAAGATGTCAAATACAAAATTATTATTGGACGATAAGAAGGGGTTCTGTGAGGTAATGGCTTAGCATGCTCATCCGGAAAGTTGCACTCTCGGGTTCGATTCCCGGTTGGGTAAGATCGTTAAGGTAATCATTCATTAAATACAATTAGAGCATTTGGACTATTTTCACTTGAAAATGTAATACTAAAAATTAGTGTGTTATGCCTACTATTATCGGTGCAACTTTCGTTCTTCTGAGTGTACTATTACAAGTGGAAGATTTCCCATTCGTAAATTAGTACGTAGATTGTAATACGTACATTGATAGGAGTAGATAACACCGATAAAAGAACAGCTATTGCAGCGGTAGCGGTAGTAGCGGTGTGTTATTGATCCCTGTCCCAAGGGAGACCAGAGACTTTGGTACTTTAAACATCATCTCCGGTCTTGTCATATACAATTTGTTCCTTCCGGCATCTTGTTCTCTACCACTTGTCTCATGTCCAAGTAAAAGCTAAATCTTAAATTGAAAGCCTGAAAGCACTGTTTAAACTGACCTTATAAAATTGAAGTACATTGTAGTTTTTAGACGAATTATTTAAATCACAACAGTTCATACTTGAATATTTTAAATTAAAAAGGAGACTTTATATCCGAGGTATTTAAAAACGTGGATAAAAATTTTATATAACACTATGGCTTGTTTCACTCTAGCCTGGTTTAACAATAATCATTAACTTAATTGGATTACCCAAAACTAAACGTAACAAATACGTATAAACATTTTTATCCTTATACACTCTATCCTTATATTCTTGAAAATTTTAACTCTTCAAGTCAATTTTCATTAAAGTTTTTTTAACGCTTTTAAAAGGCCATCGTATGTTTTATAATATCATATATTTTCATTATGGAAAAATCTAACTTTGTAATAATACATATAAACATACAAAATTAATGCAAGTAGTTTCTGAGTTGTGAATTTGTTATGCAGACTAGCAAAGCGTTATAGAGACTTTTTGGTTATTTTTGATGTAGTTAACCATATCACAAAAATATGTCCGAACCTTTTTGAACATCCTGAATAAATAATATTTAATAGTTATGTTAATAGTCAATGTAATGTTGGAAAATATATTACAACATATGAAGCCTACACAGTAATATGAAGAATACTGTTACTTGTCAAACGGATAAATAGGAGAGGAAAAAATATGTTTCTATGAGGTATGGGCTTCTACAGGTATGGGTTTTATGCACTATCTAAGTCACTAGAGGTTTAAAAATACAATTTTTAACTTCATGATTAAGCACATAAAATTTGTATTATTGTGGTATCATTTGGTGGATATACAATATATTGCAGTAGGTATATATATATATATATATATATATATATATATATATATATATATACATAAAAGATGCCATGTAATCTGTTCTTATAAAGAGACGCCTGTCTGGTAATATAATTTTTTGAATTGGTCACATGCCTATGCAAAGACCTTATCAAGAAAATATAATCAGCAAGATAGCTATAGCGCAAAGTGGAAAACAATACTGGTTTAACCTGCATTACCACTATATAAAATCCAGGCTTTAAGTTCCGCCCTATAGATTTGTGTGGCAACAGGTTTTCTAATCAATAATTTCATCTATTTTTCTCTGATCAGAGCAGCGTATACACGAGATAAATTACAAAACTTAAGATTTTATTCGTGTTTATAAAATTATCTATCAATCAGTGATTCATATTTCCTTATGAGTCTAAAAGAGAGGAATTTTTTATCAATGGGTATGAAAGAGCGATAATGAATGTTAACTGAAGCGTGTCGAACATTCTAATAACAAAAGATTATTATTTTAACAAATTTGAAATTATACAGTAATACCCTAAATACAGTGGAATAGTTTTAGGTTTTTAATCATATAATAAAACCTTCATTTATTTATGTCTAAAATTTACAAAGAAACGAGTTGGATAGTTAAAAGACGGCGATGATGTTTTACACAAAAATATCGATGAGAAGTTTTTATAAATATAATTTTTAATTATCCTAAACATAGATGTCCAAGGTTTTGCTCCAATTTAACATTTAAACATTTTTTAATAATAAATCTTATTCTTTACTACTAACTAATAAAATAATTAGTAATTTGGAGAATAATCACTGAAATAGTTAAGCTCAACAACTTTCCTTATTAGAAAGACGGAATTATATTTTGTAAATTTAGAAAAGGTTCATAGAATATGGGCCGATAATGAATTAAATTTCATAAATAGTATCTGTGATTTTTTAAACTATCGAAATTAAACATCTTGCTCATGTATTAATACATTATTTCTGTCCATATGCAAAATAAAAATGAACACGCTAATGTAATACAATTATTAAGTTGAGCTTTAATAAATGTTAATTTATAAAAGAAAACTAAAGAGACGCCAAGCGAGATAATTAAATTCATAACGTTGAAATAATGCTACTTAATGTTAATGAAGAGCTAACAAAAATTTCATCTTTTGTACTTTCTTAGTTAAAACATTTTAAATTTGAAATTGTTTTTAAAACACACTTTTAAATGTTATGTTATAAAATTACAAAAGAAAATGTATTATCAGGCTTCGTTAAGATTATATATTTTTTCAATTCCAATCTTATTTGCTATTTTACTTTGCCATTTATGATACAAGTTATTGCCATATGAGGAAATCCAAATAGGAGATTTTTTTTCGTAATAATAACGGGGCGATTTCATTATACTAAATAAGACACAAAAGTACACGGGGACAACTTCAATCAAACATAGAACCTTTTGTCTTTCCATTAAAAGATACAAAATTACAACATAATGCAGGTAATATTGAAGTGTTTGTGACAAGGAGTTTATGCAATTTCAATATTAAAGAATAAAATTATTTATATTTTTTTAAATAATTTTATTTTCAGAATTCATCTTTAGGCAATCGTAAGCCGTTTATAGCTTTAAAATTCTTTAAGGGTTTTTTATTTTAGTTTATATTTCAATGAGTCCAAAAATCTAGTCGACCGGAGGAATCGGGGTTTCTGGGTAGGGGGGATAAGAGGGGTGGTTGTAAGAGGTGCTAACAGGGTTGCCAACATTCACGTGAGAATTTGAGCTGGAACATTAGGTCTATTAAGTGCATTTGAAGATATTTTTGGTATTTTATTGTGTATTTCATAATTTTGGCCACTGTTTATACCTCCATGGTGAAGTATATTTATCGTTTCTACCATCATGGTGGAGATTATTCATAGTTTTATTGTTTTATTAAATAAGTACAGAAAAAATTTAAATTCAGAAATCGGAAAAAACTTAAAAAAATAATTAGTTACCATTCATCCACTATAAAAGTGACAATCTTGCGTGAAAAAGAAATTATTCCATGTTTCATGATTTTATTCCCGTATCACAATAAAAAGTGCAATATTCCATGTTTTAAAGAATATTTTCCCATTGGCCTTCTTTTAAAGCAACCAACCGTCTCTACAATCAATTTTAGGTTGAGGTATGTTTAGGTACACTTTAGTAAGCACCATAATATATAATTCCATATGAAAACCGATATTGCATAGTAAGTATTTTTTTTTTTTTTATTAAAAATAATCGTTCATTAGAGCGAGTAAAATGCTGCATGTTACCGAATCAGTGAAACCAGTTGCTTGTTCACGAATTTAATAGGGAATTTAATAGGGGTGGTTATTTTTTATTAGAGTAAATAAAGCGGCATTCCGTTTTTATCTTAAAAGCAACTAATGATCATACTGACAAAATATCTTAAATGATCGTACATTATAATGGAACAACGTTAAAATAATATAAATATATTATTTTAATGCGGTAATATGTATTACCAAATGTAAAATTACATTAGACGACATGAATAATAGTTCTTTTATCCTACTAAAGCCAAGGAAGGCAAACCAAACATGAAAGCAATTTGAGGACTTGATAGATCTGGTAGTTATATCCGGAGAGTCGAAAGCATATCTCACGCCTTTGGCGGAGCAATTTCCGAAACATGAGATTCTCCAACAGAAAGCAGTGATTTATTGGTAGTCTAAGTGTGCAGAAACCGTCTATGATATTTCTTTTAATGATGTAAATGAATTGCTAAATGTGCACATTCGGTATGTGATGTCTTGAGTATGTGGTCCGACACAAGCAATACTGAGAAAACGTATTATAAAGCAAATTTGTCTCCTACCAACTACTAACCTATAGGCTCATGACTGGAAGAAAGAATACAAATTTTCTATTCCGCTTGGCCTTCTCTTCTACGTTAAAAATCGCAAACTTTTAAAGTAGCAAACTTTTGGTTTATACACAAATATTCTTATAATTACTTATTGTGGAAATATTAAGGTTTGTTTATCTCCCATAGTCTGACTTACTGTGACTCTCAAGTTTCAATGATGATGATAAAGTTTTATATATTAAGGAATTGATGAGTAGCTTCAACTCCTAGTGCCAATTGAACTGTTTTCCGTATAGAGAAAATGATACATTTGTAATATAAACTTAAATTTCACTCGAATATAGGCAGTGATTTTGACATCAGTTTTCCTTTAAATCCTGTACTAATTTTACAATTATATATAGTGTTGTATTTTCCTGTGTACAATAACGTAAAACTTTAATCTCTGGCCAACAATAAATAAAACAATAAATAATTTAATATCAAACTGTTATTAAATTATTAATAACAATAACAACTTTATGTAAACAAATAACAATAACAAATAATCTCACCAATTGGAAGAGATTGTTAACTTTTAAAGTATGGCAGTTTTCTGAGATTAAATAAATTTACCTAATTTAATTAATTAGGAATAACTGAGTAAACTGGTGTTCACACAAGGACATCTCTGACACTGTACTTACACGTAACGTTTGCAGTATTTGGTATCACATTATTTTATACATACCACTTCTACATAAATGTGCTTAATAGATACAGCCAAAGTTTTGTGATAAATAACTTGCAATGTACACAAGTATAAATATTAATTCACAAAACTTCTGACTACCTCTCTTGACTACCAGGTTCTAAAATATGGGTAAAAGCAGCATCGTTGCTTGCGGGCTACATTGTGAGCTGGAATCCAAGCTATAATGATATAAATCTGACGCTTGGTTATAAAAACGGGTCATTACACGAATAATATGAGCATGAACCTGCCTTTGGCATGGTGAGAAAATTAACATTAGCCTTATTGTGTTGATATTAAATTTAACGCAAAAAAAGAAACTTTTAATTAATTAATACGAAATTAAGGCTTTAAAATTGTTACCGAAATTGCACGTTTGGATTTATCATAAATGATAAAATCACCCACCGCTCTCCAGGTTACTTGTTAAAAAAATAATATTTCACTCTGATAGATAATATAGATAGGACATCATAACATTAGGCTGATATTATACATGTAGTAAAAGTGTATTAAATGTGTAGTAAAAGTAAGTATCAAACATGTATATTAACATAAAGAAATGTGTAAATCTGTAAATTGTTGTCAGTATTTAAGAATCAGAAGTATAAATGGGTTAAAAATAACCATAATGATATCTATAGTATAATTTAATATACTTATAAATTTAAAACTGTAAATTAGTTTGGTTTCCAAACTAGACGATTTTACACCATGGGCAGTTGATTACTTAACCGGGGTGGATTACAAGATAACCGAGATAAGCATCATAGAGCGTGGCTGCTGCTTGAATGGGTGAATAAAGAGAGATCCTGCCCTTGCTAGCAGACCGCCTGTCCGGCCATTCGTTGTAGTTTGGAGGTAATTTTTAAGCCGCTCCGCTGGTCCACAGGTTAGATTTAGAGAAGCCTAATGTCGCCTGGTTAAAAAATACATGTTTTTCTTTTTTTAGATAATCATTGAGGTATTCTAGAAAGGGGAAAACGTTTTACATCATTATTGAATTACGATAGTTAAAAGCTTATATCTACATCATTCTCTGACCCATTTTTATTTTTCCAAATTAACTGCGATTGAGTTCAGCAACTTTATTATTCTACTAACTATTAAAATCTTACGTAATAATGTTTAATACAGCTTTAAGAATTCTAACATCGAACATTCTTAAACAAAATACGGTGATCTAGTATTTCTTTTGATATATATATTTATAATATATTTCTTTATTTTAAGACTGCAAAAGCAATAAATGATTCAATTTTTAATTTGTATATTTATTGCCTCCTGAAAAATAAAATCTAATTAATACATACTGAGAGACACATTTCTGACCCTTATTAATGTCGACCTGAAGTACGATTCTTCTAAATATATGGTTTTTTAAACTTCCTATGTACAATATTTACTGATCCCACGTTCGAGATCTAAGTTATATGATTTAATATTACGATTTCGTGTACTAGTTTCCACTTTGTGTATTTATATGTAAACTCTACTATGGTAACATTTAAAGTAATTTGATTACTTTTAAGAGAATATAAAGAGATGGGCTTTAACCCACAGCTGTCAGAAAGCGTATCTATTTTCAGTAAAACTTAGTGGGCACAAGTATACATTTTTATGCATATATTTGTAAATAATTATTCCAAGGTCTCAAGTGTTTTTGGTAGATTTTATAGGATACAGTACGATATGTTAGACAATGTGATATTTAAATGATTATTTATGCTAATTTTTATTTCATGTATCTTCATTTAAAGTAACGCACTATTACCTTGTGTAGTATTTGCATGAGTAAACCTGTCACTGAGTTAATTTCTACTTCGAAGAAAGTTTAAACAATTGCACAACACTGCATATGGTCAGAGGTATTTCTTATCCAATGTATTTTCTGCTGAAAGTAAATCAAACCCACCGTACGCAACATCGTCTCTGTAAGGACCTGGGTAAGTAGGTAAGGACAGTTTGCCATAAAACATGGAGGAAGACGCGGCACGCTAGTCCTACTCAAAGCCGCCATACATTGTTGATGTCAGAGTCGGCGTGCGGTCTGTTCTTGCCACTTAATTGTTAATGTTGCGTTTTGGACTACCGTTGTGAATAAATCATGTGACTTCACATCAGTCAAAGTGATGTTCCCTGTCATTAGCATCAAGAAATAGCGGCCAAGATCAAAGTTGTTATAAATTAATTACGACTGTCACTGCTCCTCCAGCCGTGGTAGTTAGTTGTTTAAAATTTATTAATTAAACCTGGAATCCTTTGTGAATTTTTTGTACAATTTACTGTTCTATCGAATACACAAAGTTTTAATGTGTTTAAAGTGTGTAGAACATTGAGTTAAAATTAATTCGTAGGTGTCACTTTTATATTTGTTCACTGTGCCAAGTGATACTGCATACATATCCAAAGTGATGATTGGTTATATTACGGACAGGAACTTGATTTTAAGTGCCAATAAATGTGTAGTCTAGAATTTTTGTTAGTAAACCTAATTGATAGTTGGAATTCTTTTAGACACGTACTTCAAAATGTTAATTTTGGTAAAGGAAATACACTAATTAGACAAATTAACTTTGACAACATACATAGCTTTAAATCTTCTACAGTTTGAAACTGAGGCAGAATTAGCGTGACACCTTCTTCATATGGGAGGGATCTATTAAGCGTAATGTTTCTATTTAGCTTTTATTTTGTTACTTTCCCACTTGTTTTCTTTGTTACTTGACTAATATTAAAACAAAAGTTACTGCAAGTTAATATATATCAAAAAATACATTAAATCGTTCTGCCCATCGAGGTAATTAAATTAAATTTTCTGTCTTTATTTTCAGCGTATCTTCCAAACCACTGAGCAAAAACGATTCTCTTTTAATACACGTCACTTAGTCCTTTGTGTCAGAAAATAAAATCAGCCCAACAACAAAGATTTGAAAAACTTGCTACAAAATAAGCCTGATAAAAAGTGTTTAATTCTATTCATTGCATGTTAATTACAAAGTTAAGTGCCGCTATTACATTGATCTTTTTTGTTTTTTATTGCTTTTGCGAAACTGATTTTTAAATACCGGCAATATATGTTTTACCCCAAAAATTGTAGAAAGTGGAGTCATAATAGCTTTATCTAGTATTTTATCTAATGCAACATTATGCAATATTACTCGAGGAGCTGAAACAATTACATTTCATTTTTGTATTTGCGTCCCAGTAATATCTCGAAAACGCATTGTTCTAAAAACTTTAAAAGTTGCATGAAACGTCCTTGCTATATAGGCAACATAGAATACGATGATGGTGTATGTTACGGCACCAAAAGTGCCTTAGACCAGTAGATGATTTTTGACTGATTGTGGTTTTAAAACAAAGCAAAGTCTACTAAGACTTTTAAATCGTAAGTAATTTGAACCATACACGGTCAAAAATGATATAAGAACCAGTCGCAGTGTTGTTTGTTGTCAACTTTCAAACCTCTTCACTCTGATCCTTAAAATAATATAGACCATAAATAGATATACTTCTGATTGAAAACCATTACAGAGCTCCATCACATTAAATCATCATATTGGCCCAAAACACGTTACTGAAATTGTTGTATTAAAATATTGTGGAGTTTCTCACAGAAATTTGAGTATTTCATTTGTATATATAAAAAGATTTCCCAACTTCAGAGTCTATTAAATTCCCTAACTTAAATTCCAAATGATCTGAAATGGATCAGGAGGTTGTATTATCTTCCCGTAACCTACTAATTTTCAGGAATGTATATTATGCCGTTTAAAAGGATATACCTATGACGTACATGTTATTCAATAGGAAATCGAGTGCAAAGCCGCGGATAACTGCTAGTAAAGGCCGGATAGGCGCTTTTGACTGAAGGCTTCTCAGACCTACGCATGTGTATATTATCTTGATCGGGATAACAAGCCAAACTATGGACTATAAGATATAATTTCTTCGGACCAGATGTGCTCTTTCTCATGCTAAACCGAAAATAGTTTGTAGTCACAAGAATTAACATGTCGTATTTATAAATATAAAATAAATTACTTAATTCTACTGAGAAGTTCATTTCTTGCCTTCTCCACCATATTGGACTAGTCTATTCAAACGAGCGAATAATGTCTATAAGTAATAGAAAAGTAAGTGTAAAATGTAAAACTGACAACAATAAAGACATTTTTTCATTCAAGACTAACGCAAGTCGGAACAGAGACAAAGCGACCAAACCGTTTCGTTAACGGTAATTTTCTTCGTTATACACAAGATAAGAAGAATTTAAATTATTATTAAATACATCCTCCGTAATTTTTTCCTATAGAATGGAAATAAGTTTATTCTTTTCTTTGAATATTATCTAAAATTAATTTAGGACTTGTATCCACATTTCACGATCATCTTAAAATTTGTGTTTTTTTTAAATATAAAGCATTTAGAAAATAAATAAGTAATTTAAGGTACGCGATTGAAACACTAAATTATTAGCTACTCTATTCTGCATAGCAAAGTTAAACACCGACTTGCGATTTGATTTATTCAAGGGAATATTTCATAAGCCATAAGGAACAACCAAAACTTTGAAGCTGAAGTAGTTTTATTGTTGACTTTCTTTGTTCCGCAGACAAGAGTATCCTTCTTTACTCAAACAGCTACCAAATATCCCTTTTGTTGAAAGACTGTATCGTTGATATTTGATACAGTATTATTTGATAATAAATTGTTTTATTATGTTAATATATTAAATATTTAATTTGGTAAAATCGTATCACTATTTTAAATACAATTTAATTAAATGTAAATTGAAAACGAAGGAGAACTGTCTGTAGGGTTTTTGAAGTTATTGTGTGTGTCTTTGCTCAAAACAATCAGTTAATGTTAAGAATGGCACTTATCGCTTATCCTAGATAAGCTCAATCAATCAGGGGTTCGATCCAAGTGTCTAAATTAGGTTATTATGCATTATTTATGTCAGTAGAGTTCAGATATAGTATTAACACATAAGCTGGTGGTAAAATTCAAGCATATAGTATATCATTCTGTGAGGTAATGTCATAGCATGCTCATCCGGAAAGTTGCACTCTCGGGTTCGATTCCGGTTGGGTAAGCTCGTTATGGTGATCATTCATTAAATAAAATTAGGTATAACATATTTTTATACTAAAAATTATAGTGTTATACCTACTAGTATTGGTACCATTTTTTCTTTTGAGCGTACTATTATTACTTACAAGTGAAAGATATTCCCATTCGTGAATAATTACCTAGATTTGAACAACATTGTTTCTCAACCCAACGTGAGATTGTAATACGTACATTAATAAGAGTAGATAAAATCGATAAAAGAACAGTTATTGTAGCGGTAGTGGTAGCAGCGGTGTTATTGATCCCTGTCCCAAGGGAGACCAGAGATGTTGGTACTTTAAACCCCATCTCCGGTCCTGTCATATGCAATTTGTTCCTTCCGGCATCTTGTTCTCTACCACTTGTCTCATGTCCAAGTAAAAGTAAAGTCTTAAATTGAAGTCCTTTCCTGAAAGCACTGTTTAAACTGACCTTATAAAATTGAAGTACGTTTTAGTTGTTAGACGAATTATTTAAATCACAATAATTCATACTTGAATATTTTAAATTAAAAAGGAGACTTAATATCCGTGGTATTTAAAAACGTGGATAAAAATGTGTATATAACACTATGGCTTGTTTCACTCTAGCTTGGTTTTAAATTAATTATTAACAATTGGATTGCCTAAAACTAAACAAATATGTATTAACATTTTTATCCTTTTACATGCTATCATGTTCTTGAAAATTTAAACTCTTCCAGTCAATTTTCATGAAATTTTGTTTTACATTTTTAAAAGGTCACCGTATGTTTTATAATATCATATATTTTTACTATAGCAAAATTTAACGTTGTAATAATTCATATAAATATGCAAAATTGTTGCAAGTAGTTTCTGAGTTGTGAATTTGTAATGCAGACTAGCATAGCGTTATAGGATTTTTTTTATTTATTTTGACGTAATTAACTATATCACAAAATATTGAACACCCTGTATAAGTAATATTTACTAGTTGTATTATTTATGTCCGTTAATACACTCCATATGAAGGTCATTCAAATCTAGCTATTCAGGCATTTATTATAAACTAAATAGAAAACTAAAATGAAAAATAAATAACATCACAAAATAAATCTTGGTAATGATTTATGAAAAATAAAGTTACTTGTAAAACGGAAAAATAAGAGTGGAAAAACGTATGTTTTATAAGTTATGGGATTTTACAGGTTTTTTGCAGTATCTCAGTCATTAGAGTTTGAAAAATGTTCTTTTTAACTTTATGATTAAACACACATACCATGTGGATTACTGTGGTATCATTTGGTGCACATATAATATATTACAGTAGGTATTCATATAGGAGAGTTTAACTCTGTATAAACTGTTATATTAAACAGATGCCGGTCTGTTAATATAATGTTTCGCATTGGCCACATGCATATGCAAAGATCTTATCACAAAATATAATCAGGAAGATAGCTATAGCACTAAGTGGACAGTAATACTGGTTTAACCTGCATTATCACTACATAAAATCCAGCCTTGAAGTACCGCCCTTTAGACTGTGCAGCAATAGGTTTTCAAATCGATTGTTCCATCCATTGTACTCTGATAAACTTCTACATTTATAATTTACACTATGTAGAAATATATCGGAGCAGCGTCTACACGAGATGAATTATAAAATGAATCTTAAGATTTAATTCGTGTTTATCAAATTATATCAATCAGTGATTCATATTTCCTCATGAGTCTAACAAAGAGGAATTTTTTTTAGTAGTTAAGAAGAAGTGAAAATGAATGATAAGTGAAGCGTGTGGAACATTCTAATAACAAGAAATATTAAAATACCCAAGTACAATGGAATAGTTTTAAATAATATAATATATGCTTCAAATATTAGTATGTATCAAATTTACAAAGAAACGAGTTGGAAAATCTTTGTTATAATTGAAAGACAGCTATGATGTTTTTTTTGCAAAAGTATTGATGAGAAGTTTTTTAAATATAACTTTGAATATGCCTAACCAGAGATCCCAAGGTTTATCACAATTTAACAACTAAACATTTTTGAAACAGAAATCTTATTGTTTACTACTAAATAATAAAATAAATCATAATTTGGTAAATTATGTATAGTTAATATAAACCACTTCATTTATTAGGAAGATTAAATTTTTTTTAATTTAGAAAATATCATAGAATATTGGCCGATAATGATATTCATTTGCCATAAATAGTTTGGGTGATTTCTTTAATTATGGACACTAAATATCTTGCTCGTGTATTACTAACATAACTCCCGTCCATCTACAAAATAAAAATGTTGACGCTAATTTAATACAAATGTTAAGTTGAGCTTCAATAAATGTTAAGTTGAGCTTCAATAAATGTTAATTTGTAAAAGAAAACTAAAAAGACGCCAACCGAGATAATTAAATTCATAACGTTGAAATAATGCTACTTAATGTTAATGAAGAGATAACAAAATTTTCATTATCTGAGTGAGTGAACAATGAATGAAAGAAAGTTCATTTAAATGTTTTCAAAGTGACATAAACCAACCCTCTAGACATCGACTTACAGTAATACTCAGCTAAGTTTGTGCCTTCTGTATTTACTTAGTTACGAAATTTTTAATTTGAAAGTCTTTGTAAAACATACTTTGAAATGTCATTTCAGACCCTTTTATTTTAGACATATGTAACATTATATATTTTTTAAATTCCAAAATTTTTTCTGTTGTAGTTTGCTATTAGGATACAAGTTACTGCCATATGAAGAAATCGAACAGGAGAACTGGTTTTTTCCGAAATAATAACGGAGCGATTTCGTTGTTAGAAATAAGACACAATAGTACAGGGGTATAATAACAAACTTTACAACATCAAACAAACATTTAACCTTCTGTTTTTCCCCTTTAACTTACAAAACTACAACACAATATAGGCAATATTTCAGTGTTTGTGACAAGTAGTTTATAAAATATCGTTATTGAAAACAATTGAAGGGCTTAGAAGGTGAAGGTGTTATGTTACAAATAATAAAAGTGGATATAATCTAGCTCAAAGTTTTTTTTATTGCATTTTTACTACAACGTGTTTACAAGATTTAAGTTTCGTAAGTACATTTTTTATAATTACAAAAGTTTTTTCAAACAGTCTTTTTTCAAAAATATTTATTTTTCCCTTAAAAAATAAAAACATGTACATAGCACCTTTTTCCACCAACCTAAAAGGGCTGTAAGCTACATGAAAAAAGTACAAGATACTATGTATAGATCAAAACACAAATAAAAGTCAAGAGTTAATGGTATATTTTATTTAAACTAAACGGAAATAGGCCTTAGTACTTTTTGTTAAATCAAACATGAAACAAAAATACGTATGCCTAGCCTAGCCTTTTTAATTAGCCTGTAAAATAGCTTCATAATACCATTTGTGTTCAAGGGATACAAATGGCAATAACTATTTAATGTCTTCTTCCTTTTCTGTAGTAAAGCTGCAAATCTTCTTCTTTATCTTTGAAACTACAAAGTTAGGAGGCATAACATACATTGCTTCTGATCTTTTGTGGTAGGCTTATAACGTTGAATATCCACTTTCTTGAATGGCATGTTGGGGTCATATCAATTTTTGAAGAGGTAACTACCAAGTTCATCTATCCTTATCCATTTCAGGCCATCCCTAAATTGAACAGTCTCCAAGGAGGTCTTTCTTTCGGTTTACTAGCTTTAGAGATGTAGCTAACTCTCCGATATTCCTAAAGTGAGGTTCCATATTTATAACCTGATTTCCCTTGGTTGTTTGCAGTATTATTTGGCAATACTCATCTGGTAAGAACAGATTAGGCTGTTTCCGTATGTTTTTTTTCAAAGTCGCGGTCTGAATCTTAATAAGAATGACCTACCTCCGGAAATTTGTGGTCGATAGCTTTAAAGTACCCTTTCAAAATCATGTATTGATACAGGAAAATAATTTAGAAATTCTTATTTTGTCCGGTACAAGAGTCGGACCACACTTGCAGACGATCCTTTTCTTTTAAGTGTTCTGTCAATTTCAACTGCAGTCAACAGTAAACTTGCAACTTCTGTACTGTCACTATTAGCAATATCTTCTGTCCAGGTAAAAAATAGGCCCCTGTCTACATTTTTTGAAATAATGTGCAGACCAAGGTTATAAAACCACATCTGGCTTTTATAAAAAGCTTTTTATGTGGACAAGCGAGGCAATGGCATTGTTTGTTGCAGATCCATAGTAACATATGCAACATTGTCCTACACATTGGCACTTTTCCTGTCATCCTTTTGAGCCTCAAATGCAGATTTATAAAAATCAACATGTTCTTCTGACCATTGTCCGCTATCACATGTACTGCACGTGTCACTTTTGGGATGTCCAATGGATAAATTGAAGTCATTGTCATTTATAAATCTAACGTGGACTCTTTTACTAAGAATCTTTCTGAAACATGGTCTAGATTGCATTGCTCAATGTAAAGCTTGTGCATTTGTGGTACCGACAACAGCGGGGACAAGTACTTTTTATTTGGATTGTTAGCTTTAAAATAATGAGACGACACACCAGGGAATGAAGCAATATGTTCCATAACATATTTTTTTACAGCTGGATCAAGTTTAGTGGGCCTATTGTTGTGCTTTCCCCTTTTATCTAGTTTTGATTCTAGTTCTGGTGCTGACAAGCCATTTTTATTTGATTTTGGATAAGAGATACTTTTTTACGACCTATTTGGTACAATGGCATTAGAGCTGATTTAAAACTGGTATATGATTTCCTTCTACTGTAATAGCATACTTAAAAGATGCAGTCTTATGTCTGATTGCACCTTAGCACTTCGATTTAAAAAGAATTTTTCCCGTTAATACCATGTTTGTAGTAGTCATTAAAAAGTGCAATTCTTCTATACTTGTTAATCGTAGTGGAACATTTTAATCGGCTCTTCTCATTACAAATACTATCGTCATTTATCCGCTTGGCAGGGATTACTACACCTTTACGAGATTAACTTTCTCCAGATTCTCTAGCTTTAGCAGCGACTTTTCTTTTCCAAAGTTGCATGTTTCTCTGTCGTTTCCTGGACATTTTTTGTTTTTTAATTGCTGGTTCTACATCTAAATTAGCCTCGTCACTATCACTAGAGCTACTCACGATTGTATCCTCAATAGGCCTATTGTTTGTTCTTGCAGTGGGAATTTCCTGGTTTACAATATTTCCTTCCCCATCAGGCCGTGGATGTTGTTTTGCTGTATCATTTGAACGTCTTGAAGGAGATTCTTGAAGATTCGTTTTATCTCTAAAAGAAAGGAACCTTCTAGATGAATATATATTAGCACTTTTAGTATATTCATCACTTGATGGATCGTTAAAAATACTGATTGAAGTGCTTGAAATATTGGCATCTTGATCTTTACCTGAAACCAAACAAATAGAGTAGCCTACTTTCATAATATTTGGCTAATATTAGGCAGTAAAACTCTACCTATTCTTAATATAATATATATGAAGTTAATCTTTAGTAAATTACACTTTTATTTCTTACTTTCTAGTTTGTTGTGTGAAAATGTAAAACCCTTTAACCTTACAAAACAATCTGATCCATAAAATGAACAAGAGATTACAACCACACACAAACTTTTTATCCATACCAGTAATTTAGTTTTAAGTATCTGAGAGTAAAATGTTTATCACAAATATTATATTTTATTAACTTATGATGGTGTAAACTTGCTAAAATTTATCTATTTCAAATTTTAACATAACCTCAAAATGAGTTTGTGTTAGGAAAGTAATGTTTAATGCTGTTAATATTATTTTAGGCTAGTATTTTATCAAGCTTACCTTCATAACTATCTTCTTTTGATTTCTGAAGAGCCAATTCCAGTATTTGCATACTTCTTCTCATCTTAAACAAGCTAACAAACACCAACACGCTCAGTTTAGAAAGTCACCAAAGCACAGTGACTCGGCGGATGAAGGTGTTATGTGCCAGCCAAAGACACATAGCACCTTCATGTTCCAAACAGCCTGTATGTTAGTGTAACATAACTCCTTCACCAGCTGACTAAATATTAAATTACTGCTAAAAATGAATGGGTGAAAGTGCCAAGTGAAAAAATAGCACATAACACCTTCATCCACAAATATATCAAAATTTCAAAAAAAAAAAAAAAAAAATGTAACATAACCCCTTCCAACCACCTTCCAAGCCCTTCAATTATTTGTACGCAAATGATAAAATCTACATTCCAGCCCGATCCAAAGACAACACATTTGACATCGATTTTAGGATACGCTTCCCTGATTTTTTCTATCAGTTCTTCTATAGTAACATGCAACTGAACCTTCACAAAACCCGGTCAAATTATCACAGGGTGTTTCTGGTTTCCCCATCACGGCCATCCAACGTTTTTGGGAACGTTTCTTCCAAACAACCTCGAATTACACTTGAAATTACAATTGGCTGCAACTCTACTATCTGGGCAAAATTCATATAAACATACAAATGTAATGTTATTGATTGTGTGTGTTTTTTTTTTTAAGGCAACTATTATAAGAAACCCAAGACCAATTTTTTACTACCGTCTCTGCTTCCAGTCCCCCATATCTTAACAGCATTTTGCTTGTTTACTTTACCTCGTGAATTAAAAATTGCCTCGTCAAAGAACTAAATTTTGTTGTATAAGTATCGACGCGGTTTAAGTTATCTAGCATAACTAAATATAAATATAAGGATAATGTTTATTTAACCGCTTTTCCAAAAACGATCTAAAACAAGTTTTACAAATTTCTTAAAATGGTATAATTTTATTTCCAGAAATTATTTTAGACAATCGTAAATCATTTATTGCTTTAATTTTTTCTAGAGTTTTTATTTTAGTTTATATCTCAATGATTCCAACAATCTAGTTGACAATCAATAGGAATCGGGGTTTCTGGGTGGGTAGGATAACTAATTGTAAGGGGTGAGTGTAAGAAGACTCGATAACAGGGTTGTCAAAATTATCGCAAGAATTTAAGCTGGAACATTAGATCAATAAAGTGTATTTTAAGATAATTGAAGAGATTTTGGTATTTCTTTGTAGTTCATAATTTTTACCACTTTTATACCTCCATAATGAAGTTTATTAATCATTTCTAACATCATGGTGAAGTTCATTCATAATTTTACTGTTCTATTAATTGAGTGCTGAAAAACATTAACACTCAGAAAACAGAAAAACCTCAAAAAAATGTTTCCCATTCTATCCTACTACAAAAGTGACAATCTTGCGTAAAGAAAAAAAAAATCATTATTTCATTTCTGTATCGCAACTTAAAATAAAATATTCCCTTTTTGAAGAATATTTTCCCATTGTCCTTTTATAAAAGCAACCACCCGTCTGCACATTTAATTTTAGGACGCGGTGTGTTCAGGTGCACTTTATAATAAGCGTCATAATAAATAGTTCTATATCAAAACCGATAACGCATAGTAAGTTTTTTTCATGAAAAATAATAGTCCATTAGAGCGATTAAACTAATGACATGTTATCAGATCAGTGAAATCAGTTGTCTGTTCATGAGTGATATACCAACCGTGATAATTATGTACAAACACTATCAGCTGTTGTGACAAATCTGAGTTAATTAACAACAGCCGGTTAGCCCTTTGTTGCGGCCTTGTTAGCTTTACATGTTTATGGAAATTTAACAGAGATGTTCATTTTCCATTTGAGTAAATAAATCGGCCTTTCGTTCTTATCTTAAATTTATCTTAATGGTCATATTGAGAAAATATGTTCAATGATTATTATTGACGTATTAATGACGTATTATAATTGAAAAACGTTGAAATAACATCAAATATATGATTTTAATGCGGTATTATGTATTACCAAATGTAACAATTACATAACATTACATAATATGAATAATTGTTCTTTTATCCTACTAAATTTAAGAACACTTTTAGGAATACAAACAAAATATAAAAGCAATTTGAGGACTTGATAAATCTGGCTTTTATATCCGGAGAGCCGAAAGCATACTCGTATCTCACGCCTTTGGCGGAGCAATTTCCGTAACATGGGTTTCTGTGACAGAAAGCAGTGTTTTCGATTTGGTAATCTAAGTTTAACCAGAAACCTTTCATGACATTTCTTTTGGCGATCTAAATGATTTGCTATGTGTATACATGTGGTTTAATAGTCTCTTAAGTGTGATCTGTAAACCTGACACTACAGAGAAAACTTATATAAAGCAAAAGTTTCTCCTATCAACTACTAACCTATAGGCTGGACACCAACTAGTAGTGGTACTAGTTAGTAGTACTAACCAATAGTTTTTTGTATCTAAGCTACAATAACATATTAAATAACAATGCGGTATATTACAAAAAAACTCCCAAAACAAGTCTGACAGTGGTATATAGACATTGGTTTTGAATAACTAGTTTTATAATATTACTTTAAATACAATGTTGATATATTTAAATCTAACTTCACATATTTTACCATCTTCTACTATAGTGCGTTCATTAATTTCAAATATTGAAATACATCCAAAAAAGCTGTAACCTTTTTATGTTAAGAAATCTAATTATTTTATATATTATTATACAGTATTGTATTTTCCAGCAATCAAACTGTTATGAAATCTAATATACTATACAGCCGCATCTGAAACTGACTGACTGACTGATATATGTATACAAATTCTAACCTACTTCTAGAAGTGCTGGAAACTTGAAATTATGCACGCAGGTACCTTTTGCCGTATAACCAACAGGAAAATTCTAAAAACCGGGAATTTTTAATTTAAACCCCTCAAAAAAATTCGCAAAAAACGCGCATTTTTACCCTTGCAAGCCTTTTTTGTAAGCCCGATTGCGGGCGAACCGTTAGAGCTAGCTCGGATCTGACGAAAAATCGTTAGTCAGGAATGAAGTGAACTACAAAAAAGGTTTATTGAATTTTTGCTCTATCTTCCATGGTTAAGCGACAAAATGCTCGAATATTTGACATTCCAGAGATTTTTTCGATAAAAATAATGTTTCGAGCCCGATAGCGGCCGAACACTTGGTGTAGCTCAAATCTGATTCACCCATCAAATTAGCAAATTGTGCGATCTACAAAAAAGGTCCAATGACTTTTTGCTCTAACTCCATCGGTTAAGCGACAAAACGCCCTCAAAGTGAAATCTTTGATTCACAGTGTGTAGTATAGAGCCTGGCGAGATCTGTACGGTACGTAACAAAGTACCTTAGGCCGTGTCAAACACTGTTTCAATAATTATATTGTTTCTGTTTATCTGGTTGTTCTTTTGTGACTATTAAAGCGCGATAGGTGTTGAATGATTCATAATAGCCTAAATATATTCTCAGCACCTCTTATTAAATAAAGTTATATGCAAAAGCCGGGTAGTAGATAGGGACAGAGTAAATTTCATACAGTGTATGTCCACAAATTAAATCCATTCTTTACTATGCAGGCTTTTCGTAAACAAGTAATACCGGCCGAACTAGTTGTTAATAGCTACTATAATATTTGAGGGCAGAATGTTCAAAGGAATTTATATTTACTTACAAAAATAGAAGTCACTTTTTATCATATCTCCATCGGTTAAGCGACAAAACGCCCTCATAGTGAAATCTTTGGTTCGCGGTGTGTAGTAGATAGAGCTTGGCGAGCTCTGTACGGTACGTAACAACGTACCTTACGCCATATCAAACAGTGTTGCAATAATTATATTTTGTTGGCTTTGTTTTTACTCGCTCTTTGGAGAAATCTTCATTTGTCTTCAAAAAGACTACGAATAGATTTACAAACTTTTATCACATTGTTTCTACAACTGTTACGGTTTTTACAACCACTTATACTGATTACTGTAGAAACAATGTCTTTTAGTTGTGTAGCTAAGGGCTCTTCCTATCAAGGGAACGAGAAACTGTTTCCGACGAGTAAAAACTCTCAATGCATTCGATTTCTGCTTGTGCCCTTGCCTGGAAGACCCTTAGATTAGAATTTTCTTATTGCGGCCATCTATACGATTCTCATAACTGGTGATCATATTTATTGTACATTGCGGGATGAGAATCGCATGGGTGGAAACCAATACCTGTGCCCTGATTAACTTCCTAGCAACTTTGTCATTCAGGGACAGGCCGTCACAGTTACAGAAAATTCATTTGTACACGATGCCCTATATCCTCATGCAGAAAAAGATATGGTCGATAGCATTATGTCTCTGTCCAATGTTCTTGAATGTCTGATGGCAGGAGGTCTTCAGGACATTGGTTTCTTATTCACTGGACAAACAGTGACAGTGGCTTTCTGGCGCTCTCGGGATCAGCTGTACCCGTTTGATCCTCATCCAGTGGATGAGTTCTGAAAGCATGATTTGGATAATAACAATCTGGTACGGCTCTTCCAGTGTGAGAGTTATTCTGCATTAGCCTCATTGTTATTGTCAAATGCTGCGCTGGATGGTTCGGTGAGACAGTTCACTGTAACTCGACTAAGATTTGTTTCTCCGCCCTCAGTGCCAATGAACCAGTCCAACTTAATTATTCAGCATCTGCAATCAAACAAATAACATGTGAAACACCACCTAAAGAGATAGAAGGAAATAACTTAGGTCCCAAATCGAAGAGTCCTGCTGTAATATCATCAGCATTAACAAATACAACTGAACGTAAAGGCATTGGGAGACCAAAGAAAATACAACGTGGTCGCCCCAAACTACAAAGAACTACGAGAGACGAGCAAGTGAAAGAAGCAAAAAGGAGATATGGTCAGCGGAATCCCAAAGTGGGTCGCGATGCACTTAGCCGATATCTTCAACAACACCATCCTCAAGTCCACGGGGATGCCGTCCGCCGCTTCGACGAACTTCACCCTGAGGTCTATAGGGATGCAGTCCACCGTTATGACCAACAGCATTCTGAGGTCCACAGGGAAGCCGTTAATCGCTATGACACACAAAATACAGACGCACGTCGCCAAAGACTTCAAGGTTTTCGTCATATTAATCCTAAACTAGCTGAACTTCGTCACTTGCCAAATTCTCTTGCTCGTCTCATCGTTGCCCACGGACCAATGGCTCATTGGAAAGGTCTATTACTTTTTAATATAAACGCCTACAAACTGAAAAAACCTGCCTTTGGAATGATGACGTATTTATCTGCTCTCATTGCCAAGCACCTCTGTTTGAGGAAGAAGAGGAGAGAAAGAAAATGGTGTGGCGAGGGAGCGTACAATGTGACCAAATTACCACCTCTCAATGCACCATTCTACTCTAAACGGCGCTTCCTCGACAGAGCGCGGGCCTACAACGATCTCTTTGCACTCTGTGCCCTCGAAATATCTGGCGGATACCGTCATCCAAGTGGCCTCTCCTTCTTCATAATCGAAGGGAGGATGTATCACCAAGTGTACAGTTTGGACGCCTCTGGTCAAAGGTATATTACTAAGGGCAGTGAAGTCCAACTCGTAAACCGGTGCCGCTTGTATATAGACGATGGAGAAGAACGCAGGAACACAGCCATGAGTAGATCACTTGATGCTAACATAGTTGACGACATTAAAAATTATTTGGATTCACTGAACCCTTATGTCCATAAGTTTCGGCGGTTGTGATGAGCCCTCGGTCAACGCTCACTTGGAATTCCAGGTAACAAGTCGAGCTACTCATGGCCCTGCTCTTGTCGACAGACAAAGAGGCGTTGAAGTGCACGCCGTGCTTAGTCCTGGACACATTTATTGAACACCGAAAACTTACTGTTTGGAAGGTGGGCGCTGGTAGGCCATCAACAATTGACCTCTTCAGTCCTTTCATGGAGCCCTTTCAGTACCCACTGCTCTATCCGCAAGGCAATTTGGGTTGGCATAATGGCATGCTGGACAATAACGGGTAAAAGCTTTCCCAGTACTGTTATGCTCGTTGTCTTTTGCTCTCCTATCCTCGTTTTTCTTATCTTGGACGTCTTTCTCAGGCTTGGCAGGTCGAGATGTTTGCGAGGTTTGAAGAGGAGAGACTTCGTTTTACAAGATTTTCACCGACAAAGTCCTCAGCCCAAAATGCTATGCGGATAGGACAACTAAACGAGCTACTTGACGCTCAACGCAGTGGTGCGGCAGGAAGGCAGGTTAGAGATGACATCGCTCGTGACGAAACAGTCCAAGGTCAGGGTGGGGCACAGCCTGGAAAGATTTACCTCCCAAGTACGTTTACTGGTGGGCCCAGATACATGAAGATACACTACGAATATCTATTCTAAATATTTTGAAGTATTGTCCATATTGAGACCGGCTATATACTATTGTAAGAAGCATTGGACAACCACGGTGCAAAAACAAAAGTTTTGCCTCAAATTGCTGTTTATCTGATTTCATTATTCCAACGGCCTATATGTTTCTCTTTAACTCCCCATGTTTTTAACTTGAGACATGATAAACCATCTATTATTTCCAGTTTTCTCATCATTGCCTTACTTCTAATTTACTTATTATATTATTTTATATTTGCCTGCTTATCTGTGAAGATAACAAATAGAGGATACTAAATAAAGACGTGTTTTTACCAACGCTCAAATAGAATAATTTTAATCACAAATTCCTAATAAGCTGCCGACCTTGTGTGACATTAAATACATCATCCGCTAACCAACGTACGAATAGGTTTTCTCACCTACAGTTATTAAGAATTAACCTTATTACAACCACGCACATGTTATTCAATAATTAGATATATGTGTATCTCTAGGAAAGTCTCAATAACGTGTGTATACGATGTCGAACTATATATGCTCATACTTACGTAGTTTTTGAATCTGCAATAGCCTTACAAGACAATTTCTCTTATATTAATTAACCTATGACAAACATATTTTTTAATACACGTTAATGAATCTGCGATATATCTTTTGCCTCAATTTAGAACACAGTAATAAACATCTGGCCAAGTTAACCCCTGCTGTGCAAATGACACTTTGTCTTAGTTTCTTGCTTTACAATTCTTTGGTAAGTTTTTCTCAACTTTATTTTCTTTTTCTTAAAACTACAACAAAGAGAGCAAAATCTTCTCCCTTTATTACCTTAATCGGTGTTAAGCCTTGAAACTAAGTGCCCGCACGATATATCGAGAACTGATTGACCTGTGGAAATGACATTTTTACACGTTACTTATCCCCAAGATAACTAGACATAATCGTACCAAAAATAATTAAGACAAAAATGTCGGCAAGTTTATTATTTCTTTTATAAGCTCGCCCAGATTCCTCATCGAATGCTCGGACTTAACATGTTCCCGAAATACGCTTATCCTCGAATTTGCTAACATCCCACTTAGGGGCCTGGGGGCGTAGCCCCCAGCGAGCCGAAGGCGAGTTATGATTATACAATAAAATTGTACTTATGTAATAAACCAATACACTAGATTATGCCAGGTCCTGATATTGCGTATGAACAGAGGGAATGCTTTATCGCACAGAGGAGCAGACATAAAGTTGCACTTTCATTTTTGTTTTGACCCCATGGGTGTTTCTTAGGCCCTATAAATGTGCTAATTTTCGATTTTACATGCCTTTCCATCAAGAGTTATGACACAGACAGGCAGACGGACATACTGACACAGGGAATGATCTTGACTTCTCCCTTAGACCAAGATAGAACTATATACCAAATTTCAAGTCTCTCGCACAGACGAGCAGACACAAGGACGGTCTACGATTTCAGTAAGGTCCTTTCAAAATCATACTCGTAATAATAACTGAATACGTTTCTACTAACTACACGATTATGAGTTGTTCGGGTGAAGACCATAAAAGCTTTAAAAGCAGGAAAGGTGGAAGGACAGGTAGAAATTTGCCGTCTTTCCTTACATATTTGGCTTTAATAATTTTACTGTATTTAGTTGCTAATAACTGAACATTGATTATATTGGTTACCAAAATAGATTTTATAAGATATGCCATCGCTTTCAAATAGTTTTGGTATATACAGAGGACTTCCACTCATACGAGTTGTGAATAGACTAATGACTCTTTCCGTGCATGCTCTGTTGAATTCTTGTTCCACGTTCTAAATTTTGGTATATCTGTCTAAGAGAACCCTAGACATGCAGTATCCACAGGCTTTAACTATTGAAATAGTAAGCCAAGGTAATCTGTAATTTAGGTATGGGTATTAGGTATCAAATTATATTTAGTAATTAGTCTATAAAATTCAGATTTTAACATTTGCAGCTTGTAATTACGAGCCAGCTCTTTGTCATTGTAATATTCTAATTTTTTAACAAAATAAAATATAGTAGTTTTAACTCGAGTTAAGATAGATGTATACGCTAAAAATACATGTTATAATTGATGTAGAATTATTTAGCAAACTGGTAGATATAGAACTGTATAAATGCAACGAATTGAGGACATGCTGAGTGAAAGTTAAATATTAAAATCGACGATAGCTTTCAGTTTCAAAGTTCACGTCTCGAGGATGCACCCTTAACTAAGGCAAAACAATCACATTAACAACAAAGGATCACCATAGTTTACTCCATGTCTTGCATTAAAAGTATTTGCACTGCAAACTTGATATAGCGTAAAACTGTGGTGATTACGGCTAGCCACGTGTACTCGAAACCAAATGTAAGTACTTATGCCCCGAAAACGGTACAACTGCCTGTATCTTACGCTCTTATACGCTTCAGTAACGTGAAGATAAGAAACCGCTATTCTTAAAAGGTTTGATTGTTGGGGTTAATCTGCAAATATTAAAGGTAATAAGATAATTTACTGGTCCTCACAGTCTAAATAAACTGCGAACCCAATGACGTGGCAGAACTAATGCGGCACTTATTTTTGAGAGGAAAATATTCTTCTTTTGAATTTTTATCCTAAAATTAAGAGGAACGTATGTACCAAGTTTCATCTCAAGGAAATCAGACAAGCAATGACACTATGTTAAGAAGGATCCGTTGGTTCCTTAGTTATCCGAATCAAATATTCTCACCAATTAGAAGAAATTGTTAACTTACTTTCTAAAGTAAAACATATTCTAAGATGAAATAAATATACCGTCTGACTACACTGTCTTTAATATGGAGGATTCCTTCTTAATTAAGAATGACTAAGCAGCCAAATGTCTACACAAGAACATCTCTGACACAGTAATTACGTACACGTAACGTTGCAGTCTTTTCTGTCAGATTTCTAAATACCTCTCTACATAAATGTGTTAAATATATACAGCCAAAATGTGGTAATGAACTGACAATACACGCATGTAAAATTACACAAGTATAAATTTTAATATACAAAACCTTTGACTACTTCTGTTTACTACCAGGTTCTAAATTATGGGTAAAAGCAGCATCATTGTTTGCCGGCTACATTGTAAGCTGGTATCCAAGCTGTAATGATAAAAATTTGACGCTTGCTAATAAAAACGGGTCATTACGTGAACAATCTAAGCATGAACCTGCCTTGGCATGGTGTGAAAATTAAAATTATCTTTCTTGTGGTGATATTGTATTTAACGCAGAAAAATAAACTTTGAATTAATTAATACGAAATTAAAGCTTTGATATTGTGACTGAAATTGCACGTTTAGATTTATTGTACACCCACCGTTATCCAGGTTACTTGTTAGAAAAATAATATTTCACTGGGATAAATAATATGCATTGGATAACATAACATTAAGCTGAAATTATACATGTATAATTGAATGCATAACAACCGTAAGAAAAATTCAGAATACGTACGTCTCTACACGTCGTACACGTGCACACGTGGCGTTCGTGTACGAGTCTTATGGTTATTGCTGAATATGCATATTAATATAAAGGATTCTGTAAATATGTACATAGTGTTAAGTATTTAAGATTCAAAAATATGAATTGATTATTATTATAATGATAGCTATTGTTTAATTCAATATACTTATAAATTTAAAACACTCATTATTAAAGTTCTAAAATATCAAATTTTACATCATGTGTAACTGGTTACTTGACGAGGGTAACGGCAGTCTGATAGCAACATAGTTTATAGGTCTGAATGAGTAAAAAAACAATAAAGTATGAATAATCTTGACAAATATGTGGCATATTAAAGCTTTCCAATTCTAAACATTAACTTTTATCACATATAACATGTAGGAAGGTTAATAAGAAATTGCTTTCATAAAACAAAATATAGGATTCTTATGGCAATGATAATATACAGGGTGAGTTTTAAGTCCCTTCCCCCCTATTTTGTTTTAAACCGTATAAGTTAGGAGGTTTAAACTCCGTACATATTCGTTAGACCTAAATATCTTGTTTTTCATGGGTTCATTGACTCTCCACCTCCAATGGGGGACGGTCCACGAGGAGTAAGCCGAGATTCTTAAATGTAAGCATAGGTTGATATGCACATCAAATTAAAGGTCTCTGTAAGTAGAATACAATGCCGCAAATCGGACCTCAAAAGGTTCATCCTAATGAAAATTACAGGGTGTTAGAATGTACAAAATAGTAATGTGCTATTATCTGCGTTTTATCGCGCAACTTTTTAAAAGTTCATTTCAAAACAATTTTTCTATTGCTGTTTATTCTTTAAAAGAAACTTTATTTTGTTGTGTTTAATGATTTTAAGGGATCACTGGAAGTCCGAGATCTAGGAGTTAACTAAAGGATTTAATAAGAAGTCGATCATGTGTTGTGTCGTCTTGTAAGTATTTTATTTAAAGAATTGTTGTCTTACAAAGGTTTTAGACCCATTTATTTTTATTTCAACAGCGATTCCGGTTCTAATATTGAACGATTCCGATACTAGTAGGTTGTTACTTACCCTTTTATTGTAGTAGATGCTCAAACTGATTGCCTGTTACTTCCTGACAGTAGTATAGTCTGTTAACAAATTCACTCCTTACACGGGTTAGGATTTCTGGTGTTACCTTCCTGCAGGCCTCAGTAATTCTGTTCCGAAGATCTTCCACACATGCGACTGGTGTACAATAAATCACAGACTTCAAGTGTCCCCACAAAAAAAAATCCAGTGGGTTCAAGTCAGGGGACCGTGCCGGCCATTCTATTGCCCCGCGTCGTCCTATCCACTTCTCACGAAAATGTACATTAAGGTAACCACGAACATTAACATCGTAGTGTGGAGGAGCACCGTCCTGCTGGAACCTTACTTCTTCTCGATTAAACTCCCCACCATTAGTGCGAATTGTATTTTCTATTAAATGGCATGAGTCATTATTTTGGAGCATATGTACATAACTTTCTCCATTTAAATTTCCATCAATAAACAGTGGTCCAGTGAATGTGACGTTTACATTGCCTTTTAAAAAACGCTGGAAACGGTGCTACAATCTGAATTAAAAAAGGAAATAATTGTTTCGTATTTTTGTTAATAAATTAATTTTGTACAGAATCTGTGGTCTGCATTTTTAAATGTAAGATCTTTTGACGTAGTCCCATTATGTCCTGTGAAAGTTGTTTGTTATCTGGGTATTCTCACAATCTAGGTTTCATCTAGGTGGGTACCACAATTCCAATATACACCTCATTTCATTAGACTGCATGTGTTACTATGTCATATGATAAATTAATTTATTCTGCGATTTTCGCGGGTGACATCATAAATCCTAAAAAAATATTCATTAGCGTTCGTCTAAGTTCCATGGAGTAATATTGCCGCCATCATTGAACTTTGTGTATAACAATATAGAAAATAAGTTTCATTACAAAATTTAAACGCAGGTCGTTATCAGATATCTTGCTGACAGACAGACAGACTAGGCAGAAATGAATTTCTCCAGCCCTCAGGCGTTGATCTGTATTACATTTAACGTATATAATGTTTTTAAAATAAATCGACAGTTATTCATTTCAAATATAATTAAAATAATTTGTAACTGTCATAATTATTTTTCGATTCAAACTGCGTTACAATATTACTATCGCCATTCAAATCTTGGTATAGCGACGAGTATTATACCTCGCAGAAGAAAGGTCAACAACTGTTAAAAAATGTAATATAAAAAATTTACTAGTAAATAATAATTGAAAACTTATGTTTATGTTTAAAACGTGGTCGAATAAAATAATCACTATCCTACAACCTTCCATGAGAGTTTTTAATGGAAAGATCTGTCAGGCGATTCTCCGCTGGCTTTACCATGATGATATAGCCAGCATTTTAAAAGCTTTGACCTACCTTTGCCCTGTCATTAAACACGAAAGCAACTTACGTGTTAGGGGGTAATCGCGCACTAGCACGGCCAAGGACCAAGACCCACGAACCAAGAACGTGCAGCCCGGACAACCTGTAATGAAGTGGAGCAATGCGCACTGGTCAGGACTCAAAGACACGACAGACGCACGACCACAGCTGTACGCTCTGGTCGCACAGACCAAGCGCGAGACCGGCTTGACGTTGCGGCCAGGCTCTCCAAAAGACTGTTTATAGAACCATCGCGCACTGCCTACGGCCAGTCTGCGACCAGGAGTAGTTGAGAGAGGTTTGTTGTGTGCGATTGAGTTTTTTGTGATTTTGAATAAGTTTAATAGACTGTATTGTAAAATGGCAACGGTAGGCTCGGGTAGACATTCTTCTCTTAAGATATTCCAGATAGCAGAATAAACTTTGTCTCACCAATTCTCTTTATTGTTGTAACTCCCAGTTGATAGTTAGTAGTGAAAAAAAAAAAAAAAAAAAAAAAAAAAACATGACGAACTACTTTCTTGTTGTATTCGTAAACTGCTAATCACCACTTTTTTCAGGCACATCCACAGCCTACAGAAGAAATTTCTGGAACTAAAAGTGGATTTGGAGCTACTAGAAAATTTCAGCAAGACCGGATTTTCTTGATTGTCTCTGATTAAGGATTTCAAAAATATTCCACACCACAGGGAAACTTTTCAGCAAAATGCAAAATACTTTTGGTTATCGAACAAAATACCCAATCAGGAGATTTGAACAACATGGGTTCTTCACAAAGCCTTGGATTTTTTGGGCCAAAAAACACAGCCTATTTATGGTGGATATGACCAGAATTCTACCAGCAAGGATCTTCAATAGCTTCCTCCTATGAATACTGTGTGGCAACAACTACGGCACCTTCTCACAAGTCTAAAGCAAAGAAATACTTCAACCCCAAATTCAATGACTGGAAGTAGTGTACACAAAGACGACCAAGTTTCCCCATTGGTTCAATGTTTTGATGGGACATTAAACAACAGTTGCTAGATCAAAGATAGACTAGTGTATAAATTTAAAATCTCAGTTTTTACAATTAATTTGTCATTTGTACTAAGTTTATATCCATTAACTATGTTACTTAGAATTATTTATTCTATTATTAAAACTTACCTTAACGTTACTAGTAGTTTTTTTTATTCGTTTTATTTCCAATACACAAGCGCAATACATAGTAATCGGTTCCCACTTATGTGAAGCGCAATTTTTCACTAACAGTTCGTCAACATTTTTAACACTCATCCGTTGTGTAGTTAAAAAACTCTTTTTCATGCTCACTTAAATTAGCATAAAAACTAACGAAGTACCCTTTTAAAGGCCTCTCTGCTCTCAAAGGGTGTACTCAGTGTTTTTCTTTTACTTTTACATATTTAAGGTAAAAAAACCAAGGATATAGCCATGTACTGTATGTTTTTGAATACATGGCCCACTGACTATTCCTCGGACATACATTTTCAGACAGACTGTTGTTTTTTAGTACATTACAAAACTGTCTGGTCTTGGTCGAGGTTGTGGTCGTGCTTTTTCCAGACCAGTACTGGTCTTGGCCTTCGGTCATGATCTTGGTCTTGGCCGTGCTAGTGCGCGTTTACCCTTACCTGTACGTTAATTAGTTGCTAGATCAGAACAGAGATATGACGGCATTTATGTGAAGTTGTTTTCTTATTAGCGCATGTTTAAGGGTAACATCTTGAATAACGCCA
Organism: Homalodisca vitripennis; assembly: GCF_021130785.1. Classification (NCBI taxonomy): domain Eukaryota; kingdom Metazoa; phylum Arthropoda; class Insecta; order Hemiptera; family Cicadellidae; genus Homalodisca; species Homalodisca vitripennis. Next base: position 181,965,089 of record NC_060209.1, on the reverse strand, counting down.
GGTAATCAGTGATTCGTTTTTTTTTGCCATCTTAACTGAATATTCGAAAAATAAAAACCCCCTGTGTATTGCGTTTCTGATATTTTTTTTTTTTTTTTTTTTTCAACAAAAAGCACGTGAAGCAGGTTTTTAATTGATTTAGAAAGATAACATTATCTCTAAATCCACCACGGAGAAAAATAAGAGGCAATCTCTAATTCTAATATTGATTAATGAAGATCAAAAAAATGCCTCTGCGACCACTCTCTTTTGATTGCAAAAATTTTTATTTTAGCCACGTGTTTTACTTGTATAATTATATATTTTAGTATCACATCAGGTATTCTGGAAATTTCTTAGTAAGATTCCAACTTGTTACATGATAATTTTAAATGTATTAAAAAATCATGTATTTAATATGAAAAAATAATTATCCCTCATATGACAGGATAGTGACACTGGGTTACATTTGTCCTAATTCGTTGGTCGTTGTGATCCCAGACCAAAAAAGAAACTAGCAAACATGAGGGGGTAGTGTTGTTTTTTGGCCATATTTTTTATGCCTGTTGACGTTTACTTTGTGTGTTTTGATGAAATATGACAGTAAACATTATAATAAACAAAAACAATTCGTACAAGTGTTTATTGTTTACTTCATCTTATTTAACTACAAATATCGCAGATATATTGCTAATACGTTTCTATCATCATGTTCCAATATTTAACCGACCTGATCTACTCAGTTCATGATTCTTTATTATTAGTGTTTATCAAACTATTTACTTAAAACAAGTTCAGTATACGTATACGATGATACAATGTTTTCACCTTCTTATTGTATCGTCGTTATAACTTTTTACCTTTTACATTTACCTTACACTAAATAAAATACGCAATATAGAACTGGGAGGCTATTATGATACATAGTTTTGACACTTACAAATCTGTCGGTGCCCCGCGGTTAAATACAATACAAACACAAACAAAGCATAATATCTGGGGATGGTTTTTGTGCTGCGGAGCCTTTGATGTTTGTCGGTCTTTGACATCAGTGACAGATTTTTCATTCTCGTGCTCTGTGCTTGTTTATCATAAAAAACCATTTCCTTATCAGAGTAATGTATAAAAATTAAGTTACCTATGTCCCCATTAAGTGACTGTAAAGTTTTTGAAAAAAGTACTAATAAACCACTTTCGGAATTAAACAAATCATGAATCATACGCTTCATAACATGTAACATACCTGTATTATTAGCTATCCGATATAAAAAAATAAAAAATAAAAAAATAATTAAAAAATAATACCTATAAAAACTATTGAATATCATAGCAATATCAAGAGGCTCAATCCATATAATTACGTAGTAGGTAATGATCTAATGCATAGGCCTCAAATATATAATATTATATTTATCCTTCTGATGGTTGCATTTATCTTTTGGACAATTTTAATTTCAATTTTCATCTTGCAATCGCTTTTTCAACAAACAGAATTTCCGTGTGTATATTAACAAGAATAAAAAGGATTCAGATTTACATTCATTAGAATTGTAAGAAAATATTGGACAATGTATACAGAAGTTTCTTAAATTTGGGCCGCCATACTGCAGGTAAGTAGATTTATTATTCATGAACACTTAAAAAGTAAGTAGAGTACCCTAGATTTTAAAGTTCTCAACCTGTTAAAGTTATTAGTTTTTTGAGATACTAAATGTGTTGCACAGATAGAGATCGGACAACCTCTGTATATTAATTTTATTTAAACATTTGACCTATTACCAAAGAACGAAGTAACTGTTTATAACATTCAAAACAGGGGAAGGTAAGTTTTTTCTTCTTAATGCCCGAGTAACTTGCTACCGGAAATTCCTCTGTAAATACCAGTGCGTCCTATATCATAATAACTTAAGCTTCACTGATGGACAGTTTCGTGAGCCACTCAAGTATACCTTTTGAACGAACGTTTCAAATGGCCCTACTACTTACATATTATTCTCGATTCCATTCTTTTCAATCGTTTGGATCACAGAGTATTAAACTAAACTAGATAATAAGCAATATATGTATAAATTGTTGAAAGGGTTCAAACTCTTAATGGATACTTAATAATCATTACGGGGAGTTGGCAATTTATTTCTTATGTTGTTTTATCATATGTACGTAACGATTAGCGGGTGCCCCAAAACAGAATAGACATTATTTTTAAAAAATTGTTGGTAGCATTAAAAATAAAAAAATAAATAAACCAATAAACAAAAATATTTTGGCATTTTTAATTCAAAATGACGAAAAATTAATGATAATTGGTATATACAAATTTAAACTTTGAATCAGCATACAATGGAGACTTCTACAACGACTTTTCTTGTAACGTAGCAATGATGATATGACAATTCATTAATGCGAATAGTGTCCCCTATATCCAAGGAGCTAATTCTTGGTAAATATTATGCTATCATTTACACTCAATTGTTATTTTAAAAAATTAAGTAACATCTATTTTTTAAGTGTTCATGTAGTAATATTTTATAGCAAATAAATTTAAATAACTAAGAAAACTATATTAAGCAATTAAATATAAACATTATTAAAGCTAACGAGAAAATACGCACCGATGACAAGTCATAAGTCGCCTGTACATATACGGGTAATATAATTTTATTACCCTTTGGTGTGAAAACTAATTACGTACCACTTGCATTAGTACTAGAAAACAAAAATTATTAACGTTACGGCACCACGTAGGTTAGCAATTACACGATTACTACATTAATTAGATGTCATGTTTCATTCCTGAACCGGAACATTATTTGTTTGAACATACGATTAAGGTATAATTTAAAGAGTTGTAATTAAGATTTATTTGACATGCTGTCACTAAGTCATACGTATATCACGTAAATTTCGATATTCGGGAGCAGTTTCGTGATGGTCTGTAGATCGGTGATGATTTTCTTCAGCCTGACGTGATATGATGCTTGTGAATGCTATCACTAACTCACACGATAGTACGTTAATTCCATATCAGGAGCAGCATCCGGGTGATCTGTAGATCGGTCTCGACATTTTTCGCCCATTCGTTTTTATGCGATGCTTGCGTATGTTATGACTAACTCATACTATAAACCGTAATTACGATATTCGAGGAGCAGCCTAGCCGGTCTGTAGTTGGTGGGTGTTTCTTCACCGTGTCATTACATGATGGCTTGTGAGATATTTGTTTCAATAATTCTTTCGAGGATTTTAGCTGTTATAAATTGACATGGCTGATTACTAATTCCACATTCTATTTGATCGGGCGAAACGTTATGTACACTATTTAGATTTTAAAAACTTTTCAAATACTTCCCTTATAGGATTATAATTAATGTAGAGATTGTAAAACGAGTCTGTACGTATCTGAAATATACAAATTATTAGCATCATTTTCTGGCTCTGTTCGAAAAAAAATTGCCTAAATTTAATCTTAGTTCATATTTATAAATTAAATTATATAAAATGTTGTCCCCTCTTCTAGAATAGCTCAAACTGATTATTTTAAAAAAATAAGAGATGTCTTATTTAACCAGGCGAAGATAGGCCTGGTTCTATAGATTTAACCTGGAGACCAACGGCTTATAGATGAAACATCAACCATGACGGGCTGCTAGTAAGGGATCTCTCATCGGTTACCCATTCAAGCAGCCGCATACAAGTAAGGTTGCTCAACTCAGTTATCTTGTGGTAATAGCTTGTACTCACTTGATTGACATCAAGATAAACTATGATTATTTATGCAACCATAAAAACAAGCATATATTATAATCAAAACCATTCTTTCTGTTGATCAAAATTAACGTTTTTTTGATAAACCAAAATACAGAATCATAAATTATTAAATCTTGAAATTAATTTACCTATGTACTCGCTGCTTTGGCCAGTGTACTTTCTTACATAAAGTTTGTTTGATAGCTTAAAAATGGCATTACCTTAGTTAACACATTACATTGGGAAATCATGACTTATTATAACAGGGTGGAGTTTTAAGTCCCTTCCCCCCTATTTTTTTTTTTAAACCGTAATAAGTTATGAGGTTTTAAAAAACTCCGTACATATTCGTTAGACCTAAATATTCTTGTTTTTCATGGGTTCCTTTTCCATTGACTCTCCAACCTCCAATGGGGGGACGGTCCACGAGAGTGTAAGCCGAGATTCTTAAATGTAGAGTCATTAGGTTGATATGGCACATCAAATTAAAGGTCTCTGTAAGTAGAATACAATTGCCGCAAATCGGACCTCAAAAGGTTCATCCTGAATGAAAATTACAGGGTTGTTAGAATGTACAAAATAGTAATGTGCTATTATCTGGCGTTTTATCGCGCAACTTTTAAATGTTCATTTCAAAACAATTTTTCTATTGCTAGTGCTTATTCTTTAAAAGAAACTTTATTTTTTGTTGTGTTTAGAATGATTTTTAAGGATCACTGGAAGTCCGAGATCTAGGAGGATAACTAAAGGATTTTCAAAAAGAAGTTGATCATGTGTTTGTGTCGTCTTGAAAGTATTTTATTTAAAGAATTGTTGTCTTACAAAGGTTTTTAGGGTCCCATTTATTTTGTTATTTCAACAGCGATTCCGGTTCTAATATTGAACGATTCCCGATACTAGTAGGTTTGTTACTTACCCTTTTATTGTAGTAGAATGCTCAAACTGATTGCCTGTTAATTCCTGACAGTAGTATAGTCTGTTAACAAATTCATGTAAGTCTATTACGGGAAGTACTTTGTATTATGAAAAGGTACAAAGTTTTTCTAAAAATTTGCTTGTTTTAAAGAACTTTCACTTTGGGGTAGTTGCAAGTTTCCAAGCCATTTAATTATGTGGGAGAAAGTGCAAAATGTGAAAACACCAAAAACTTATTTTAAATCATCCAGCAGTTGAAAGAACAAAATGACTTCATATAAACTTCATAACGTTTCCAAAATTTATTTGAACAATCCGCGTAATTAATTTGCGATTTTGTACCCAGACAAGGCTGGAGGTGAGATAATACTTTGTAAATAGTAAGAATTACATTTTTCAATTTAATGGTTGCTGATGGATAACATGATACATATTAACGTTTCAACATTGTAATCCAGTTTCTTGGAACTACTTAGAGTAAATAGTTCCAAGAAAAATTGATAGTTAAAATATAATGTATTACTATTATATTTATCTCTAAAATAGTTATGAAGGATTGTTAACATTTATTTCAGAATTTAAAATACGGTCTCATGTATGTTGTTAAGAGATATATCATTAAAATGTGCTTGTAAATCCTATTCGTGTACAAAATGATTATAATTCATTTTTAGTAAATAACAAATATTTCTCATAGACAAGTCCTCCTGTGGAAGCTGGACTCTAGAAAATTGTGTTATTATTATCCTGGTTTTTATTTTTAGAAAAAGTTTAAAAAATCTTGCTTCAATATGAAGGTAAACAAATTCATGCGCTATCGCTATTCAGGGCAAACGGAGCTGCAGGTTGAATAGCTCTCGACTGCAGCGTAGTAATTCTGAGCAGACATTCCCGCCCTGCTATATCGATAGTTCAACTATTCAGCCCTACATACTCGAAATGTCTCGGCAGACCATCTCTATTCCACAGCAATCTTAGATCAATAAGCTGAGTTGAGAAAGCAATTATATAACGTTGTTCGCATATCAGTATGTACAAAACTATGCTATTTATTATCAATATGCTATATTTGGAAAATTAAAATTAAAACAATATTAAAGTTAAAAACCCTAATCGTAAATTCTACAACTTTTTAATGAGTATATACAACTTCATTACAGTTGTAATTTTTTTAAATTATTAATTTTGATTTAATGAACCAGGTCTTTACCGAGTCATTTCATTACAAAAGTACTAGAAATAGAACCCCTGGATTAAAAAAATTAAAAAGAGTGATAAAAAGTATAAATTATTTAAACAATTGTGTTTTAGATATAAGAAGCGACAACTTATGTAATACTCGTTCCAAGGTGGTAAATTTCAGATATCTCATGCTAAATTACTTGCAGGAATTGAAGATAATCATCAGAACACCCTGTGGTTGAAGCTGGCTATTTCTGAAAAGTTTAGTATTGACCCTAATAATACAGGGTGGCGCAGAGAAACGGGAAATTTTGAAATAATCATATTAAAGCAATGAATTGTACAACAAAGTTGTTAATGATTAAAATGTGTTGGGCAAGAGTGGAAATTACATGAGAAATATTGGAAATAACAATAAAGTTTGTCATTTTTTTTAAATAACATCAGTTAAGTGCTGTCCAATGTGCCTAACACATTCATTCAATCGATTTAGAAAACTTATCATTGTGCGTCGCAATGTGTTCTCTGGGATGTTGGCGACGTGTTCTACAATCTGAGTCTTGAGCTCAAGAGGATTTCTTGGGCCTAGTCTGGTACATAACGTTCTTTAGATGTCCCCATAGAAAGAAGTCGCATACTGAGAGGTCTGGAGACCGTGGAGGCCAAATTACGTTAGCGTTCCTTTAAATTATGTGCTCCCAAAAAAAAAAACGCCTCAGTGCTGCCATTGACAGATTGGCAGTGTGTGAGGTGGCTCCATCCTGTTGAAACCAGATTTGGTGAATGTCAATATCTGGAAAAGCATGAAGCCGCGGAGCAAAAATTGGCTTCAGCATATGAATGTAACGTTCAGATGTGAGAGTTACAGTGGGACCATTACCATCCTCAAAGAAGTAAGGTCCAATTATCCCTCGACAAGACACTGAACACCATCAAGTAACTTTAAGGCTGTGTAACGGACGTTGATGAAGTTCACCGGGATTTCTGCGAGCCCAGTCTGCTTTTTGACATTCCCATGAAAACATACCAAATGAAAGTGGGCCTCAGCAGACATCCAAAGATTTTCGAGGAATTTGCGTTCTCAATGATTTTAGTCAGTAGCTGTTCACAAACTTATAAGCGTAACTCACCGTCATTTGGTTTTAGAGCTTGAACAATCTGAAGCATGTAAGGATAAAAACTGCAGGCCGTGGAATATTCTTTGCACACTCCGACGCTCAAGTCGCAATGATGAGACGATTTTTTCGTACAGAACGACGTGGACTCCTTTCCACTGCGACTTGCACTGCATCATTTTCTGGCGTTTGAACAGTCACTATACGCCCAGAAGGTTTTTTCTTTAAAGCCGAACCAGTCTCTTCAAAATTCCAAACCCATGATGATATGGCACGTGAAGAAGGAACTCGACTGCGGGTAGGAATCTGATAATGGCGTCGGAACACTCGTTGTGCAGCTGTTAAACTGTCGCCATTATTGTAATACGCTCCTCACTGCAACGGCATGTTCCGCACCACTCCACTGCTTCATCTCAACTAAATGACCGTTAATACTTGGCGAAATGACTTCCGTCCCCCACTCCTACGAGAATTACAGGTGTACCAACAACAACTTCAAAATTTCCCGTTTCTATGCGCCACCCTGTATAAATCTCTTCGTTGCATTTGCTCATTTAGCGCGGAATTCGGTAATTTCAAACGGCAGAGTTCCTTATCTGAATGAATACCACGTCTTGGCTGCTTATCTAAATAGAACAGATTAATACGGGATACGGGAGTTTGACGAGGGGTTCGTTCACTCATCCTCTCGAGTTTGTACACTTATGAGAATTTAAAAGGAGTAAAAATAAAACTGTAAGTATTAGAGTCTTTCCTATTTCTTTCCTTTAAATATTACTGGCATTGTTCAAATACTATGTTACTGTAAATTAATATTACTGTAAAAGTTGAGATTTCTGTATAAAAAGTGTACCATTTATTAAACTTTTGTTACTAAAATCAAAATTTGTAAGGAGCATAGTAGCTAGCGCCTTATAAATTCTTGAGACGTTCACGTTTCATAATCTGGTTGTCAAATAAATCAAATCAAATGTCATTAAAGCACGGACTATGCGAAAATCCTCGTAATAAACACACACCCCTATCCTTCGTATTCCATTAGTTATTAATCCTGTGAAATTTCACTGTTACCTCCACTACAACAGTACGTTGCGAATCATTCCCCGAGTGTCTTCAGACTGATCACCGCACGGCTTATCGCGTTACGATACGATAATACTCGTACAGGTGAGCACTGCTTATTAGTTACTGAATAGATTACAATACAAAACACTAAATCGAAAAAGTACACGACATATCGGCAACATCTGGTGGTAGTGGGTTAACCGAATCACTGGAAATACATTGGTAGTGAACTAACGGATGGCCAACCTTAGCCTCGGAAACTTGGATCTGGATCCTAGTAAATCCAGCCAATTCGAAAGCTGGGTTAGATAACATACCTGTACAGATGCACAAGTGTTTTTAGCTTGAATGAAGTAGTGTCTGGAACCAATTGTAAGGTTCGTATTTAATACGGTATTTTTTACATCAAAACAATTTATATCACATGGAAAACATGTTTCATCCTGAACTGCCCAGAGAAGAATAAAACTGTAGACTGTAGGATGAATTTATCAAATGTAAATAAGATTAATCAATAGCCATTGTTACCTCAACGCGGTGCTATTTTACTGCTGAATTACAAAGGGCTCTTCGTTCCGTTACATTGAATACAATTTGAATTCATTAAACTGTGCCGTAAGAATAAGCCCAAATTGACAGGATGGATATTATGAAAAGTTCTGATATACTTTCCCTTCGGAAATTCACTCAAGACCGATGTTAATTTATTCACCATCGATTTGGCATTAATACAAAAATATGTATTCCCTATCTATTTAAGAAAACATTATACATCTTCACTGTTTGTTTAACAGGATCGTTTTAAAACATTACCAAATATTCAGGAATTATTATTATTTAATTAATATTTTACATTAGTAATTAGTGAAAGTTTCTGTGTCACTTACAATATGTATTTATTAAGTTGGACGTTATTTTTACGCATTCTCGAAGTCTGTTGCAAAAGTCAAATTTCAAATGTGTTACCAATTAGATTTCAACATCAACCAATTAAATCCGGAGACTGAAAGTTACCACATTAAGGGACTGAAAGTTACCACATTAAGGGTCAGTATATGATTAGCTGAAGCTGATTTAACATTTATGTACGTGTGTAACGGTTGGTCAGAAGTTTGTAAAGCTATAAAAAGCATTGCCTGAAAAGTAATTTCACATTTTTAGCCTCTTTGGTATTCTCCTTACTTTTTTTGAATAAAACTACTCGATAAATTATAAGAAAAATCTCGTGTTGTGCTTTGTAGTATGCAAATTGGCTTTTGTCTGTTGGAGGGTAAAAAAACTTTACTTTCTAGATCTAAAGTCTGATCTTATTAATACAAAGGAAAACAGTCTTTTCCCATAGCCATATCCTACCCTTCCTGTGCGTATCCTTATCTTTTAAGTGCAATATAACAAGTATAATAACATAATAATATAACAAAGTAGAAAAATAAACAAGAACTCCTGCCAGAGATACTCTTTGGTGAGATTTGTTTCTTTTCCAATCAATTCTATTTTCTTGAGTTGTTATTTACTTCACGATGAAAAGGAAATTTCACAATCTTAGCGATGTGTGTATTATTTAAATTATAAAAGGTGTACGGTATTATTCATCGTTATTAAGACTTTACAAAATAATCTTAATTTAGAAATTATTTACTTAAGACCGTGTACTTTATTGCAGTGTCAGTGTTTTTTTATATAACTAGAGAGGTACCTCGAAGTACTGGTGCTGCTGGAGACTCGGAACCGGATGTTGCTCATGTCTCCCTGTTATGTCCTCTGATATTTATGTTACATTTAGCTCCTCCGAGAGTATACTATTTCACACGTTGTTTCAACTCCTTTAATCTATTAAAATAACAGTAATGAGATTGAATATTAAAATACTCTCTTTTGAAGATCTTTTGTGAAGTTTGTGGCTATAAAAATCCGAAATAATTATTATGAACTTTGACAATGTCGAAATTCATGATTTGTATTTTTGAACAATAATAATGCTAAAATTTTGTTAACTCACAACTAAGTCCCATGAATGGGACGGTTATCATCGATAAAACTGACGGCAGGACCCCAATGGAAATTATAATTCCTACAAATGATGCCACTTTTTAATGCATAATCTTATCACCAACATTTATGCGACAAAATCCCCTCAAAGTTCAAAATTGGATAAATCGGCGAGCTCTGTACGGTACGTAACAAAGTGCCTTAGCCCGTGAAAACACTGCTTTCAACTTAGTGTTGTATCTCTTTATTGGATCTTTATTTTCTTCAGTTTAGCACGCAAGCAAGGATGAACGGCATAAATATTTTCATAACGCCTCGTAGGAAATAATGTGTTCTACAAAATCCAGTAGTAGATAGGGACAGACTACATTATTATATACTGTGTAGCTCAAATTATAACACCATAATATTTAAAACTTTAATTAAATACATCCTGTATCTGACAGATCCTACTCATCTCACTCCAGCAAAGGCTGAGGATAGCCTCATCACTATGACTGCTGGATACTTACCTCGGAATAAAATGGAGAATTACCACCTGTTGAGGTAAAGATCTCCTAGCACTTCAGCAGGTTCTGATCTCCCACAGTACTGTCAATAATATATGAATATATATCTCGACGACGGCTGCAAGTGAAAGTCCATTGTTGTCTAGGAGTATCCATTGCATAGATGGATCCTGTGAATTGGGACCTGAGGATCCTCCGCTTAAAGTGGGGACGGCACTTGCCAATCCTAATGAGGCATAATTTTTAACATTAAAGATTAATTTTGTTTTTTTAGTACAGAACGATATTGTTTCCATGGTTTTGCTGACAACAAAGATGTGTCCCTTGCATTTTAGTTACGTTTGTTCATACATTTTTGACACGGACATATAAAGCAACAGTTTTAGACATTCACGGTTTATTTACGAGAGATACACTATACACAAAAATAATATCATAAGTGTATAACCTCCTTTTCAGTTAATTGAAAATCGTAAATAAATTAGCAACCAAAGTATTTTATCTTAAAACTACTCGTATAGATGAAATAAATGACAACCGAAACTTCAATGTAGTCTCCAACTAGAGGGGATATTTGGGAAAAAACTTCTTCTGATACTTTTTCTGAATCTTCACAATTCATCTTGTTTTTCTTCATATTTTTTTCTTTTATTTTCTTGATCCATCCTCTTTCTTCGCTTCTGAATATATATGAATATTTACTGGCATTACTGTCTAAAAAGGCTTATGAAATTGTAGATAGTACAAAGTTATAATGCGTATGCTAATGAGAAAATGAACTAAGCAACGCAAAACTTTTAACATTTTACTAATAATGGGTTTAACTATCAGTGTTGGAAAATCGAGTGACACCACCTTATATATACAGACTTTAACGAGGAAAATAAATCTCCAAAGATTGTACTTCCACAATGAGTATTTGCTGCGATATTGACTGTAAATACAAAGGCGCAAAACGCGAATTTAACGATAAAAGGAGGGTTAGATGCTTGTTTATACATTAGTATTTGATAAGAGAAAATGTAACTTTTAAATAATTTTCCTCCGTCGAGCGTTTTACAGAACACAGTGACTGAATTGTGACAAAATGTTTAGCACAGTTTCTGGTATTACTTACACTATAACACAAAATCACTGTTTTCTGCCGCAGAATCCTCTATTTCGGAAATTGCTCCGCCAATGGCGTGAGATATGCTTTAGGCTCTCCGGATGTAACAACCAGAACTAACAAGTCCCCAAATCGCTTTAATTTTCTGTTTATCTTCCTTAAAAATAATAGTCTTAGGATTTATTTTATTTTATTTTAATTTTCTTTTATGCATTTTTAGTACAATAAGCCTTGTGTGATGCCATTGTAACATAGATGATAGTTCTTGTGCACCATGTGACACAGTTTGCAGAGCTCACAGTGTCGGGCTCTATTGCTCGAGTAACCACAAATGGCAAACAAGTCTCGACATGCTACTTCGGAAGTCATTAAGGTTGGAAGTATCTATAAAATGACATTATGTCGTGACACATGAACTTCTTTACAGTCTTACTTTACTGCTGAATGTTGCAGTGCTAAAATGTTCTGTGTGTTGTGCATGCTGGGAATTCCTAATCGTATAAGTTCTACAAATATTTAATCCAATTATCCTTTAAATAATAATGTTGAATGATTGTATTATTCATGACATAAGGGTGATGCCAACTTTCAATAACGCTATAACATGTTAATGATACATTTACGCTAATAACTGTAGTCAGATAAAATATTCTAAGTACCAATTTTACAAAATGTTAATTACTAAGTGATTTTAAACTACAATCAGCTGTTTACGTCAAAGTCTCGTGATAGAAAATTATGGAATGAAAAGCCACGATAAAACTCGATTTTAGTGATAGAACATTGTTTATGGTTCTACTGGAAATAACAACAACAATAATTGCAATACATTTCTGTAAGCAAAGGGATAACTTCAGTACCATTATTTAATATTAAAATAATTATACAAAAATTGCACAAAAAACGAGAGTTGAGGCTCAAAGGAAATGTTGGTGATTCTCCGGGATGAAAATCTTGTAATTAGGTTATTTTGTCTTTTCTGTAAAATCTACAATGAATGTGTGTTTGTGTGAGGTCGTGTAACTGTGTTAAAGTCACTGCTCACATGTTATTGGCGAGTGAGAATTAATTTCTGTTATTAGACAATTCGTTCCTTATTGTAATTGTTCAGTAGTAAGTCTATAATCATTTCATATCTAGATCATATAAACATTGAACTTATATTAGCATAAAATATTTAAAATGTCTTTACTATATCCCTTATTATTATTTCCTTATCTTTTTTATTATATATTTTTGTTGTTATCTAGTTGTTACATGCGTAGAACCTAAAGCATATCTCACGCCTTTGGCGGAGCAATTTCCGAAATAGGGGGTTCTGTGGCTAAAAACAGTGATTTCATGTTACAGTGTAAGTAATACCAGAAACTGTGCTACACATTTTGTCACAATTCAGTCACTGTGTTCTGTAAAACGCTCGACGGAGGAAAATTATTTAAAAGTTACATTTTCTCTTATCAAATACTAATGTATAAACAAGCATCTAACCCTCCTTTTATCGTTAAATTCGCGTTTTGCGCCTTTGTATTTACAGTCAATATCGCAGCAAATACTCATTGTGGAAGTACAATCTTTGGAGATTTATTATCCTCTTTAACGTCTGCATATATATGGTGGTGCCACTCAATTTTCCGACCCTGATAGTTAAACACATAATTAGTAAAATATTAAAACTTTTGCGTTGTTTAGTTTATTTTCTCATTGTATACGCATTATACCTTTGTACTATCTACAATTTCATAAGCCTTTTTAGATAGTAATTCCAGTACATATTATAAGATTTCCATAAATATAAACGCCTCTATAGTTTGGCATAGTGTCGAGGTTAAAGAGTGCCTAGAGAGTACATGATACACGCTCCTTACCCTCATAGGAACACCCCATAGTCTGACCTACTGTGGCCCTCACGTATCTATGATGACGTGAACCTTTTATATCCTAATGTATGGGTTAATTATTAAGAAGTCGCTTCAACCCCCAATGCTAATATTTCACCAATTCACCTGTTAGCCGGATAGCTAAAATGATATATTTGTGATATAAATTTAATTTTTATATACACAGAGGTTTTCTATATACTAAAAGCATGAATTAATTATTGATGAATCGCTTCAACACCCAACAATACTATTTTACTTATTGAAATGTTGAACATATTACAAAAACAATTTATTTATGAAATGAATTAAAAAGAAAATAAATTAAAGAAAACCACTTTTTATATAAAAATGAAATTTATATCAGAAATATATCTTTTTCACTATTATGGTAACATATGACTGGATAAAATATTAGCGATGGGGGTTGAAGCGATTCATAATTAATCATTATTTCATGCTTTAAGTATATAGAAAACCACTGTGTATATAAAAATGAAATTTACATCAGATATATATCTATTTCACTGCCTGGCTAACAAATGAATGGTTAAAATATTAGCGTTGGGGGTTGAAGCGATTTATCAATAATTAATTCATACATTAGGTTACTAACGGTTTTCGTCATCATTGATACGTGAGGGCCATAGTAGGTCAGACTATGGGTAGTTGCTATGAGGGTGTGGAGGGTGTATCATGTACTCTCTAGAAACTCTTTAACCTCGACAATATGCCAAACTATAGAGGTGTTTGTATTTATGGAAATCTTATAATATTTACTGGAATTACTATCTAAAAAGGTTGGTGAATTGTTAATAGTTCAAAGGTATAATGCGTAAACAAATGGAAAATGAACTAAACATCGCAGAAGTTTTAACATTTTACTAATTATGTGTTTAACTATCAGGGTCGGAATAATGAGTGACATCACCTTATATATACAGAGTTCAACGAGGAAAATAAATTTCCAAAGATTGTAGTTACACAATGAGTATTTGCTGCGATATTGACTGTAAATAAAAAGACGCAAAACGTGAATTTAACGATAACTGGAGAGTTGGATACTTGTTTATACTTTAGTATTTGATAAGAGAAAATTTAACTAACCTATTTCGGAAATTGCTCTGCCAAAGGCATGAGTTATTGCTTTAGGCTCTCTGGATACAACAACTAGATCTATCAAGTCCCCAAATCGCTTTCATTTTCTGTTTTTCTTCCTAAAATAGTCTTAGACTCAGTGGGATAAAAACAACAATCTTTCATATTATGTAATGCTGTATTAAAAATAACGATGTCCAATGATGGATATAATATAACGCTGTCACCAAAACTGTTAGTTTTAACGGATATAACAGCCAGATCTGCCAAGTCTTTTAATTGCTTTTCTGTTCTGTTTTTCCTCCTGAAATAGTCTTAGATTCAGTAGGATAAAACCACAATTATTAATAAAATATTACGCGGTTTTAAAAAATAACGGGGCTCAATACTAATGCTAATGCATATAGTAATGACATTTTTAATATTTCTTGTAATATAAGTTACTATTTTATATGTATAAATATGAAATGATCAGTCGAGTTACTACTAAACAATAATCAAGCCCGTTTCAATTTTTATTTAAAGTAAGGAATGAACTGTTTGGTAATAGAAACGAACTCTCACTCGCTAATAACATGGGAGCAGTGAGTCTAACAAAGTCACACGACCTCACAGGCACCCATTCATTTTGGATTGTACAGAACATACATAACCTAATTATAATGCTTTTATCCCAGAGAATCACAAATATTTCGTTTTGCTTTCATCTCTCGTTTTTGTGATTCTTATATAATTATTTTAATTTTAAATTAATGTTACTGATGTATACTCTCTTTAGTTAAGGAAGTGTATTTAAATTTTGTATTATATTTCCAATAGAACCATAAACAATGTTTAATCAGTAACATAGAGTTTTGTCTTGGCTTTTCATTACATCATCTTCTATCACGAGAGTTTGACGTTTATTACTGATTGGAGTTGAAATCTCTTGGTATTAAAATAATTTAAATTCTGTAAAATGATTTAATTTGTATTCCAACACTTTTATCTGGCTACAGTTATTAGCGTAAAATTTACATTAAAATGTCAAAGCATTATGAAAAACGGTATACACTTTTGTGATAAGCAATAAAATCATTTAACATAATTATTTAAATTACTTTTCTGGTGCTGGCTTATTTCGTATTACATCCTTTTAAATTAGATTCGTCCAATTTACGCAGGCATAGATATTTAATCAAGTATTTCTTTCGTAATGGAAAGATTTAAAGATTTCCTATTTTTACGACGTTCATTCATATTTTTATATAAAATTTAAATGGTAATAGTTTTATAATTTGGACTTAAAAGGCCTACAATTTTGAAAGACAATTATTGCGTTGTGAATGCAATCTCTCTTCATTCCCAAGAATTACAACAGGATAATTAAAATGTTTTGCACGTTTTATTTCAATACTTGTAGAACTTCCTAGCATGCACTACTTACACAACATTTGAGTAATGCTACAATCAGCAGTGAAGTAAGACTGTAAAGAACATTGTGTGTGTTTCGACATAATGTCATTTTATAGATACTTCAAACCTTAATGACTTCCGAAGTTGCATGTCAAGACTGTATCGACCAAAGTTTGCCATTTGTGGTTATTCGAGCAATAAAGCCCGACACTGAGAGCTCTGCAAACTGTGTCACATGGTGTGCAACAACTAACTTCTATGTGACGCTGTCATCACACAAGGATTGTCGCGAGTAATTCTGGAAATTATACATTCAATTACTTAGCAATATTAAGACTTTGTAAAACGCGAATGTAATATAAAATGTAAAATTTAGTAATTTTCCTAACATACTATTATTAATATCTTCTCATTCTTATATATTATTTTACCAATATATTAGGTATACCTGTATAAAACATTTAAGACCGAAGTTTTTGTAAAATTTCAGTTTTAACGTACGGTTCATTTTATAATAAAATCATTATATTTTTTAATGTTAACTATAAAAATTTTAAACATGTCGTATTACCCTAAATGTTTTCATAAATATCAAAATTAAATTATATCTAAGTTTTACATAGTACTCTTGAATATATATACCTGAATGAAGAGAAAAAGTTCTGGCTGAGTTTCCGCATTATGTACAAAATGATTATGTTAAATGTAATTATAACATTTTGGTTCAAAGCATTATTATTCGGCTCATTTATCAAATTCTTTAAAAATGTAACGTATTTATATTACTCAATCACGTAAAAATTGTACATAGACGTTGTTTAGTTCCCTAGTTAACATATAGACCTATTCCTATTTTGAAAATACCCCAGGACCAAGCTTCTTTGATATCCCTTTTTGTCTTAATCAGCTGATACCAAATATTTGTTGCTTATCTGTCAAATTAAACAACAATACGTTTTGTATTTAATTAATACACAATTATACAGGAAATAATAAATATTTTTTGTTATACCATAACTGCAGAAATCAGTTACACTTGACACGTTACTTGCAGAGCTTTTCTTTGTTTCTATTTATTGGAATATTAATCTACTACAGTAAAATTCCATAAGTCATTGCATCCTGAGTGTGTTAACTGAAAATCTGCAGTTCTTAACTTTAGTCCCTCTCTTTAGAAGTAAGATTTCTGCACACTAGCTATAATAGTTAAATGGTTTTGCTCATGGAGTCCAGGTTTTTTTCAAAGTGTAATTTCGTGGGAGGCCGTGAGTAACTACTAGTAAATAAAAAAAACCAATGCCAAAATCCTCTAAACTATTTAATATTCGTTTATGTTACAGTTATTTATAATATTTATAAATATAGCACGAATAATTTTTGTTTATGACAACAAGTATTATTATCTGACAAGTTTATGACAATAACATTATCTTGATGTTATTGTAATGTTGCAATTCATGATTGTAAATATTTATGTTTGTGTTGCACGAACATTATAGGTTTATAACTAAATGTAGCAGTAATTTCTAGAAATTTAGTCATTATCAGAAATTTATTTTCTTAAAAAATTTATCAATGTTAATTCTTGACAGGTTAGCCTTATATTAACATGGCAGACTGTTAAAGGGTTCTCATGAGGTTTTCTTATTTGGGCACAAGCATGTTTACAATCTTACGATTGACGATGGTAGCTATTATGAGAAATTAATAAATCATCATGTACCATCCTGTATACTTCTTTAGAGCCCTTAAAAGCTTCTTCGTTTCGTCGGCGAGATATCAAAAAAGTATCCGATATCAAAAGTGATTGGGAGCAATACTAATCAAGAAGATTACTCCCAATATATTGTTACTATATTTTGTCGAATGTAGTATGTTAAACGTTTCATACGCTTGTTTGCAATAAAATGATCTTAGTTAATCCTGTAATGTAGTCATGTCTCCATCAAGTTCTCAATTAAATCTCTTTTAAATACAGGTGTGCCTCCTTGCGGTTACTTGATGTGTCAAAATCACATATTATATGACACGCAGTTTTTGCACGCAATTGGCTGCTGAACGGCTAGGATATTATACGCTTATTGTTTTTAAATGTCACACCAAACATCACAGTGAGAAGGCATAGCCATTGGAAGAAATACTGATCTCCTGATCCATTTTAAAAGATAATTGGACTTAAATCATACTGTTAATTAAGTGAGTTTTTAAGTTTGTTACTTTAATGATATTTAATATAGAAGCTCCAATGATTATATTAACTCGTGAAATATTTGAGGCTAGTGTGAAGGAATGGTAAGGTCGTAGTCGTTGTAGTCCAATCATTTATAATTTAATATGATTAATTAAATTTAATAATTATTTTTCCTATATCTAATCAATATGCAAGCCAAATTTTGTATAAATATGTACACACATCAACCAACTATGTGTGTCTCAAATCGAATCGTCCAAGCACTATTCTTTCCAAATAGTAACATTTATAATATTAATATCGTAGCGTAAGTATAAATAAATAAATTTGGAAAAAATCTTACTGTGCAATATTTTTATATTTCTTATTCCTCGCTGCTATCTAACGCATTAGCATATTAACTAGAAAATACAACAAAAAGAAAATGAAAGAGAATAATCAGAGTGACTTGTATTTCTATTTTAAGAGAACAACCAGTTAATTCTATTCTTAAATATATTTAAAAAAAAGACAACTACATTTGGAGTGTTTGTAAAATAACAATAAATCAGTTCATAATCCATTTACAAATATTCAAGTTTTAAAGTTTTTATGTTATATTTACTATTTATTTTTCATTATATAGATTTATAAAACGCAAATTACACACGTAAATACAGTTCAATTTTTACAGATATACATATACATCAAATGTATTCCTAAACAGACGATGTATTCCGTCTGCCAACGTGATCTCTAGTCACCCCGGCGTGTCTTGTATTTTAGCACTGGGACCAGAGGATGGTTGATTTTCAATGATTGGAGTGTTATATTAGCTGAAAAGAATGTTCTTGAAGTACAAGGGAGTCCATGTATGCTGTTCACGCCCCTCAGAATGATCAATAATTAACCAATATGGGGAGCGGAGTGAGAGGGGCTTGGATTTCTGCAGTGGGTGCATACCTGTGGAAATATTGGTCAACGAAGGCGTCCTAGTTGAAATTTAAGTTGTCAAAGGAAATACATTTTCTGTTATTCTTCTTTTTCCGATCATCTTCATTCCTTCATCGTTAATGATTTGATACACGTATTAAACGAAATACTGCAGTTTATTGTATTATGATCAGTTTAAAATTTCTTTATTGTACGCATTTTAAATATTTGCGTATCCTTTTTTTGTGTTGACGTCTTTTTCGTTGTCGGCAACAACCTCACAAAAATATCTCATATTCTTTTTTTTATTTAATCATCGACAGTAAAGATTATCTACGGAGACTGTCTCGGCACTGGCAAATGCCATTTTCACTTTACCGGGTAATCGTTAGGTACTCTTATATTCCTTCTACAGCCATTCATCTGCACAACTCCATTGTCGATAACGGCATTGCAGGAAATCAGGTCCAGGACAGTGTCGACAATGGGAGATGTCCTTCACAACCTCAGGTGGTTATTTCTTCATTTTATCCCTCCCATATTACCCATATTATCAGGTAAATAGCCAAAAGCTACAGGTATCTCCTGTTCATTTATGAGTGATATTATACACAAATTTACGAATACTATATTATATAGCATATAATAAAGTAGTGACATAAACACATGACCTCCATACAATCCATTGAACATAGCAAGTAAATGAGTAACATAAATATATATTTTCAATAATGCTTTACACGAATTAAACAAAACACTACAGTGTATTATATTTAGTATCTCTATCAGATCAATTTTTGTTTATTATATGCTTTTATATTTCTGTACTGACGTCAGTGAAATTCAAAGACCTCTTCTTTGTAATCAGTAAATCTTCGCATACACTAACGCTTTTCTTTTTTTTTAAATTAATCTTTAATGTTAAGATTACTTTACTCTGCCTCAGGACTGACAAATGTCGTTTCCACTTTAACCGGGGGATCCTCAGGTGCTTTTCCATGCCATGACGGCAGTGTGGCAACCAATTATCTAAGATACTCCATTCTAGATTTAAGACACTGAGTGTTCAGTTACTGTCAGATTAGGAACTTAACCACTTATGAATATACCCCCTAAAATCATGTTATTTGTCATTTGCACCCCCTAGTACTATATATATATTTTTGTTACACGAGGGTGAGGAGAATACGTTGATAACGTCAAATTCGTGATTTGCCGCTCCGGCCCTTTATCTTACAGCTACCTTATATATGTATGTACAGTATATAGAGGCTATATTATATTGACTTACCTTTTAAATTTACTTTGTCGAAATATGTTGCTTCAAATAAAATCGTGTAATCTGTTGGAACTATATCTGTAAATGAGATAATAAATCAAATGTGAAATTTTACGTTTACAACTCTGTAATGATCGAATCTGGGAACGGCCAATGGTACCAATACATTTCACATATCAACATAACCTAGATGCTGTTTACAAGTGAAACGAAGGAATCTTGGTCTCAATGTCGCAACATAATTCTTCGTTTAGCCACTCACATAAACACTTTTTTTTAGCAATATTTCCCCTACATCAAGTGTCCCCCTCCAAGGTTATTATTTAATAAATTTGAACCAATAGTGATGAGATATAATATTAAAATCCAGTCTTTTGAAGATCGTTTGTGACTCTAAAATTCCGGAATAATTTCTTTGAACTGTGACAATGTCGGAATTTACAATTTTTATTATTCAACAACAATAATGCTACAATTTTGTTAACTCACAACTAAGTCCCATGAATGGCACGATTATCGTCGATAAAATCTGACGGCAGGACCCCAATGGAAATTATAATTCCTACAAATGATGTTACTTTTTTAACGCATAATCATATCTCCAACGTTTAAGCGACAAAATCCTCTCAAAGTAAATAAATCAGCGAGCTCTGTACGGTACGTAATAAGGTACCTTAGGCTCTGAAAAACACAGCTTTCGGCTTTCAATAAATTCAATGTAGTATTGTAATTCTTTAATTGGATTTTTATTTTATTCTGTTTTACAAGCCAGCAAGGGTAAACGATTGATGGATTATGGCATAAATATTTGCGCATAGGAAATAATGTGATTTCCTATGAGACCTCAACCTCCGAGACACGTCAACCCCCTGCCTCTCAACAACTAGAAAACCCAACAATCGAGGACACTCCTGCCCCTGCCAGACCAGCACTACCCAGGCCCACACCGAGACCTAGTGCTGAGTCACCTAAGCCTGCTTCCAGCCCTAAACTACAAGCCCAGCCGCCCACACAAAAACATCATGCCGACTTCTCACCCTGCTTCCCTCCTGTCTCACGATCTCAAGGTAGGACCAAATCAGATTCTTTCTCAGCCGACCAACATAGTGGCGTTAATGTCACGCTTCGTGGACATGTTGTCCGCCACCGTACATGGGTAAGCTGAGAGTTGTCAGATGGAACGCCGACGGGCTGGCAAACAAGCGGCTGGAACTCGGTCAGCTACTAACTGAAATGGACGTCGCTCTTCTACAGGAGACTCACTTCAGGGCGACAGATCGCTTCAGAATCCCCAACCACCAGGTATACCGCACCGATAGGCAGCTGCAGAACAACCGACCCGGCGGAGGCTCGGCGATCATGGTGCATCGGCGAGTGACCCATCGTCTCCTGGCAGCAGTCCCTGCCCCAGGAGCCGAGATCACCCGGATTGCCATCCACTACAGCGGAGCCGAACTGGAGATCGCCTCCGTCTACAATCCACCTAGAAACACTCTGCAAACTCGCTGCCTTGATGCCCTGCTGCGTCCTGGTTCCCCTGCACGTGTTGCTGGAGACCTCAATGCAAAGCATCTGGACTGGGGATGCCGGAAGACCAACTCCAACGGCAGAAGTCTCCACCGTCTCCTGGACAACCGACTCCACATCCAACTACTGACACCTGAGGAGCCACGCACTACAACCACAATGGACGGCACCTCCCGGACATACTGGACATCGGTCTAGCTGGCTCGCTGGACGGACATATCGAGGTGTTTGCAGTGTCTGATCTCTCGTCAGACCACGTGCCAGTTGTCTTCGACCTCCCGGACGACGTAGCGCCATCATATCCACCTACTCGTCCTACCAAGATCAACTGGCACCACTTTGCAAACCACCTCGCTGACAGACATCGGCCACCACCAACTCCTGCCGAGTCACCGGACCAGCTAGACCGACAAGTACACGACTTGACTTCCACCCTCCAGGAAGCTATGACGGCCTCATCATCCCCTCTCTCCAGGACTGACATCACTCCACCTCTACCCGAGGAGTTGAGAGAGGGGATTTGCCCTCGTATCAGCAGCTCCGATGTCCCCACGCCAAGCAGACCTTCAACCGCCAGGCCAGGAAGTGCTCTTGGCTTCTGGCTGAACACAGAACGGCTGAGTGGGATTATTTCGTGGAACATCAAGCTGACGGTGGTGTCGGCGGCATCTGAAAAATCTCCAGGGCACTTCGAGAGGAGAAGACGACCAACCGACCACTTCATGGACAGCGTGGCATTGTCTACTCCCCTGGAGATCGTGCGGAGGCCTTCGTCGACACCATGGAAGACCAATTATCCCCACACGCGGATGTCTACGATGAGGAAACGAGCGAAATGATCGAAAACTTCCTGGAGGAATACCAACCTGACGAAGACGACCCACTGCCCACTGTGACTATACTTGAAGTGCAAGACCACATTCGCTGCCTTCGCCCGAAGAAGGCCCCTGGCCCGGACTCGATAGCAACTCCTGCATTGAAGAACCTGCGGCTTGGGTGATCGTCACGATCACCTGCATCTTCAACTCATGCCTACGCCTGGCTCACTTCCCGACCACCTGGAAGGATGCCAAGGTGATCATGATACCCAAGCCCGGCAAGGACCCTCTCTTCCCGGAGAACCACAGGCCGATCTCCCTCCTGCCTGTGCTCTCCAAAATCCTGGAGAAGATCGTCTTGGCGAGATTCCCTGAGGAGTTCTTCGCGTCTATCAGGACAGAACAATTCGGCTTCCGCACCGGCCACTCCACAACCCTTCAGCTTCGCAGAGTCCTGAACAACATCACCGGGGCTGTAGGAAGGAAGCACCACTCCACTTCGGTCCTGATAGACGTGAGCAAAGCCTTCGACAAGGTGTGGCACGAGGGACAGGATTTTCAGGCTGCTCCGCAGCTATCTCCACCTCCGGAACTTCTCCGTCAGCGTTGCCCGATCCACCTCCACGACCCGCCCAGTGACATCTGGTGTGCTACAGGGATCAGTCCTTGGCCCGATCCTGTACCTGTGGTACACCAACGACTTCCCGGTGGCTCCAAGAGTGCAGCTGTCTCTGTACGCCGATGACGCACTGCTCACAGCCAACTCTGCCAACCTGAGGATGACCAGTCACTACATCCAACGGCAGCTGCATCTACTTGAGCCCTGGTTGACCAAGTGGCGGATCAAGGTCAACGTTGACAAGTGTGAAGCCATCAACTTCACACGGACAAGGAGGCAAGCGGACGGCCGTCACCTGTCACTCAACGGCGACGACATACCGTGGAAGACTTCAGTCAAGTACCTGGGGGGGATGGGCTTCGGCAGCATCGGCCCCCTGCTTTACTCCACGAAGGTCCTGCTCTACACGGCTCTGATACGACCAGTGCTCACATATGCGGCCCCAGCATGGTACCACCTCACCTGCAGGACCGCAAGGAGGCAGTTGCTCGCTGTCCAGAGCGTGTGTCTCCGGCGGGCCACTGGGTCGCCCTGGTTCGTGAGGAACACCGTACTCAGGGCTTCGTCCAACGTCCCTACCATCAGGAGCTTCGTAGAAGGCCTGACATCGAGCCGTGAGGAATAATAAAGCATCCTAAACATTTCTTCTCATCTTAAGGGAGTTTAAGTACGAGGCTAAAGCCAGAATATCCAAAGGTATATCACGTCTAAAAGCCTTAGGAGAGACTGCCCGTATATATTACTCAAGATTAAAATCATCACTAAGGGTCACGCACATATGTAGAACGATGAAGTAGTTGTTCACCCATCTGTAATTAAAAGAATGAGGATATTTTATTCTATGAAATGAGATTATGAAGTATTTACCGATGTTTCAGTACAATTGGATAAACGGACACCAGACCTCGACCCTTTCTAGGTTACATTGCAACAAAGAATTGTTATTTGAGTTGGTTTGGCAGAAATTTTCTATGTAGTCCTCAAAAATAATAGTACTAAAATCAATTCTAGAACCAATGTCGTTAACAAACAGTTTGAAGAATATAGGTCCAAGGTGTGGCTCAGCCATAAAATTGGACTACAAATCTTCTGTCAATAAGATAACTTCACACCAATGCCAGAAGTGGCTCTCCGAATTCACAGACTTCTAATTTTCAAATAACGGTCCTAAAGTTGATTAGAGCCAAACGCTTTACTACAATCCAAGTATATAACCATCTTAAATAAAATAAATAAATAAATAATGTCTTTATTTGGCAAGCGTTCATCAAAGTTGCAACTTTGCTTTTCATGACAACTCCTGTTTAATATACAAATTCAGGATATTAAAATTAGAAAATTTAATACATTTTCAAATCAAAATAACTAAAATTTACCTAGACAAACATTTCAAAACACTTTTTTTAAACCTAACAAGGCTGAGATTTTTCAACTCAGAGGGCAAAGCATTGTACTTAGCAGGTCCAAAATATCTAAACGCTTTTTTCCCCGTCTCCAATCTTGTCCTTTGCAGGTGCAGTAGGCCATCCTGTCGAGTACTGCGCTTATTGACTTCATGTCTAAAAACCAGTTTTTTTCTTAGATATTCAGGTTTTCCCGTCTGAATAGTTTTGTGCACCAGCTTGACCGTCTGCAGATTATAGTAATCTGTTACTGATAGTACCTTAGCACTTAATCTATGTTCGCTGATATGATCAAATTTTTTTAGTCCGTAAACAAATCTTAGAGCCCTATTCTGCAGACGGGTAAGAACCATCACATTCTCTCTGCTTAAGCAACTAGCAAAAGTTGGAAGAGCATAATTTATTGAAGGGAAAATAACTGATCTGACGATTTCTAATTTTGAAGCAACCGGCAAAATTGTACACAGCTTAGACAGACACTTCAGTTTGAATATAACACTTTTGCATATGGATTCTACATGGTAAGAAAAATCGAGTTGGGAGTCAAAAGTGACACCAAGAATCCTTAGAGTACTGCATGCAGTCAAAACCCTACCGTTAACGAATATTCTATTATTTACACCACTACCTCTCAACTGACCATTCAAAGACGAGCTATTTAGATGCAAAAAAGAACATTTATCAGTGTTCAGTAGAAGGCCATGATCATCAGACCATATCTTAACTCTGTCTAAGTCATTATTGACTTTTTGAACCGCTTCGGCTATCTCAGATGGGCGGAAAGACAACAACAGCTGCGAATCGTCAGCATAAGAATTCAATAAGCAGTGTCTCAACTGATCCTTCAAGTCTGCGGTGTATAAAAGGAAGAGAATCGGTCCCAGGCAGCTGCCCTGGGGAACTCCAACAGATCTAGGAAGAGCAGATGACAGCTGCCCGTTGACCTTAGTTCGCTGAGTTCGTCCAGACAAATACGATGAGAACCATCCAACTGAAGCTTCACTAAATCTATAAAACTGTAGCTTTGCCAGGAGCAACCCAAAGTTTACCGAGTCAAAGGCCTGCGAGAAATCCAGCGCAGTCATCAAGCTCTCCAAACCCTTATCTTTAGCTGAAAGTATATCATCAGCCACATTGAGTAGGGCTGAACAAGTGCTAAACCCTTGCCGAAAACCTGACTGAGACTCCGGCAGCAATCCCTCATGCTCCAAAAACGAAACTAACTGTTCTGAAACGACTTTTTCCAAAATTTTGGAGATGACAGGTAGGATTGATATTGGCCGGAAATTTGAGGTTGAAGAAGGATTCTGGGTTTTTGGAAGAGGAATAACAATGCTCTGCTTCCAGCCTGTTGGAAAAGTGCCAGTTCTCAACGACACATTAATCAGGTGAGTAATAGCACCAATGCAATAAGGACCAAGACCACGAACCATATTTATAGAGATTCCATCAACGCCAAATGCGGCACTTGTCACGCCATTCATCAACTCCTTGACTTTACCTTCTGACACAGGTGAGAAACTAAAGGGAGAACTTATTCCTCTGCATGTATTACTCTTGAAAAATTCGAGTTTATCTGTGCTTACCTTCATGCTACCACCCATAGATGAAAAGTAGTTATTCAAATCTTCAGGCCCAAAAGAATGATTCTTTACTTCTTGTGGACCGATGACACCACCAGCTTTCAATGTATCCCAGAATTTTTTAGGATTTTTCATATCTAAATTATCTCTAAAATACTTTCTCTTCGCTGCTCTTATCGCCACATTTAGTTCATTACGAGCCTTGCAGTAAGCGTTTCTAGAGGTAGGAGTTTTGAAAGAGAGATAATCATTTCTGAGTTTGTTCTATCTTCGTGTCAAGTGTTCAACATGTAAGTCCCTCCAAGGAGATTTCTTTTTTGTAAGCCTTTTCCTTACCATAGGCGCACATTCATCAAAGACATGGAGTATGTTAGCTGTTAATATATTGTTGGATTGATCTTCTTACGCTTAGTAAAGGCTTTGTGTATATGATGCTGAAAGATGACTAGAGTTGTGTCGTGTGTCCACCACAGTAAAAACCGTGCTGCTTTGTAGAAATTAGGTTGGAGAAAAAGGGTATTGGAAATAACACTGTGTAGTTAATGTTTTAATTTTTTATGATCAGAGAGAACCTAAAGTAGATTTCATGAATCAGACTCTGTACGCTTTATAGGGGAATTTCTTCCATATGTTCAGGTTATTTTGAATATTTGAAAACCAAAGAGAAACTTTCTTAGATCCACGTTCTTAGATTTGCCTATGAAACAGGAAAGATAATCTAATCTGTTCACAGAATTCCTCAAACATCTCATCGACATCACTAGTCGGATGATACAAACGGTCCACCTGGCTCAACGTACTACCAGTTGTGTTATTGAAGTAGCAGCTAGAGTATGGCAAGTTGCGTACTTCAATCTCCAATGAGTGTCAGGAGCAGTAAAACCGCCCATTAAGTTTACAGAAGTATCTGCAGGCTGAGAAGCTGCTAAATTCGTTTGATTTGAAAACAAGCTTGATTGGAGGTGTTTCTTGACCTTTTCGCAATGCGGAATAATGTCAAACAGTTTTCCAGCGCAATATTGGCTGAAACCTAAATAAATAACTATTACTTTTATATCAAAAGGTTTCATCGCATCCTTCCTAAGACATACTCAATCAGTGTTTTTGAAAATTTATTCAGCGAACGTTACTGTCAGTGTTTTGCCATTTGATTTTATGTATATTTTAACAGCTCTCATCAGTTCTATTGCTGCATTAACTAACAGGAAGGTCCATATTATTAATTTTCTTGGCGTTGACTATATGAAAAGAGAGAGCTCTTTACTTTGGAATATATCAATCAATCAATCAATCAATCTTTTTTTATTGCAATAGACATGTATAACATGTATAGCAAACGTCACTATAATAACTACAATTTTGTCCACTCTCCACATCAAGATCACACTCATACATACAATTCCGCATTCACTCATCGCACATCCATTCGCCAATTTCCCCACCTCCTCAGCCAGAGTCAATCTCCCTGTTGGGTGGTCTCCCAGTTAAATGCAAAAAACTCGGCCACATTGTAAAACCCTTGTGACACTAAAAAGCTTTTCAACCGAGTTTTGACCGCCTGGAGCGATGGTGCATTTTTTATCCCATTGGGCAGCTTGTTGATGAAATGCACACTTGCTTGTGAGGGCAGGTGTTCATAAACCCCCGTTCTGTGTTGTCCAGTTCGGTAGGCTTTCCTGCCTCTGGTCTCATACGAATGAATGTCTCGCCCAGTTGTCAAGGCACACTTAGACATACAAAACAGCGTCGTTTCGCAAATGTAAAGACTAGGAAGAGTCAATAGCTGTAATTTTTTGAAGGTTTCTCGGCAGGATTCTCGAAAATTCAAATGAGCGATTATCCGAACCACTTGTTTTTGCAGTTTAAACACTCTCATCAACTGGCAACCCACAATACCACTCCGTAGGTAAGGTGGGGGTAGATCAAACCCTAATATGCCGTCATCAGGACCTGAGTAGGGCAATATTTGGCTAAAGACCTGAAGACATAAATACCTGAGGACAATTTTTTGCAAACATGGTCGATACGAACATTCCATGTCAACCCCCAATTGAGGTGTATTCCAAGGAATTTGATACTGTAAACTTCTTCCCGAATAGAATCTGCTAACATGATGGCAGGGTCACATTCTGAGTCTACAGATCGAAGAGAAAGGTTCATGGCGTTGGATTTTTGTGTGTTTGTTATGAGATTGAGGCTGTTGAAGTACTGAACACAGTTGTTGATATCAACAAAAGATCGTTCTTCCAATAAAGACTTTGTCTTTTCACTGAAACAGAGTGTCATCAGCATACTGCACAATTTTTCCATGTAGTAGTGATGACCCAATATCACTGTGCGGATTGGACTGGGGCTGAAGCAGCTTCGGAGTACGAGACTCCCTTTTTAGGGGTTGGAGCGATTCTTCTCCTGTACTCTTTGCGGGCTTCGCTAAAGGAGAGTTTGTTAAGAGTAACGATCTTCAATACTTCCTTTTCCTCTAAGTAAACTCTACACTCCTTCGAAGTGGCCGCGTGTTTGCCCTTGCAGTTCACGCATCTGACGTCGTTCTTGCAACCTTCCTCTTGGTGGCCTTCATCGCCGCAACGGGAACAAGTCTCAGGGCCCGAGCACGTCTTAGTAGAGTGCCCGAATCTCTGACAACGGAAACACCGCTGCGGATTTTTGAAGTATGGCCGTACAGTCAGGGACAAGTACCCAGCCTTAATAGTTTTTGGGGGTTGGGGAAAAGCAAAGGTCAGAATTAGACCAGGAGTAGGAACCTTTTTCCCATTCTCCGTCCGAAGCATCCTGACATAAATGAGAAACATGATTGGGCTGAGGATTGATCCCTGAGGGACTCCATAGTTCAGCTGAATTGGTTGGGAGAGTTGGTCTGAAATTTGGACAACTTGATTTCTGTTGCTCAGAAATGATCTGAGCCACAAGAGTGGCACGCCTCGGATGCCGTAGAATTCCAGTCTTTCGAGCAGCGTTTATATGCAGGAGAAAATGAGTGCAAAACAAGAATGTGTAATGTGAGTTCGTATTTCATTATATTAAGTAATAATAATTATACTGTTTTAAAGAAGTTTACTTTATTTCTTAATGAACGAGTTATAAAAGTTTGAGTTTCAAATGAATAAAAAATGTTAAATATTTATTATTAAACAAATATTATTATTAAACAATCGGTAGAAATACCGATTTTAAGAAGATTTAGGAATCAAAACTTCTAATTTTAAATACGTGTTATGTTTTCTTTACAATTTATTTACATCTATTCATTGTAAATCAACCTAAATGATGCATTGTTAGAAATTAAATAAGACATTTACTATAATAAAGTGTGATTATTTTAATGTACAGCAATTAGTAAAAGTTTACTATAAAGTGTTGAGGAAATACAAAGGAAAATTAAAAAGTATAAACAAAATTATGCACTATGAAACATAAATTCTATCTCCTCAATAATGATTGAGATACAATAAAAAGTAAAAATTATTACCAAAATTAATTCTTTTACAGTTTGATATAACGCAACTTCTTTGGCCATCTCGACAATGCATTTCCTTATTACTTGGATTTAGTAGAGTATTCATTTACATAAATAGTAATTGTTTCCTTTGTGGTACCAGTTTGTGACTTTATGTGTATATTCAGTGTAAAAGTCGTGAGGGCACTTTAAAGTGCACTACTTATTCTTGTTTCAGAATGGGCAGAAATACGTTGTTTTGTTTTAAGGTTTTCGTAATGTGATGTAGTTTCGTAATTTTTTGTATACCTCTACGATAGCGGATAGCAGTCGTCGTTGCCTTACTACGTAGAATGAAATGCTCATGAGAGTTTGCTATATTTTTGGTGCTCAAGCATTAGTGATCAGGCTTTTGAAATGTTATTTTTTAGTGATATGGACTATCTCGAATTCTTTCCTCGCTATCAGTGCAAGGCAGCACCGAAGTCCAGAGGATTACTGTCACCTCGTTCAACTAGATCATACTATTAAGAGATTTTTAAATTTATTTTAAAAAAATTCGTCTTGAAAATTATCAAATATTGTGAAGCAGCTGAGTTAAACATTTACCACATGACAATATAAAAATAAATATTAATAGTTTCAGTGGTTTTCTTTGTTTAAGGAATTGCAAAATCTGTTACCTAGCACCAGGGTTTCTTTTTTACTGAGATATCGCATTAAATTTTTCAGAAAGAATGCCGAAACATCTACTTTCGGAAAACACGTAAACTTCAATAAGGAATGGTTGCTAATCTACATATTCTATTACATTAGTGACAAATATGCCTGAATTAAAAAAATCATATTTAATAATTTCACTTCCAACATGTGCATAAAAATATATATTACATCATTTTAAGTGTACAATCTGTATCATAATGTAAAACCAACTTTTTCTTTTTACATTATGTTACCCAAAGTTTCCCTTTAATCAACCAACCGTCTGCACATTTACATTTAAACCAAAGTGTGTTCTCGTAGACTTAAATACGTGGCATAGAAATTAGTTATTTATCAAAACTGATATTGCATAGTAAGTTATTATTTTGTGATGAAATAATAACCGTTCATTAGAGCTAGTAAATTGCTGACACGTTACCAGACAGTGAAATCAGTTATCTGTTGACGAGAGATATACTAACCGTGAAGATAATGTACAACTAAAGCTGTACACCAGCTGTTGTGACAAATTAAAGTTAATTAACAACAGTCGGGTAGCCCTAACTTTTCAGGCTTGTTAACTTTTCCATGTTTGGGAACATTTAATATAGATGTTCATTTTGTAGTCGGCCGAACAAACCAGCTTTCTCTTGTTATATTATTCAATTAAAACTATCAGTTTTGATGACAGTGTTTTATTATATCTATCATTGGACATCGTTATTTTTAAAACAGCGTTACATAATATGAGTGATTTTTTTATCGTACTGAGTCTAAGACTATTTTACTAATAAAAACAGAACATGAAAGCGATTTGGGGACTTGATAGATCTAGTTGTTATATCCGTAGAGCCTAAAGCATATCTCACGCCTTTGGAGGAGCAATTTCCGAAATAGGGGGTTCTGTGGCAAAAAACTGTGATTTCGTGTTACAGTGTAAGTAATAGCAGAAACTGTGCAACACATTTTGTCATAGTTCAGTCAATGTGTTCCGTAAAATGGTCGAGGGAGGAAAATTATATTATGTTACATTTTCTCTTATCAAATACTAATATATAACAAGCATCTAACCCTCCTTTTATCGTTAAATTCGCGTTTTGCGCCTTTGCATTTACAGTCAATATCGCAGCAAATACTCATTGCGGAAGTACAATCTTTGGAGATTTTTTCCCTCTTTAACGTCTGTATATATAAGGTGGTGCCACTCAATTTTCTGACCCTGATAGTTAAACACATTATTAGTAAAATGTTAAAACTTTTGCGTTGTTTAGTTTATCTTCTCATTTGTATACGCATTATACCTTTGTGCTATCTACAATAACATAAGCCTTTTTAGACAGTAATTCCAGTAAATATTATAAGATTTCCGTAAATACAAACACCTCTATAGTTTGTTATATTGTCGAGGTTTAAGAGTGTCTAGAGTGTACATGATACACGCTCCACACCCTCATAGGAACTCCCCATAGTCTGACCTACTGTGGCCCTCACGTATCTATGATGACGTGAACCTTTTATATCCTAATGTATGGGTTAATTTTTGACAAGTCGCTTCAACCCCCAAAGCTAATATTTCACCAATTCACCTGCTAGCCGGATAGCGAAAATGATATATTTGTGATATAAATTTAATTGTTATATACACAGAGGTTTTCTATATACTCAAAGCATGAATTAATTATTGATGACTCGCGTCAACACCCAACACTACTATTTTACTTATTGAAATGTTGAACATATTACAAAAACAATTTATTTATAAAATATATTTAAAAAATTGAAAATAAAATAAATTATAGAAAACCGTTTTTTATATAAAAATGAAATTTTTATTAGAAATCTATCTTTTTCACTATTATGGTGACAGATGACTGGATAAAATATTAGCGTTGGGGGTTGAAGCGATTCATAATTAATCATTATTTCATGCTTTACGTATATAGAAAACCACTGTGTATATAAAGATGAAATTTACATCAGATATATATCTATTTCACTGCCTGGCTAACAAATGAATGGTTAAAATATTAGCGTTGGGGGTTGAAGCGATTTATCAATAATTAATTCATACATTAGGTTACTAACGGTTTTCGTCATCATTGATACGTGAGGACCACAGTAGGTCAGACTATGGGGAGTTGCTATGAGGGTGTAGAGCGTGTCTCATGTACTCTCTAGACACTCTTAAACCTCGACAATATAACAAACTATAGAGTTGTTTGTATTTATGCAAATCTTATAATATGTACTGGAATTACTATCTAAAAAGGTTTGTGAAATTGTAAATAGTACACAGGTATAATGCGTAAATGAATGGAAAATGAACTAAACATCGCAGAAGTTTTAACATTTTGGTAATTATGTGTTTAACTATCAGGGTCGGAATAATGAGTGACACCACCTTATACATACAGAGTTCAACGAGGAAAATAAATTTCTAAAGATTGTAGTTAAACAACGAGTATTTGCTGCGATATTTACTCTAAATAAAAAGACGCAAAACGCGAATTTAACGATAACTGGAGAGTTGGATACTTGTTTATACTTTAGTATTTGATAAGAGAAAATGTAACTTTTAAATAATTTTCCTCCCTCGACCGTGTTACAGAACACATTGACTAAACTATGACAAAATGTGTTGCACAGTTTCTGGTATTATTTACACTACAACACGAAATCATTGTTTTCGGTCGGAGAACTCCCTATTTCGGAAATTGCTCCGCCAAAGACATGCT
The DNA here is from genome assembly GCF_021130785.1 of Homalodisca vitripennis. Lineage (NCBI taxonomy): Eukaryota > Metazoa > Arthropoda > Insecta > Hemiptera > Cicadellidae > Homalodisca > Homalodisca vitripennis. Next base: position 181,931,887 of record NC_060209.1, on the reverse strand, counting down.
TTAGGCTCTCTGGATACAACAAACAGATCTATCAAGTCCCTAAATCGCTTTCATTTTCTGTTTTTCTTCCTAAAATAGTCTTAGACTCAGTACGATAAAACAACAACATTCATATTATGTAACGCTGTTTTAAAAATAACGATATCCAATGATAGATATAATACAACACTGTTAGCAAAACTGTTAGTTTTAACGGATATAACAGTCCGATCTGCCAAGTCTTTAAATTGCTTTTCTGTTCTGTTTTTCCTTCTGTAATAGTCTTAGATTCAGTAGGATAAAACCACAATTATTAATAAAATATTACGCGGTTTTAAAAATAACGGGGCTCAATACTAATGCTAATGCATATATATGTAGTAATGACATTTTTAATATTTCTTGTAATATAAGTTACTATTTTATATGATTTACATATTAAATAATCAATCGAGTTACTACTAAACAATAATTAAGCCGTTTTCAGTTTTTATTGAAAGTAAGGAATGAATTGTTTGGTAATAGAAACGAACTCTCATTCGCTAATAACATGTGAGCAGTGAGTCTAACAAAGTCACACGACCTCACAGGCACCCATTCATTTTGGATTGTACAGAACATACATAACCTAATTATAATGCTTTTATCCCAGAGAATCACAAATATTTCCTTTTGCTTTCATCTCTCGTTTTTGTGATTCTTATATAATTATTTTAATTTTAAATTAATGGTACTGATGTATACTCTCTTTACTTAAGGAAGTGTATTTAAATTTTGTATTATATTTCCAATAGAACCATAAACAATGTTTAATCAGTAAAATCGAGTTTTCTCTTGGCTTTTCATTACATCATCTTCTATCACGAGAGTTTGACGTTTATTACTGATTGGAGTTGAAATCTCTTGGTATTAAAATAATTTTGTAATTAAAATAATTTAAATTCTGTAAAATGATTTAATTTCTATTCCGACATTTTTATCTGGCTACAGTTATTAGCGTAAAATTTACATTAAAATGTTAAAGCATTATGAAAAACGGTTTACACTTTTGTGATAAGCAATAAAATCATTTAACATAATTATTTCAATTACTTTTCTGGTGCTGGCTTATTTCGTATTACATTCTTTTAAATTCGATTCGTCCAATTTACGCAGTCATAGATATTTAATCAAGTATTTCCTACGTAATGAAAGATTTCCTATTTTTACGACGTTCATTCGTATTTTTATATAAAATTTAAATTGTAATAGTTTTATAATTTGGATCTAAAAGGCCTACAATTTTGAAAGACAATTATTGCCTTGTTAATGCAATCTCTTTTCATTCCCAAGAATTACAACAGGATAATTAAAATGTTTTGCACATTTTATTTTAATATTTGTAGAACTTCCCAGCATGCACAACACACAGAACATTTGAGTACTGCAACATTCAGCAGTAAAGTAAGACTGTAAAGAAGTTCATGTATTACGACATAATGCCATTTTATAGATACTTCCAACCATAATGACTTCCAAAGTTGCATGTCAAGACGGTATCGAACAAAGTTTGCCATTTGTGGTTACTCGAGCAATAGAGCCCGACACTGAGAGCTGTGTCACATGGTACAACTTAAGGATAACTTAAATTTTCTTCCTTGCGTCGGCGCGATGACAACAAAAATATCTGATATCAAAAGTGATTGGGAGCAATCCTCATCTTCGAAATCCATCTCCTCTTGTCTAAGCACAAAGCTTCGTGACTTCAACAGAAATGTCATCTTATCAAATAAACATTTGTTCGGATGCCAGAGGGACTTTAAAGTTACGTGAGCAAATTTCTTGTTAGTGAAAAATAAGTAAAAGCAGGCAAGAATTCTTAGCACTGTACAAAAACTATAATACTTCCAAACAAGCACTTGTTAGATTTTGCCTTATGCAGTCAAATGTCCCTGAAACTTTAATACTGTTGTAACTGAAAAATATTTCGTCATTCATTAAAAGTGTTTAAAATTAAAATATGAAAGATAAATGTTTTTAAAATTTTAACAGATTATCGTTTTGATTAGTTTTTCAAACAATATTGACGTGTTTATTTAAGCTCTTGTGAGAGTGTGTTTGTAAAAGCACACACTCCCATCTCTACCTGGGTAAGCCAACATGTTTTGAGGTAACCTAATTACGAAATGAGAGCTCCTCACACAAACAGTTAACTGTTGTCCTAATTCCCCTATTTCCACGATAAAACAACGATTAACCACGCAAGGGAATTCCTTCCTCTTTATTCTAACGAAATAGCATTGGTTTATTTGTGTTATAATGTTTAGGAAAGTACGCACCTATTACTGTCTAAATTTATTTCACTAAATAATGTAGTCAGCTATAATCATGACTATGATAATATATTTTTTACATTAATACCCAATTTCCTCATTGATAACTTAATAATACGTAATACATTTGAAACATCCTGCAACTTTCCTTACAACTGTGTTAGTTAGCATGGTTTCATCGCTTTAATATCTCCACAATCCTGTACAATTTCATAAGTGGACACAATTTTACTTAATGATTGATTATAACTCAATATTCTGTAACCTACCACACGAAATTGTTATTTAGTATGCCTAAGTAGGAGTAACATTATGACAATAACATACACAAACGAGTTATTTAACACGTGAAATCTGATAAATTATTGATAACATCACACAATTTTCTAATTTTAAACAAATAATTGTTCATAAAATTACCTAACACCCTGTAAGACTATTTATGACTACAGTATATTCATGTAATATTATTTTACTATTCAGTTTTGGAACATAGATAGCTGTATGTTGCGTCAAGAAATTCAGTAAGTTTCCTCTCAACAGGAAATAGATACTGCATTTCACATACAATAAATACTACTCACAAAAATTGATACCCAAAGTATATATCGATCAGATTTGTGGTTCGACTATGATGATAAAGGTTATGCGAGAATATTGAACCATGGTGTAAATAGAAAATAAAAACTGAGGACACCAGACCATCTTATTTGTTTTTTTGAGCTTAGCAAACAGCGAATTCCACCGGAGAACCGATCTTTTGATGTAAATTTAATATTAAAGCTATGCAAATGTTAAATTCAAAGGTAAATGCAACTTTAATCTATCTATTTACATCCTCTCGTGAGAATGGTAAATATTAAATCCGTAAAAATGTACTCGTTCCATTGTTTTGAAACTACCTATGCTATAAACTATTATTTAGAACAATTAAGTTCAAAATTCTCGTGTAATTCTAGCCGGTGTATTTCTTCCTTTGTTATATAACAAGAACTCAGTCGCAGATTCTGTGATAATAACGGGGCCCCCCTTTAACTAACAACGACTGAAAAACGCTGAAATATGGCGTTGTAATATGGATCACATACTAATTTGAGGTCAACACTAAATAGCAAAAGTACACGGCATATCAGCAATATCTGGTGGTAGTGGGTTAATCAAATCACTGGAAATATATTGGTAGTGAACTGATGGAAAAGGCCCTCCCGGTAAATCTTTCCCTCGGAAACTTGGAGTCTTGAATCTGAAAACTTGTAAATCCAGCCTCCTCTAAAATTCTGTTAGATAACATAATATATAGATGTTCAAGGGTTTGTACCTTAGTGTGTAGTACCAATTATAAGTTTTTTTATTTGATACGGTATTTTTTAGCTCAAAACAGTGTATATTACATGGAAAAAATGTTTCGTCCTGAACTGCCCTGAGTAGTATAAAACTGTAGACTGTAGGATGTATTTATCAAATGTAAATAAGATTCGACAATAGCCATTGTTAACACCACGCTGTGCTATTTACTGGCTGAATTACAATGGGCTCGATGTTCCGTTACATTAAATAGAATTTCAATTCATTAAACTGCCGTAAGAATAACCCCAAATTGACAGGATGGATATTATTAAATGTTTTAATATGCTTTACCTTCAGCAATTCATTCAAGACCTATGTTAATTTATTTACCAACGGTTTGGCATTAAACCAAAAATATGTATTCCCGATATGTTTAACAATACACTATACATCTTATCTGAATGTTAAACAGTAACGTTTTAAAACATTATCATATATTCAGGTATTATTATTTAATTAATATAACTAAAATAAATCGCACTTTAGTGAAAGTTTCTTTGTTACTTACGATTTTTATTTATTAAGTCGGCCGTTCTTTTTACGCATTCCCAAAGTCTGTTGCAAAAGTCAAATTTCAAATGTGTTACAATCAACGTTAACCAATTAAATCCGGAGACTGAAAGTTACTACATTAAGGGTCAGTGTATAATTAGCTGAAGCTGATTTTACATGTATTTACGTGTGTAACGGTTGGTCAGAAGTTTTTAAAGGTATAAAAAGACCTGAAAATAAGTGTTTAGCCTTTTTGGTATCTTCCTTACTTTTTTGAATAAAACTTTTCCATAAATTACAAGAAAACCTCGTTAAGGCGCTTATACAATCCAAATTGGCTTTCGTTTGTTGGAGAGTAGAAATCTTTACTTTCTAGATCTAAAGTCTGATCTTATTAATAAAAAGGATAACATAGTCTCTTTTAGGTCATACCTACGCTTCTTGCGCCAATCCTTATCTTTTAATTGCAATAAAACAAGTATAATCCTGCCAGAGATACTCTTTGCTAAGATTTGATTCTTTTCTAATAAATTCTATTATGTTAATCACTTCAAGATGAAAACGAAATTTCACGATTTTAGCAATGTGTGCATTATTTAAATTGTATAGGTGCTACAGTATTATTCATCGTTAGTAAGAGCTTAGAAAATTATGATCTTAATTTATAAATTATTTACTTAAAAACGTATCTTTATTGCAGTGCCAGTGTACCTTTTATATAACTACAGAGGTATCTCAGAACACCGGTGTTGTTGTAATAATTACTTTGAACTGTGACAATGTCGGAATTTACAATTTATATTATTCAACAACAATAATGCTACAATTTTGTTAACTCACAACTAAGTCACAAGAATGGCACGATTATCATCGATAAAATCTGACGGCAGGACCCCAATGGAAATTATAATTCCTACAAATGATGTTACTTTTTTAACGCATAAACATATCTCCAAAGTTTAAGCGACAAAATCGCCTCAAAGTTAAAAAATTAAATAAATCAGAGAGGTCTGTACGGTACGTAATAAGGTACCTTAGGCTCTGAAAAACACAGCTTTCGGCTTTCAATAATTCAATGTAGTATTGTAATTCTTTAATTGGATTTTTATTTTATTCTGTTTTACAAGCCAGCAAGGGTAAACGATTGATGGATTATGGCATAAATATTTGCTAAACATTTCATAGGAAATAAAGTCATTTACAAAATTCAGTAGTAGATAGGGACAGAGTAAATTATATACTGTGTAGCTCAAATTATATCATCCCAATATTTAAAACTTTGATTAAATCTAACCTATCTCTGAGAGATCTTATCCATCTCACTCCAGTAGGAGGCTTCATCACTATGCCTGTTGGATGCTAACCTCGGAATAAAATGGAGAATTACCACCTGTTGAGGTAAATATCTGCAAGTACTACAGCAGGTTCTGATCTCCTACAGTACTGTCAATTATACATGATGATATACTAGACGACAACTGCAAGTGAAAATACAATGCTGTCTAGAAGTATCCATTGCAAAGAGGAGTGCCTAAGGATCCTCCGCGTAAAGTGTGAACAGCATTTGTCTGTTGTAATGAGACACAATTTTTATCATTAAAGATCAATTTTTTAGTACAAAAACTATATTGTTTCCATGGTTACAGAATTCCACGTTTATTTATGAGAGATCATAAATAAAATGAGCAACCTAAATATTTTACCTTCAAATTTTCTTTATAAGATACAACTAAAACACAACAGTACACTGTTAGATTCATGTCAATGAGATATAAAAAGTTTTTTTATCGCGTTTTATATTTCCGTGTCAACAATTTCTGTTATGACGTAAGCGAAATACAATGAGCTCTTATTCGTGTTCAACACAACTTTGAACTAGAGATGAGCTAAATCAGTACGTACAGATACTGAGTACAAATACTGGATACTTGAAATTAGTATTTCCGTACTAGTAAAGTTTTAAATACTAGATATTATAAAACAATTTTTCATGTTAGTAACGTTTTAAATACTAGAAGTCTTTTTCAGTGTTTCCGTATTTATACATGTTGTGATGTAATTAATAGTATTCATAGGTAAAACGAATTTATTTAAAAAATGTATAAATATATGTCATTTATTGTAATTATTAAGTTTATACTTTTTGAGATGTAATTAATGAATTGTATGATAAATTGACCCTATGCTTCTTTGAATAGAGTCCAATGTGCCGTTACATTAGGTGTTCTTAAGGCATTTTTGGTACATTAACGCATTTTTGTATTATGAAAAAATTAAATATGCTCTCATTTAAGTAAAAACACAAAATATCTGATCATAGTTTGCATAATTAAACACTTTTAACTCAATTTATTATGTAAACGGTTTAGTTTTCTTAAAAGCAATACATTTATTACTCAATCACTAATTCAAGAACCGATTACCAATTACTGATACCGAGGTTGGTGAGTGATTTACATTGTGAAGTAGCAATACTTTCCAGTTGGGGCTTTATGATCGCAGTATTTACATTGTATTTGTCAGCCTCAAGTAAGTATTTCAGCATTCTGTATCAGTAAGGATATGAGTACTTCAGGACTATTAAAGTAATCAGTACAAGAAAATATATTTGTCTTGTAAAAATATAGAGTCCTAGATACAAAGTATCTGTCATCAGTATTTTTGGTTCTCAGTAACCGTTACAGATACTGTAGAAAAGTAACCGTTACAAAGTACTGATTACTGACATACTGTCTTACCTCTACTTTGAATACAATACAGTTTTTCTTTTAAACATTTAATTTTAAAAAGATTGACCCTGGACACTGGCTTGGGACTGACAAATGCCGTTCCCACTGTACGCGGGGTATCCTCAGCTACCCCTCTATACCATGGCGGCAGTGTGACTTCCAAGAGCCAGTCGTCGGCAAAAATACATCCCTATTCTAGATTTAATGCATACCTAAAAAATCAGATCCTAGACAGCAATGCACTGGCAGATCTCCTTCACCATGGGAGGTCATTTATCCATTTAACCCTATTATCAAGTTAATAATCTAACGATTATTGACCCTTTCTGTTCTTGAATGAGAAACTCATCTAATAATAATATAAATAAGTGAATAACCTCTATTTTAGTGCATTGAAAATAAATAAACAAAAGAATGAATAAATAAAAAATCAACCTAAATATTTTATCTTTAATCATATTTACACAAATCAAACAAAACAATTCAGTTTATTTTACGTATTTTATCTAGATCAGTTTAAAATTGTTTTTTGAACGTAAGTGAAATTCAAGGGACTCATCTTCGTTGTATCAACAACCATGGCACAATATCGTGTTTGTACTAAAAAAAAATAAATCTTTAATGTTACAAATTGTGCTAGACCCTGGCTTGGGACCTACAAATGTTTGCCACTGGAGACAGCTAGTAGTCGGCAATTATACAAGTGCTTATTTGATTCATGGAGCATCAGGAAATCGGTGAAAGGAAATCTTCTTTGTTCATCTCAAAAGGAATTTTTCCATTCTATTCCTATTAGCAGATGAATACCCAACAGTTATAGGACATCCTAACCTTTAGTAACAGAAGCACGAAATAAATTAAAAATGCAAAACATGCTCTTCATCTTTTGAATATTTATATAAATGAGCAATTTCTATATTTTTGAACTTAAATCATTTGATATACGTACTAAACAAAATACTGCAGTTTATTGTATTATGAACAGTTTAAAATTTATTTATTGCACGCATTTTAAATATTTGCGTATATATTTTCTGTATTGACGTCTTCTTCGCTGTCGGCAACAACCTCACAAAAAACAACTATTTTTTTTATTTAATCATTGATATTAAAGATTATACATTGAGACTGGCTCTGCACTGACAAATGCCGTTTTTACTTTACCGGGTGATCTCTTCTATTCCTTCCACAGCCAGTCGTCTGTACAACTCCATTCTAGATAACGGCATTGCAGGAAATCAGATTCAGGTCAGTGTGGAATTGGGAGATGTCCTTCACCAACTCAGGTGGCTATTTCTCCATTTTATCCGTACTATCAGATAAATAGTCGAAAGCTACAGGCTAATCCTGTTCATTTATGAGTGATATACTAAAATTTACGAATACTATATTTTATAGTATATACAAAATTGTTACATAAATACATAACCGCTATACAATCCATTGAACATAGTAAATTAATGCCTAACATAAATAATGCATTTTCAACCATGCTTTACATGAATTAAACAAAATACTCCGGTTTTGTATTTTTAATATCTCAGTCAGTTCAATTTTTTATTATTATATGCTTTTTACATTTCTGTGCGAACAATTTCTGTACTGACATCAGTGAAAGTCAAAGATCTCTTCTTTGTTGTCAGCAAATCCTCGCATACAATAACGCCTTTCTTTTTTTTAAATTAATCTTTAATGTTAAGATTACTGAACTCTGTATCAGGACTGACAAACGTCTTTCGCACTGTAACCGGGGGATCCTAAGGAACTCTTCCATGCTATGACGGCAGTGTGCCTTCCTCAACCAATCATCAAAGATACTCTATTCTAGATTTACGACACTGAGTGTTCAGCTAATGTCAGATCTCCTTCACCACCTCGTGAGGTATTCTATCGCTACTGTACAGTGAATAGCTAACCGTCCTATCTTCCTGTCTATTTATCATAGACGTACGTACTAAAATAATGACATAAATGCATAACTTCCTTCTTAATCCATTAAAAATAGAATATAAATGAGCGACCTAAACATTTTATTTTCACACATTCTTTACACCCTTAAAAATATGGTAGGAATAATAATCATAAACATATTTATTTGTCTTTGCAGGCATCACTGATATTTAAGTTATTGTGTAGTGTTATTAATATTAAAGGCAAACTGACTATATTTGGAAATGAAATTTCAATCTTATACCTCATATTAGTATGCGATCCACAATAAAACGCCTTCTTTCAGGGTTATTGAGTCTTTAGTAAGTTTAAGCATAGCCGCCGTTATTAGTTCTACGGTTCATCACAGGATGTACACCTGTGTTCTTGTTACATAACAGAGGACCAGATACAACGACTAGCGTTATACTAGAATTATGAGCTTATTTGTTTGAAATACCTGTTTATAGCGGAGGGCAGTTTTAAAACAATGTAACGAGTCCATTTCAACACATTTAATATTTACCACTCTCACGCGAGGATGTAAATGAATAGAATTAAAGTTGCATTTACCTTTAAATTTAACATTTGGATAGCTTCAATGTTACATTTCAATTAAACTATCGGTTCTCCAGTGGGTTTTGCTATGTATGTTAAGCTCAAAAAACAAGTTTCATTTACAACATGTTTCACTATTTTCAAATAACCTTTATTGACGTAGTCGAATCGCCAATCTATCTAACCTGTGGGTATTAATTTATGTGAGTAATATATATCGCATGTGAAATGCACTCTCTTGGAAACTTACGTTGTAAACTCAGTATAAACGTGGATGCACTCGATTGCAAGATGAATGTTTAGAAGTATTGCTCTCTTTGTACATAGACATTATCGTTGACAATAATATATTGTATGAACTTGTAAGAAATAAATTAAATTTATATTAAACTAGTTCGTATTAAAATATGTATATTCTAATATATTCTAATACCCTATTCTTCAAATGTATATAATAATAATAATACAGTATCTAAGATGATTGTTCAAAGAGAGACATTCGCTGTTTTAAAATTGTACAAAGGAAAATTGTATCCTATATGAAAAAACTGACAAATTGTGCACATTAAGTTTTAAAGTATTTAACATATTTTATACACGTTTTAAAACCTATATTTACCTATTGTGTTGGTTTTGTAATAATATATAAGAATGAAACTATGTTTACTAGTGAGATTGAGGATTATTATATTTTAAATGTTATATTACATTTGCGTTTTACAAAGTCTTAATATTGCTAACAGAATTTAAGGTAATTCGCAGAATTACTTGCAATAATCCTTATGTGATGACAGCGTCACATAGAAGTTAGTTCTTGCACCATGTGACACAGTTTGCAGAGCTCTCAGTGTCGGGCTCTATTGCTCGAGTAACCACAAATGGCAAACTTTGGTCGATAAGGTCTTGACATGCTGCTTCGGAAGTCATTAAGGCTGGAAGTATCTATAAAATGATGTCGTATTAAACAAACTTCTTTACAGTCTTACTTTACTGCTGAATGTTGTTGTACTCAAATGTTATGTGTGTTTCTGCATGCTGGGAATGCATAATCGTATAAGTTCTACAAATATTCAATGCAGTTATCCTTTTGTAATTATTGGGAATTAAGAGATATTGCATTTACAACGCAATATGTTTTTCTTTTTATTGTATACTTTTGAAGTACAAATCTATACATTATTGCTATCTAAATATTAAATGTTAAATAAAAATATCAACCAAAGTCGTAAAAAACAAATCTCTCTACTACAAAAGAAATGTTTTATTAAATATCTACCACTGGGTAAATTAAAAGAATAAAATAGAATATATTAGCCCTAGAAAAGTAGAAAACTAATTTAAATAAGAATGTTAAATGATTTTATTATTCACGACATTAGTGTAATGCTAACTTTCAATAACGCTATAACTATGTTAATGATACATTTACGCTAATAACTGTAGTCAGATGAAATATTCTAAGTACCAATTTTACAAAATTTTTATTACTTTAATTACAAAGTGATTTTAAACCCCAATCAGTTGTTTACGTCAAAGTCTCGTGACAGAAAATTATGGAATGAAAAGCCACGATAAAACTCGATTTTACTGATAAAACGTGCTTTATGGTTCTACTGGAAATAACAACAACAATAATTGCAATACATTTCTGTAAAAATAATTATACAAAAATTGCACAAAAAACGAGAGTTGAGAGTCAAAGGAAATGTTGGTGATTCTCCGGAATGAAAACCATGTAATTAGGTTATTTTGTCTTTTCTGTAAAATCCACAATGAATGGGTGTTTGTGTGAGGTCGTGTAACTGTGTTAAAGTCACTGCTCACATGTTATTGGCGAGTGAGAATTAATTTGTATTATTAGACAATTCATTCCTTATAACTGTTAAGTAGTAAGTCTATAATCATTTCATATCTACATCATGTAAACATCAACTTACATTAGCATACAATATTTAAAATGTCTTTACTATATCCTTTATTACTATTTCATTATCTTCTTTATTATATATTTTTATCGGAAAGTTGACGTATCTCATTCATCTTTCCAACTCTAAATACGTTTGTCTTCACTAAACTGTATTGTCTTCTTCTTGTAGATTCACATCTTTTATTTTTGAAATTATACAATTAGACAGGCTAATAGAAATGATTGTCATAGAATACAATGGGTTACGAGTATCACAGCAATAGTTATACAATGAATTTAATAACGTTATTTAACTAGCTGTTTCCCGCGGCTTCGCACGCGTCTCTTAAGCTTTGCCCGTATATTTCTTTGCCTTCAAATAGTGTTTGGATATTTTAATATACGTAACTACTGTGTTGTAATTGCAGTTTATAATGTGCAGGCGCTTTGATAACTTTTATATCTTGCAGTACAGCCTGGTGGTTAGTTACATCAATGGGCATTGCGTATAAACCTTCTACATAGAAAAATACAAATTTTCATAGTGATCGGTCCAATAGTTTCTGAGTATATAAAGGACAAACACACAAACATTCATTTTTATATATTATGATTGCAGAAACAGTTTAAACAAAATTTGTCGTTTCTCTTAAGCTTACTCTATGCTTTAAAACTATAAGTGTAAAGAAATTTATATATAAATATATTTTTTGTCGCATTATATATGTTTACAAAGAACAGCTGATTAAAAATTTGAAAAGACTCTTTCACTTAATAACATATGTTTGCTGCAATGCATTTCTTACGGGTATTTCTGTAACCAGTGGGGCGGAATCCTGAATCGGGAAAGGGATAAAAAGTATCCTATAACCTTCTACAGATCAAGACGAACAAATTAAAAAAAAAATTAGGCGAATCCGTCCAGCCGTTTGTGAGTGATGCTGTTACACACGAACCGTTTCATTTTTATATATATAGATTTAATAATTGTATTGATTAAACATTATATATAATTCTACTGGAAGTATAATATAATGATTTAAATACACTCCTTTAAGTTAAGAGAATAAACTTCAATATCATTAATTAAATATTAAAATAGTTATATAAACCTCTTCCAAAAAACGATAGATGAGAGCCAAAGGCAATGTATGCGATTCTGGAATGAAAACCTTGTAATTACGTTGCTTTTTTGCCTGTTATGTCTTGTGACTTTGTTAGAGTCACTACTCACATGCATTAGCGATTGAGTGTTCGTGTTTATTATTAGACAATTTGTTCCGTACCAAAACTGTAAACGGTCTTATTTATTGTTCAGTAGTAACTCTGTGATAATTTCATACCTATATTATAAAAAGTTTAAACTTACTAAAATAAATGTAAAAATGTCATTACTATATCCATTATTGTTATTAACTTATCTTCTTTATTATGTATCTTTATCAGGAAGTTCATCTTATCTCATTCTCCTTTCCATCTCACAACAAATTTATCTTCACTAAACTGTGTATAGTCTTATTTGTATAGATTGATTTCTTTTATTTTTGCAATTATACAAAGTAGAAGTACCTCTTCAAGTCTATATCTAATTTTATTAGAATACTTATGTTACTATTTCACTTGTTAAAATTACATGATTTCTCTTAGTTTGTTTACAAATTTATTGTTCGTTTTTTCGTTGCCTTCATGATATCCCTAAGAACAATGAACAAAATATTCCTTAGCGCCTATCCAATCTCACGGATGGACATGCAGCATCACCGAACTCTATGTTGCCTTCATATAAATGAAGCGTTATACCAAATTTCAAGACTATACGTTAGATATTTCTTTAAATGTAGTACAAACAGACTAGTAGATATTATTTTTTAGGCTCATAAATGATTTGCTTCACTTACGCTAAGCTAATTAATACTACTCTTAAGAATGTCGGATTTGCTGCCCAAGTATTTTTATTTTATTTTAGTGCAACGGTCATTTCAACATATATTACATAAAATCTTCTATGAAATTATAGAGAAAAAAGTACAACCAACTATAACAAAAAACTGTGCTATAACATTAACAAATGCAATGAAAAGATTAATGAATTATTGATAACATACAATAGGTTATGAGTATCACAATAATGGTTATACAATGAATTTAATAACGTTATGCAAAGAGCAAAACTTCGAACGCTATACTAAAATAAGATAATGGCAGAAAAAGTAACTGTGATAAATTTTATAGGTAATATAGCAATTACATGTTTTCAAAAATGCATCTACCAAACAATAAATAAATATACAAGTAAAAACGAAATAAACAGGCATTGGTAACAATAAAATAAATAAGTATAACAGTCACAAGTATTACAGCTAAGAAACTTAAGCAAAATATCTAGTAAAACACTATGTGAAAAAACATAATAGTTAAACTTGGACAACGTATAATAGTCTCCTAACGTATGTTTTTAAAGCTGGCGAGGGAACACGAGAAAAAGTCCAGGTCCGGATTATTGGATATAGCATTACCCAGCCTCTGAACACGTACACTGGCACTATTTGTTCGTAATTGGTTGCATGATGTCTTCGTCCGAAAACACACGGGATCTGGTATCGGTAGAATATCTGAAGTTTGCATAAAAGAAAGTAGGAGTCGAGTTAACAATTTATAAGTTGCAACAGAAATAAAGCATCCTAAACATTTCTTTTCATCTCATGGGAGTCCAAGTACAAAGCTAAAGCCAGAATACCCAAAGGTATACCACGTCTAAAAGCCTTAGGAGAGACTGCCCGTATATATTACTCAAGATTAAAATCATCACTAAGGGTAAGGGGTATCTGTAATTACAAAAATGAGGACATTTTATTCTATGAAATGAGATTATGAAGTATTTACCGATGTTTTAATACAATTGGGTAAACGGACACCAGACCTCGACCCTTTCTAGGTCACTTTGCAACAAAGAATTGTTATTTGAGTTGGTTTGGCAGAAATTTTCTACGTTTCCTCAAAAATAATAGTACTAAAATAAATTCTTCGTTAACAAACAGTTTGAAGAATATAGGTCCAAGGTGTGGCTCAGCCATAAAATTGGACTACGAATCTTCTGTCAATAAGATAACTTCACACCCATGCCAGAAGTGGCTCTCCGAATTCACAGGCATCTAATTTTCAAATAACGGTCCTAAGGTTGATTAGAGTCAAACGCTTTACTAAAATCCAAGTATATAACCATCTTCTTACGCTTAGTAAAGTCTTTGTGTATATGATGCTGAAAGATAACTAGAGTTGTGTCGTGGATCCACACAGTAAAAACCGTGCTGCTTTGTAGAAATTAGTTTGGAGAAAAAGGGTATTGGGAATAACACTGTGTAGTTATGTTTTAATTTTTTCTGTCCAGAGAGAACCTTAAGTAGATGTCACAAATCAGACTCTGTTTGTACGCTTTATAGGGCATTTCTTCCATATGTTCAGGTTCTTTTAAATATTTGAAAACCAAAGAGAAAATCTCTTAGATCCACGTTCTTAGATTTGCGTATGAAACAGGAAAGATAATCTAATCTGTTCACAGAACTCCTCAAACATCTCATCGACATCACTAGTCGATCCATCCTAGGATGATCCAAACTGTCCACCTCGCTCAATATACTCGTACTTCCAGTTTAGTTACTGAAGTAGCAGTTGGGCAAGTTGGGTACTTCAATCTCCAATCAATGTCAGGAACAGTAAAACCGCCCATTAAGTTTACAGAAGTATCTGCAGGCTGAGAAGCTGCTAAATTCGTTTGATTTGAAAACAAGCTTGATTGGAGGTGTTTCTTGACCTTTTCGCAATGCGGAATAATGTCAAACAGTCTTCCAGCGCAAGATTGGCTGAAACCTAAATAAATAACTATTAATTTTATATCAAAAGGTTTCATCGCATCCTTCCTAAGACATATTCAATCAGTGTTTTTGAAAATTTATTCAGCGAACGTTACTGGCAGTGTTTTGCCATTTGATTTTATTTATATTTTAACAGCTCTAATCAGTTCTATTGCTGCATTAACTAACAGGAAGGTCCATATTATTAATTTTCTTGGCGTTCACTACATGACAAGAGAGAGTTCTTTACTTTGGAATATATGCAGGAGGAAATGAGTGCAAAACAGGAATGTGTAATGTGAGTTCGTATTTCATCCTATTAAGTAATAATAATTATACTGTTTTTAAAGAAGTGTACTTTATTTCTTAATGAACGAGTTATAAAAGTTTGAGTTTCACATGAATAAAAAATGTTAAATATTTATTATAATGTAGAAATACCGATTTTAAGAAGATTTAGGAATCAAAACTTCTAATTTTAAATACGTGTTATGTTTTCTTTACAATTTATTTACAGCTATTCATTGTAAATAAAACTATATGACGCATTGTTAGAAATTATGCGCTTCAACAGCACTGATGCCTTTAGATGGACTTTTCCTATTTTGTACATTTATTTGTTTTATTTCATAACAGTTCGTAAAGAAATTGCTAGTAATGTGTTAGGTTGTTCTGCAGGTAGACTTTTTGATCCTTAAAACACACCACTCCTTAATTTTGCTTTTCTCCTCTTTTAATATTTCCTTTAAACTATTTGTAGTATTTACGCTGATAAATTTCAATACCGTATTATGTGGATTGTGTGTGTGTGTGGTGTGTGTGTGTGTGTGTGTGTGTGTATGCGTGTGTTGATGTTATAATATGATAATTAATTAATTACCAGATTCAGTTCGTCCAAAATCTCCAGGGAAGCAACTCGAGCCTACGCACAGGCTTTTCCGCCCATTTAGGCTCATTTCCTAGGCCACTTTAAATTTTATGTGTATAATATTTTTATTTATAATGTTGTTATGTAAACATTCAACTAGTATAGTAACAAGACAATATAAATTTAATAGTAAATTTGCACACATGTAAATATTTTTTGGAAATAAAACTATGATTCAATTCAATTCAATTAAATAAGTCATTTACTATAAAAAAGTGTGATTCTTTTAATGTACAGCAATTAGTAAAAGTTTACTATAAACTGTTGAGGAAATACAAAGGAAAAGTAAAAAGTATAGACAAAATTATGCACTATGAAACATAAATTCTATCTCCTCAATAATGATTGAGATACAATAAAAAGTAAAACGTATTACCAAAATTAATTCTTTTACAGTTTGATATAACGCAACTTCTTTGGCCATCTTGACAATGCATTTCCGTATTACTTAGATTTAGTAGAATATTAATTTACATAAATAGTAATTGTTTCCTTTGTGGTACTAGTTTGGGACTTTATCTGTATATTCAGTGTAAAAGTCGTGAGGGCACTTTAAAGTGCACTACTTATTCTTGTTTCAGAATGGACAGAAATACGTTGTGTTGTTTTATCGTTTTCGTAATATGATGTAGTTTCGTAATTTTTTGTGTACCTCTACGATAGCGGATAGCAGTCGTTTCCTTACTACGTAGAATGAAATGCTCATGAGAGTTTGCTATATTTTGGGTGCTCAAGCATTAGTGATCAGGCTTTTCAAATGTTATTTTTGTGGTGATATGGACTATCTCGAATTCTTTCCTCGCTATCAGCGCAAGGCAGCACCGAAGTCCAGAGGATTACTGTCACCTCGTTCAACTAGATCCTATTAAGAGATTTTTTATATATATTACATCATTGTACATCAAAATTTTGCTGTTTACATTATTTTACCCAAATTTCCCCTTTAATCAACGAAACGTCTGCACATTTACATTTAAACCAAAGTGTGTTCACGTAGACTTAAATAAGTGGCATAGAAATTAGTTATTTATCAAAACTGATATTGCATAGTAAGTTAATATTTTGTGATGAAATAATAACCGTTCATTAGAGCGAGTAAACTGCTGACATGTTACCGGACAGTGAAATCAGTTGTCTATTCACGAGAGATGTACTAACTGTGATGATAATGTACAACTAAAGCTGTACATCAGCTGTTATGACAAATTAAAGTTAATTAACAACAGTCGGGTAGCCCTATTTTTCAGGCTTGTTAACTTTTCCATGTTTGGGAACATTTAATATAGATGTTCATTTTGTAGTCGGCCGAACAAACCAGCTTTCTCTTGTTATATTATTCAATTAAAACTATCAGTTTTGATGACAGTGTTGTATTATATCTATCATTGGACATCGTTATTTTTTGTCCAACTGACTATATTTGGAAATGAAATTTCAATCTTATACCTCATATTAGTATGCGATCCACAATAAAACGCCTTCTTTCAGGGTTATTGAGTCTTTAGTAAGTTTAAGCATAGCCGCCGTTATTAGTTCTACGGTTCATCACAGGATGTACACCTGTGTTCTTGTTACATAACAGAGGACCAGATATAACGACTAGCGTTATACTAGAATTATGAGCTTATTTGTTTGAAATACCTGTTTATAGCGGAGGGCAGTTTTAAAACAATGTAACGAGTCCATTTCAACACATTTAATATTTACCACTCTCACGCGAGGATGTAAATGAATAGAATTAAAGTTGCATTTACCTTTAAATTTAACATTTGGATAGCTTCAATGTTACATTTCAATTAAACTATCGGTTCTCCAGTGGGTTTTGCTATGTATGTTAAGCTCAAAAAAACAAGTTTCATTTACATGTTTCACTATTTTCAAATAACCTTTATTGACGTAGTCGAATCGCCAATCTATCTAACCTGTGGGTATTAATTTATGTGAGTAATATATATCGCATGTGAAATGCACTCTCTTGGAAACTTACGTTGTAAACTCAGTATAAACGTGGATGCACTCGATTGCAAGATGAATGTTTAGAAGTATTGCTCTCTTTGTACATAGACATTATCGTTGACAATAATATATTGTATGAACTTGTAAGAAATAAATTAAATTTATATTAAACTAGTTCGTATTAAAATATGTATATTCTAATATATTCTAATACCCTATTCTTCAAATGTATATAATAATAATAATACAGTATCTAAGATGATTGTTCAAAGAGAGACATTCGCTGTTTTAAAATTGTACAAAGGAAAATTGTATCCTATATGAAAAAACTGACAAATTGTGCACATTAAGTTTTAAAGTATTTAACATATTTTATACACGTTTTAAAACCTATATTTACCTATTGTGTTGGTTTTGTAATAATATATAAGAATGAAACTATGTTTACTAGTGAGATTGAGGATTATTATATTTTAAATGTTATATTACATTTGCGTTTTACAAAGTCTTAATATTGCTAACAGAATTTAAGGTAATTCGCAGAATTACTTGCAATAATCCTTATGTGATGACAGCGTCACATAGAAGTTAGTTCTTGCACCATGTGACACAGTTTGCAGAGCTCTCAGTGTCGGGCTCTATTGCTCGAGTAACCACAAATGGCAAACTTTGGTCGATAAGGTCTTGACATGCTGCTTCGGAAGTCATTAAGGCTGGAAGTATCTATAAAATGATGTCGTATTAAACAAACTTCTTTACAGTCTTACTTTACTGCTGAATGTTGTTGTACTCAAATGTTATGTGTGTTCTGCATGCTGGGAATGCATAATCGTATAAGTTCTACAAATATTCAATGCAGTTATCCTTTTGTAATTATTGGGAATTAAGAGATATTGCATTTACAACGCAATATGTTTTTCTTTTTATTGTATACTTTTGAAGTACAAATCTATACATTATTGCTATCTAAATATTAAATGTTAAATAAAAATATCAACCAAAGTCGTAAAAAACAAATCTCTCTACTACAAAAGAAATGTTTTATTAAATATCTACCACTGGGTAAATTAAAAGAATAAAATAGAATATATTAGCCCTAGAAAAGTAGAAAACTAATTTAAATAAGAATGTTAAATGATTTTATTATTCACGACATTAGTGTAATGCTAACTTTCAATAACGCTATAACTATGTTAATGATACATTTACGCTAATAACTGTAGTCAGATGAAATATTCTAAGTACCAATTTTACAAAATTTTTATTACTTTAATTACAAAGTGATTTTAAACCCCAATCAGTTGTTTACGTCAAAGTCTCGTGACAGAAAATTATGGAATGAAAAGCCACGATAAAACTCGATTTTACTGATAAAACGTGCTTTATGGTTCTACTGGAAATAACAACAACAATAATTGCAATACATTTCTGTAAAAATAATTATACAAAAATTGCACAAAAAACGAGAGTTGAGAGTCAAAGGAAATGTTGGTGATTCTCCGGAATGAAAACCATGTAATTAGGTTATTTTGTCTTTTCTGTAAAATCCACAATGAATGGGTGTTTGTGTGAGGTCGTGTAACTGTGTTAAAGTCACTGCTCACATGTTATTGGCGAGTGAGAATTAATTTGTATTATTAGACAATTCATTCCTTATAACTGTTAAGTAGTAAGTCTATAATCATTTCATATCTACATCATGTAAACATCAACTTACATTAGCATACAATATTTAAAATGTCTTTACTATATCCTTTATTACTATTTCATTATCTTCTTTATTATATATTTTTATCGGAAAGTTGACGTATCTCATTCATCTTTCCAACTCTAAATACGTTTGTCTTCACTAAACTGTATTGTCTTCTTCTTGTAGATTCACATCTTTTATTTTTGAAATTATACAATTAGACAGGCTAATAGAAATGATTGTCATAGAATACAATGGGTTACGAGTATCACAGCAATAGTTATACAATGAATTTAATAACGTTATTTAACTAGCTGTTTCCCGCGGCTTCGCACGCGTCTCTTAAGCTTTGCCCGTATATTTCTTTGCCTTCAAATAGTGTTTGGATATTTTAATATACGTAACTACTGTGTTGTAATTGCAGTTTATAATGTGCAGGCGCTTTGATAACTTTTATATCTTGCAGTACAGCCTGGTGGTTAGTTACATCAATGGGCATTGCGTATAAACCTTCTACATAGAAAAATACAAATTTTCATAGTGATCGGTCCAATAGTTTCTGAGTATATAAAGGACAAACACACAAACATTCATTTTTATATATTATGATTGCAGAAACAGTTTAAACAAAATTTGTCGTTTCTCTTAAGCTTACTCTATGCTTTAAAACTATAAGTGTAAAGAAATTTATATATAAATATATTTTTTGTCGCATTATATATGTTTACAAAGAACAGCTGATTAAAAATTTGAAAAGACTCTTTCACTTAATAACATATGTTTGCTGCAATGCATTTCTTACGGGTATTTCTGTAACCAGTGGGGCGGAATCCTGAATCGGGAAAGGGATAAAAAGTATCCTATAACCTTCTACAGATCAAGACGAACAAATTAAAAAAAAATTAGGCGAATCCGTCCAGCCGTTTGTGAGTGATGCTGTTACACACGAACCGTTTCATTTTTATATATATAGATTTAATAATTGTATTGATTAAACATTATATATAATTCTACTGGAAGTATAATATAATGATTTAAATACACTCCTTTAAGTTAAGAGAATAAACTTCAATATCATTAATTAAATATTAAAATAGTTATATAAACCTCTTCCAAAAAAACGATAGATGAGAGCCAAAGGCAATGTATGCGATTCTGGAATGAAAACCTTGTAATTACGTTGCTTTTTTGCCTGTTATGTCTTGTGACTTTGTTAGAGTCACTACTCACATGCATTAGCGATTGAGTGTTCGTGTTTATTATTAGACAATTTGTTCCGTACCAAAACTGTAAACGGTCTTATTTATTGTTCAGTAGTAACTCTGTGATAATTTCATACCTATATTATAAAAAGTTTAAACTTACTAAAATAAATGTAAAAATGTCATTACTATATCCATTATTGTTATTAACTTATCTTCTTTATTATGTATCTTTATCAGGAAGTTCATCTTATCTCATTCTCCTTTCCATCTCACAACAAATTTATCTTCACTAAACTGTGTATAGTCTTATTTGTATAGATTGATTTCTTTTATTTTTGCAATTATACAAAGTAGAAGTACCTCTTCAAGTCTATATCTAATTTTATTAGAATACTTATGTTACTATTTCACTTGTTAAAATTACATGATTTCTCTTAGTTTGTTTACAAATTTATTGTTCGTTTTTTCGTTGCCTTCATGATATCCCTAAGAACAATGAACAAAATATTCCTTAGCGCCTATCCAATCTCACGGATGGACATGCAGCATCACCGAACTCTATGTTGCCTTCATATAAATGAAGCGTTATACCAAATTTCAAGACTATACGTTAGATATTTCTTTAAATGTAGTACAAACAGACTAGTAGATATTATTTTTTAGGCTCATAAATGATTTGCTTCACTTACGCTAAGCTAATTAATACTACTCTTAAGAATGTCGGATTTGCTGCCCAAGTATTTTTATTTTATTTTAGTGCAACGGTCATTTCAACATATATTACATAAAATCTTCTATGAAATTATAGAGAAAAAAGTACAACCAACTATAACAAAAAACTGTGCTATAACATTAACAAATGCAATGAAAAGATTAATGAATTATTGATAACATACAATAGGTTATGAGTATCACAATAATGGTTATACAATGAATTTAATAACGTTATGCAAAGAGCAAAACTTCGAACGCTATACTAAAATAAGATAATGGCAGAAAAAGTAACTGTGATAAATTTTATAGGTAATATAGCAATTACATGTTTTCAAAAATGCATCTACCAAACAATAAATAAATATACAAGTAAAAACGAAATAAACAGGCATTGGTAACAATAAAATAAATAAGTATAACAGTCACAAGTATTACAGCTAAGAAACTTAAGCAAAATATCTAGTAAAACACTATGTGAAAAAACATAATAGTTAAACTTGGACAACGTATAATAGTCTCCTAACGTATGTTTTAAAGCTGGCGAGGGAAACACGAGAAAAAGTCCAGGTCCGGATTATTGGATATAGCATTACCCAGCCTCTGAACACGTACACTGGCACTATTTGTTCGTAATTGGTTGCATGATGTCTTCGTCCGAAAACACACGGGATCTGGTATCGGTAGAATATCTGAAGTTTGCATAAAAGAAAGTAGGAGTCGAGTTAACAATTTATAAGTTGCAACAGAAATAAAGCATCCTAAACATTTCTTTTCATCTCATGGGAGTCCAAGTACAAAGCTAAAGCCAGAATACCCAAAGGTATACCACGTCTAAAAGCCTTAGGAGAGACTGCCCGTATATATTACTCAAGATTAAAATCATCACTAAGGGTAAGGGGTATCTGTAATTACAAAAATGAGGACATTTTATTCTATGAAATGAGATTATGAAGTATTTACCGATGTTTTAATACAATTGGGTAAACGGACACCAGACCTCGACCCTTTCTAGGTCACTTTGCAACAAAGAATTGTTATTTGAGTTGGTTTGGCAGAAATTTTCTACGTTTCCTCAAAAATAATAGTACTAAAATAAATTCTTCGTTAACAAACAGTTTGAAGAATATAGGTCCAAGGTGTGGCTCAGCCATAAAATTGGACTACGAATCTTCTGTCAATAAGATAACTTCACACCCATGCCAGAAGTGGCTCTCCGAATTCACAGGCATCTAATTTTCAAATAACGGTCCTAAGGTTGATTAGAGTCAAACGCTTTACTAAAATCCAAGTATATAACCATCTTCTTACGCTTAGTAAAGTCTTTGTGTATATGATGCTGAAAGATAACTAGAGTTGTGTCGTGGATCCACACAGTAAAAACCGTGCTGCTTTGTAGAAATTAGTTTGGAGAAAAAGGGTATTGGGAATAACACTGTGTAGTTATGTTTTAATTTTTTCTGTCCAGAGAGAACCTTAAGTAGATGTCACAAATCAGACTCTGTTTGTACGCTTTATAGGGCATTTCTTCCATATGTTCAGGTTCTTTTAAATATTTGAAAACCAAAGAGAAAATCTCTTAGATCCACGTTCTTAGATTTGCGTATGAAACAGGAAAGATAATCTAATCTGTTCACAGAACTCCTCAAACATCTCATCGACATCACTAGTCGATCCATCCTAGGATGATCCAAACTGTCCACCTCGCTCAATATACTCGTACTTCCAGTTTAGTTACTGAAGTAGCAGTTGGGCAAGTTGGGTACTTCAATCTCCAATCAATGTCAGGAACAGTAAAACCGCCCATTAAGTTTACAGAAGTATCTGCAGGCTGAGAAGCTGCTAAATTCGTTTGATTTGAAAACAAGCTTGATTGGAGGTGTTTCTTGACCTTTTCGCAATGCGGAATAATGTCAAACAGTCTTCCAGCGCAAGATTGGCTGAAACCTAAATAAATAACTATTAATTTTATATCAAAAGGTTTCATCGCATCCTTCCTAAGACATATTCAATCAGTGTTTTTGAAAATTTATTCAGCGAACGTTACTGGCAGTGTTTTGCCATTTGATTTTATTTATATTTTAACAGCTCTAATCAGTTCTATTGCTGCATTAACTAACAGGAAGGTCCATATTATTAATTTTCTTGGCGTTCACTACATGACAAGAGAGAGTTCTTTACTTTGGAATATATGCAGGAGGAAATGAGTGCAAAACAGGAATGTGTAATGTGAGTTCGTATTTCATCCTATTAAGTAATAATAATTATACTGTTTTTAAAGAAGTGTACTTTATTTCTTAATGAACGAGTTATAAAAGTTTGAGTTTCACATGAATAAAAAATGTTAAATATTTATTATAATGTAGAAATACCGATTTTAAGAAGATTTAGGAATCAAAAACTTCTAATTTTAAATACGTGTTATGTTTTCTTTACAATTTATTTACAGCTATTCATTGTAAATAAAACTATATGACGCATTGTTAGAAATTATGCGCTTCAACAGCACTGATGCCTTTAGATGGACTTTTCCTATTTTGTACATTTATTTGTTTTATTTCATAACAGTTCGTAAAGAAATTGCTAGTAATGTGTTAGGTTGTTCTGCAGGTAGACTTTTTGATCCTTAAAACACACCACTCCTTAATTTTGCTTTTCTCCTCTTTTAATATTTCCTTTAAACTATTTGTAGTATTTACGCTGATAAATTTCAATACCGTATTATGTGGATTGTGTGTGTGTGTGTGTGTGTGTGTGTGTGTGTGTGTGTGTGTATGCGTGTGTTGATGTTATAATATGATAATTAATTAATTACCAGATTCAGTTCGTCCAAAATCTCCAGGGAAGCAACTCGAGCCTACGCACAGGCTTTTCCGCCCATTTAGGCTCATTTCCTAGGCCACTTTAAATTTTATGTGTATAATATTTTTATTTATAATGTTGTTATGTAAACATTCAACTAGTATAGTAACAAGACAATATAAATTTAATAGTAAATTTGCACACATGTAAATATTTTTTTGGAAATAAAACTATGATTCAATTCAATTCAATTAAATAAGTCATTTACTATAAAAAAGTGTGATTCTTTTAATGTACAGCAATTAGTAAAAGTTTACTATAAACTGTTGAGGAAATACAAAGGAAAAGTAAAAAGTATAGACAAAATTATGCACTATGAAACATAAATTCTATCTCCTCAATAATGATTGAGATACAATAAAAAGTAAAACGTATTACCAAAATTAATTCTTTTACAGTTTGATATAACGCAACTTCTTTGGCCATCTTGACAATGCATTTCCGTATTACTTAGATTTAGTAGAATATTAATTTACATAAATAGTAATTGTTTCCTTTGTGGTACTAGTTTGGGACTTTATCTGTATATTCAGTGTAAAAGTCGTGAGGGCACTTTAAAGTGCACTACTTATTCTTGTTTCAGAATGGACAGAAATACGTTGTGTTGTTTTATCGTTTTCGTAATATGATGTAGTTTCGTAATTTTTTGTGTACCTCTACGATAGCGGATAGCAGTCGTTTCCTTACTACGTAGAATGAAATGCTCATGAGAGTTTGCTATATTTTGGGTGCTCAAGCATTAGTGATCAGGCTTTTCAAATGTTATTTTTGTGGTGATATGGACTATCTCGAATTCTTTCCTCGCTATCAGCGCAAGGCAGCACCGAAGTCCAGAGGATTACTGTCACCTCGTTCAACTAGATCCTATTAAGAGATTTTTTATATATATTACATCATTGTACATCAAAATTTTGCTGTTTACATTATTTTACCCAAATTTCCCCTTTAATCAACGAAACGTCTGCACATTTACATTTAAACCAAAGTGTGTTCACGTAGACTTAAATAAGTGGCATAGAAATTAGTTATTTATCAAAACTGATATTGCATAGTAAGTTAATATTTTGTGATGAAATAATAACCGTTCATTAGAGCGAGTAAACTGCTGACATGTTACCGGACAGTGAAATCAGTTGTCTATTCACGAGAGATGTACTAACTGTGATGATAATGTACAACTAAAGCTGTACATCAGCTGTTATGACAAATTAAAGTTAATTAACAACAGTCGGGTAGCCCTATTTTTCAGGCTTGTTAACTTTTCCATGTTTGGGAACATTTAATATAGATGTTCATTTTGTAGTCGGCCGAACAAACCAGCTTTCTCTTGTTATATTATTCAATTAAAACTATCAGTTTTGATGACAGTGTTGTATTATATCTATCATTGGACATCGTTATTTTTTGTCCAACTGACTATATTTGGAAATGAAATTTCAATCTTATACCTCATATTAGTATGCGATCCACAATAAAACGCCTTCTTTCAGGGTTATTGAGTCTTTAGTAAGTTTAAGCATAGCCGCCGTTATTAGTTCTACGGTTCATCACAGGATGTACACCTGTGTTCTTGTTACATAACAGAGGACCAGATATAACGACTAGCGTTATACTAGAATTATGAGCTTATTTGTTTGAAATACCTGTTTATAGCGGAGGGCAGTTTTAAAACAATGTAACGAGTCCATTTCAACACATTTAATATTTACCACTCTCACGCGAGGATGTAAATGAATAGAATTAAAGTTGCATTTACCTTTAAATTTAACATTTGGATAGCTTCAATGTTACATTTCAATTAAACTATCGGTTCTCCAGTGGGTTTTGCTATGTATGTTAAGCTCAAAAAACAAGTTTCATTTACATGTTTCACTATTTTCAAATAACCTTTATTGACGTAGTCGAATCGCCAATCTATCTAACCTGTGGGTATTAATTTATGTGAGTAATATATATCGCATGTGAAATGCACTCTCTTGGAAACTTACGTTGTAAACTCAGTATAAACGTGGATGCACTCGATTGCAAGATGAATGTTTAGAAGTATTGCTCTCTTTGTACATAGACATTATCGTTGACAATAATATATTGTATGAACTTGTAAGAAATAAATTAAATTTATATTAAACTAGTTCGTATTAAAATATGTATATTCTAATATATTCTAATACCCTATTCTTCAAATGTATATAATAATAATAATACAGTATCTAAGATGATTGTTCAAAGAGAGACATTCGCTGTTTTAAAATTGTACAAAGGAAAATTGTATCCTATATGAAAAAACTGACAAATTGTGCACATTAAGTTTTAAAGTATTTAACATATTTTATACACGTTTTAAAACCTATATTTACCTATTGTGTTGGTTTTGTAATAATATATAAGAATGAAACTATGTTTACTAGTGAGATTGAGGATTATTATATTTTAAATGTTATATTACATTTGCGTTTTACAAAGTCTTAATATTGCTAACAGAATTTAAGGTAATTCGCAGAATTACTTGCAATAATCCTTATGTGATGACAGCGTCACATAGAAGTTAGTTCTTGCACCATGTGACACAGTTTGCAGAGCTCTCAGTGTCGGGCTCTATTGCTCGAGTAACCACAAATGGCAAACTTTGGTCGATAAGGTCTTGACATGCTGCTTCGGAAGTCATTAAGGCTGGAAGTATCTATAAAATGATGTCGTATTAAACAAACTTCTTTACAGTCTTACTTTACTGCTGAATGTTGTTGTACTCAAATGTTATGTGTGTTCTGCATGCTGGGAATGCATAATCGTATAAGTTCTACAAATATTCAATGCAGTTATCCTTTTGTAATTATTGGGAATTAAGAGATATTGCATTTACAACGCAATATGTTTTTCTTTTTATTGTATACTTTTGAAGTACAAATCTATACATTATTGCTATCTAAATATTAAATGTTAAATAAAAATATCAACCAAAGTCGTAAAAAACAAATCTCTCTACTACAAAAGAAATGTTTTATTAAATATCTACCACTGGGTAAATTAAAAGAATAAAATAGAATATATTAGCCCTAGAAAAGTAGAAAACTAATTTAAATAAGAATGTTAAATGATTTTATTATTCACGACATTAGTGTAATGCTAACTTTCAATAACGCTATAACTATGTTAATGATACATTTACGCTAATAACTGTAGTCAGATGAAATATTCTAAGTACCAATTTTACAAAATTTTTATTACTTTAATTACAAAGTGATTTTAAACCCCAATCAGTTGTTTACGTCAAAGTCTCGTGACAGAAAATTATGGAATGAAAAGCCACGATAAAACTCGATTTTACTGATAAAACGTGCTTTATGGTTCTACTGGAAATAACAACAACAATAATTGCAATACATTTCTGTAAAAATAATTATACAAAAATTGCACAAAAAACGAGAGTTGAGAGTCAAAGGAAATGTTGGTGATTCTCCGGAATGAAAACCATGTAATTAGGTTATTTTGTCTTTTCTGTAAAATCCACAATGAATGGGTGTTTGTGTGAGGTCGTGTAACTGTGTTAAAGTCACTGCTCACATGTTATTGGCGAGTGAGAATTAATTTGTATTATTAGACAATTCATTCCTTATAACTGTTAAGTAGTAAGTCTATAATCATTTCATATCTACATCATGTAAACATCAACTTACATTAGCATACAATATTTAAAATGTCTTTACTATATCCTTTATTACTATTTCATTATCTTCTTTATTATATATTTTTATCGGAAAGTTGACGTATCTCATTCATCTTTCCAACTCTAAATACGTTTGTCTTCACTAAACTGTATTGTCTTCTTCTTGTAGATTCACATCTTTTATTTTTGAAATTATACAATTAGACAGGCTAATAGAAATGATTGTCATAGAATACAATGGGTTACGAGTATCACAGCAATAGTTATACAATGAATTTAATAACGTTATTTAACTAGCTGTTTCCCGCGGCTTCGCACGCGTCTCTTAAGCTTTGCCCGTATATTTCTTTGCCTTCAAATAGTGTTTGGATATTTTAATATACGTAACTACTGTGTTGTAATTGCAGTTTATAATGTGCAGGCGCTTTGATAACTTTTATATCTTGCAGTACAGCCTGGTGGTTAGTTACATCAATGGGCATTGCGTATAAACCTTCTACATAGAAAAATACAAATTTTCATAGTGATCGGTCCAATAGTTTCTGAGTATATAAAGGACAAACACACAAACATTCATTTTTATATATTATGATTGCAGAAACAGTTTAAACAAAATTTGTCGTTTCTCTTAAGCTTACTCTATGCTTTAAAACTATAAGTGTAAAGAAATTTATATATAAATATATTTTTTGTCGCATTATATATGTTTACAAAGAACAGCTGATTAAAAATTTGAAAAGACTCTTTCACTTAATAACATATGTTTGCTGCAATGCATTTCTTACGGGTATTTCTGTAACCAGTGGGGCGGAATCCTGAATCGGGAAAGGGATAAAAAGTATCCTATAACCTTCTACAGATCAAGACGAACAAATTAAAAAAAAAATTAGGCGAATCCGTCCAGCCGTTTGTGAGTGATGCTGTTACACACGAACCGTTTCATTTTTATATATATAGATTTAATAATTGTATTGATTAAACATTATATATAATTCTACTGGAAGTATAATATAATGATTTAAATACACTCCTTTAAGTTAAGAGAATAAACTTCAATATCATTAATTAAATATTAAAATAGTTATATAAACCTCTTCCAAAAAAACGATAGATGAGAGCCAAAGGCAATGTATGCGATTCTGGAATGAAAACCTTGTAATTACGTTGCTTTTTTGCCTGTTATGTCTTGTGACTTTGTTAGAGTCACTACTCACATGCATTAGCGATTGAGTGTTCGTGTTTATTATTAGACAATTTGTTCCGTACCAAAACTGTAAACGGTCTTATTTATTGTTCAGTAGTAACTCTGTGATAATTTCATACCTATATTATAAAAAGTTTAAACTTACTAAAATAAATGTAAAAATGTCATTACTATATCCATTATTGTTATTAACTTATCTTCTTTATTATGTATCTTTATCAGGAAGTTCATCTTATCTCATTCTCCTTTCCATCTCACAACAAATTTATCTTCACTAAACTGTGTATAGTCTTATTTGTATAGATTGATTTCTTTTATTTTTGCAATTATACAAAGTAGAAGTACCTCTTCAAGTCTATATCTAATTTTATTAGAATACTTATGTTACTATTTCACTTGTTAAAATTACATGATTTCTCTTAGTTTGTTTACAAATTTATTGTTCGTTTTTTCGTTGCCTTCATGATATCCCTAAGAACAATGAACAAAATATTCCTTAGCGCCTATCCAATCTCACGGATGGACATGCAGCATCACCGAACTCTATGTTGCCTTCATATAAATGAAGCGTTATACCAAATTTCAAGACTATACGTTAGATATTTCTTTAAATGTAGTACAAACAGACTAGTAGATATTATTTTTTAGGCTCATAAATGATTTGCTTCACTTACGCTAAGCTAATTAATACTACTCTTAAGAATGTCGGATTTGCTGCCCAAGTATTTTTATTTTATTTTAGTGCAACGGTCATTTCAACATATATTACATAAAATCTTCTATGAAATTATAGAGAAAAAAGTACAACCAACTATAACAAAAAACTGTGCTATAACATTAACAAATGCAATGAAAAGATTAATGAATTATTGATAACATACAATAGGTTATGAGTATCACAATAATGGTTATACAATGAATTTAATAACGTTATGCAAAGAGCAAAACTTCGAACGCTATACTAAAATAAGATAATGGCAGAAAAAGTAACTGTGATAAATTTTATAGGTAATATAGCAATTACATGTTTTCAAAAATGCATCTACCAAACAATAAATAAATATACAAGTAAAAACGAAATAAACAGGCATTGGTAACAATAAAATAAATAAGTATAACAGTCACAAGTATTACAGCTAAGAAACTTAAGCAAAATATCTAGTAAAACACTATGTGAAAAAACATAATAGTTAAACTTGGACAACGTATAATAGTCTCCTAACGTATGTTTTAAAGCTGGCGAGGGAACACGAGAAAAAGTCCAGGTCCGGATTATTGGATATAGCATTACCCAGCCTCTGAACACGTACACTGGCACTATTTGTTCGTAATTGGTTGCATGATGTCTTCGTCCGAAAACACACGGGATCTGGTATCGGTAGAATATCTGAAGTTTGCATAAAAGAAAGTAGGAGTCGAGTTAACAATTTATAAGTTGCAACAGAAATAAAGCATCCTAAACATTTCTTTTCATCTCATGGGAGTCCAAGTACAAAGCTAAAGCCAGAATACCCAAAGGTATACCACGTCTAAAAGCCTTAGGAGAGACTGCCCGTATATATTACTCAAGATTAAAATCATCACTAAGGGTAAGGGGTATCTGTAATTACAAAAATGAGGACATTTTATTCTATGAAATGAGATTATGAAGTATTTACCGATGTTTTAATACAATTGGGTAAACGGACACCAGACCTCGACCCTTTCTAGGTCACTTTGCAACAAAGAATTGTTATTTGAGTTGGTTTGGCAGAAATTTTCTACGTTTCCTCAAAAATAATAGTACTAAAATAAATTCTTCGTTAACAAACAGTTTGAAGAATATAGGTCCAAGGTGTGGCTCAGCCATAAAATTGGACTACGAATCTTCTGTCAATAAGATAACTTCACACCCATGCCAGAAGTGGCTCTCCGAATTCACAGGCATCTAATTTTCAAATAACGGTCCTAAGGTTGATTAGAGTCAAACGCTTTACTAAAATCCAAGTATATAACCATCTTCTTACGCTTAGTAAAGTCTTTGTGTATATGATGCTGAAAGATAACTAGAGTTGTGTCGTGGATCCACACAGTAAAAACCGTGCTGCTTTGTAGAAATTAGTTTGGAGAAAAAGGGTATTGGGAATAACACTGTGTAGTTATGTTTTAATTTTTTCTGTCCAGAGAGAACCTTAAGTAGATGTCACAAATCAGACTCTGTTTGTACGCTTTATAGGGCATTTCTTCCATATGTTCAGGTTCTTTTAAATATTTGAAAACCAAAGAGAAAATCTCTTAGATCCACGTTCTTAGATTTGCGTATGAAACAGGAAAGATAATCTAATCTGTTCACAGAACTCCTCAAACATCTCATCGACATCACTAGTCGATCCATCCTAGGATGATCCAAACTGTCCACCTCGCTCAATATACTCGTACTTCCAGTTTAGTTACTGAAGTAGCAGTTGGGCAAGTTGGGTACTTCAATCTCCAATCAATGTCAGGAACAGTAAAACCGCCCATTAAGTTTACAGAAGTATCTGCAGGCTGAGAAGCTGCTAAATTCGTTTGATTTGAAAACAAGCTTGATTGGAGGTGTTTCTTGACCTTTTCGCAATGCGGAATAATGTCAAACAGTCTTCCAGCGCAAGATTGGCTGAAACCTAAATAAATAACTATTAATTTTATATCAAAAGGTTTCATCGCATCCTTCCTAAGACATATTCAATCAGTGTTTTTGAAAATTTATTCAGCGAACGTTACTGGCAGTGTTTTGCCATTTGATTTTATTTATATTTTAACAGCTCTAATCAGTTCTATTGCTGCATTAACTAACAGGAAGGTCCATATTATTAATTTTCTTGGCGTTCACTACATGACAAGAGAGAGTTCTTTACTTTGGAATATATGCAGGAGGAAATGAGTGCAAAACAGGAATGTGTAATGTGAGTTCGTATTTCATCCTATTAAGTAATAATAATTATACTGTTTTTAAAGAAGTGTACTTTATTTCTTAATGAACGAGTTATAAAAGTTTGAGTTTCACATGAATAAAAAATGTTAAATATTTATTATAATGTAGAAATACCGATTTTAAGAAGATTTAGGAATCAAAACTTCTAATTTTAAATACGTGTTATGTTTTCTTTACAATTTATTTACAGCTATTCATTGTAAATAAAACTATATGACGCATTGTTAGAAATTATGCGCTTCAACAGCACTGATGCCTTTAGATGGACTTTTCCTATTTTGTACATTTATTTGTTTTATTTCATAACAGTTCGTAAAGAAATTGCTAGTAATGTGTTAGGTTGTTCTGCAGGTAGACTTTTTGATCCTTAAAACACACCACTCCTTAATTTTGCTTTTCTCCTCTTTTAATATTTCCTTTAAACTATTTGTAGTATTTACGCTGATAAATTTCAATACCGTATTATGTGGATTGTGTGTGTGTGTGTGTGTGTGTGTGTGTGTGTGTGTGTGTGTGTATGCGTGTGTTGATGTTATAATATGATAATTAATTAATTACCAGATTCAGTTCGTCCAAAATCTCCAGGGAAGCAACTCGAGCCTACGCACAGGCTTTTCCGCCCATTTAGGCTCATTTCCTAGGCCACTTTAAATTTTATGTGTATAATATTTTTATTTATAATGTTGTTATGTAAACATTCAACTAGTATAGTAACAAGACAATATAAATTTAATAGTAAATTTGCACACATGTAAATATTTTTTGGAAATAAAACTATGATTCAATTCAATTCAATTAAATAAGTCATTTACTATAAAAAAGTGTGATTCTTTTAATGTACAGCAATTAGTAAAAGTTTACTATAAACTGTTGAGGAAATACAAAGGAAAAGTAAAAAGTATAGACAAAATTATGCACTATGAAACATAAATTCTATCTCCTCAATAATGATTGAGATACAATAAAAAGTAAAACGTATTACCAAAATTAATTCTTTTACAGTTTGATATAACGCAACTTCTTTGGCCATCTTGACAATGCATTTCCGTATTACTTAGATTTAGTAGAATATTAATTTACATAAATAGTAATTGTTTCCTTTGTGGTACTAGTTTGGGACTTTATCTGTATATTCAGTGTAAAAGTCGTGAGGGCACTTTAAAGTGCACTACTTATTCTTGTTTCAGAATGGACAGAAATACGTTGTGTTGTTTTATCGTTTTCGTAATATGATGTAGTTTCGTAATTTTTTGTGTACCTCTACGATAGCGGATAGCAGTCGTTTCCTTACTACGTAGAATGAAATGCTCATGAGAGTTTGCTATATTTTGGGTGCTCAAGCATTAGTGATCAGGCTTTTCAAATGTTATTTTTGTGGTGATATGGACTATCTCGAATTCTTTCCTCGCTATCAGCGCAAGGCAGCACCGAAGTCCAGAGGATTACTGTCACCTCGTTCAACTAGATCCTATTAAGAGATTTTTTATATATATTACATCATTGTACATCAAAATTTTGCTGTTTACATTATTTTACCCAAATTTCCCCTTTAATCAACGAAACGTCTGCACATTTACATTTAAACCAAAGTGTGTTCACGTAGACTTAAATAAGTGGCATAGAAATTAGTTATTTATCAAAACTGATATTGCATAGTAAGTTAATATTTTGTGATGAAATAATAACCGTTCATTAGAGCGAGTAAACTGCTGACATGTTACCGGACAGTGAAATCAGTTGTCTATTCACGAGAGATGTACTAACTGTGATGATAATGTACAACTAAAGCTGTACATCAGCTGTTATGACAAATTAAAGTTAATTAACAACAGTCGGGTAGCCCTATTTTTCAGGCTTGTTAACTTTTCCATGTTTGGGAACATTTAATATAGATGTTCATTTTGTAGTCGGCCGAACAAACCAGCTTTCTCTTGTTATATTATTCAATTAAAACTATCAGTTTTGATGACAGTGTTGTATTATATCTATCATTGGACATCGTTATTTTTTGTCCAACTGACTATATTTGGAAATGAAATTTCAATCTTATACCTCATATTAGTATGCGATCCACAATAAAACGCCTTCTTTCAGGGTTATTGAGTCTTTAGTAAGTTTAAGCATAGCCGCCGTTATTAGTTCTACGGTTCATCACAGGATGTACACCTGTGTTCTTGTTACATAACAGAGGACCAGATATAACGACTAGCGTTATACTAGAATTATGAGCTTATTTGTTTGAAATACCTGTTTATAGCGGAGGGCAGTTTTAAAACAATGTAACGAGTCCATTTCAACACATTTAATATTTACCACTCTCACGCGAGGATGTAAATGAATAGAATTAAAGTTGCATTTACCTTTAAATTTAACATTTGGATAGCTTCAATGTTACATTTCAATTAAACTATCGGTTCTCCAGTGGGTTTTGCTATGTATGTTAAGCTCAAAAAACAAGTTTCATTTACATGTTTCACTATTTTCAAATAACCTTTATTGACGTAGTCGAATCGCCAATCTATCTAACCTGTGGGTATTAATTTATGTGAGTAATATATATCGCATGTGAAATGCACTCTCTTGGAAACTTACGTTGTAAACTCAGTATAAACGTGGATGCACTCGATTGCAAGATGAATGTTTAGAAGTATTGCTCTCTTTGTACATAGACATTATCGTTGACAATAATATATTGTATGAACTTGTAAGAAATAAATTAAATTTATATTAAACTAGTTCGTATTAAAATATGTATATTCTAATATATTCTAATACCCTATTCTTCAAATGTATATAATAATAATAATACAGTATCTAAGATGATTGTTCAAAGAGAGACATTCGCTGTTTTAAAATTGTACAAAGGAAAATTGTATCCTATATGAAAAAACTGACAAATTGTGCACATTAAGTTTTAAAGTATTTAACATATTTTATACACGTTTTAAAACCTATATTTACCTATTGTGTTGGTTTTGTAATAATATATAAGAATGAAACTATGTTTACTAGTGAGATTGAGGATTATTATATTTTAAATGTTATATTACATTTGCGTTTTACAAAGTCTTAATATTGCTAACAGAATTTAAGGTAATTCGCAGAATTACTTGCAATAATCCTTATGTGATGACAGCGTCACATAGAAGTTAGTTCTTGCACCATGTGACACAGTTTGCAGAGCTCTCAGTGTCGGGCTCTATTGCTCGAGTAACCACAAATGGCAAACTTTGGTCGATAAGGTCTTGACATGCTGCTTCGGAAGTCATTAAGGCTGGAAGTATCTATAAAATGATGTCGTATTAAACAAACTTCTTTACAGTCTTACTTTACTGCTGAATGTTGTTGTACTCAAATGTTATGTGTGTTCTGCATGCTGGGAATGCATAATCGTATAAGTTCTACAAATATTCAATGCAGTTATCCTTTTGTAATTATTGGGAATTAAGAGATATTGCATTTACAACGCAATATGTTTTTCTTTTTATTGTATACTTTTGAAGTACAAATCTATACATTATTGCTATCTAAATATTAAATGTTAAATAAAAATATCAACCAAAGTCGTAAAAAACAAATCTCTCTACTACAAAAGAAATGTTTTATTAAATATCTACCACTGGGTAAATTAAAAGAATAAAATAGAATATATTAGCCCTAGAAAAGTAGAAAACTAATTTAAATAAGAATGTTAAATGATTTTATTATTCACGACATTAGTGTAATGCTAACTTTCAATAACGCTATAACTATGTTAATGATACATTTACGCTAATAACTGTAGTCAGATGAAATATTCTAAGTACCAATTTTACAAAATTTTTATTACTTTAATTACAAAGTGATTTTAAACCCCAATCAGTTGTTTACGTCAAAGTCTCGTGACAGAAAATTATGGAATGAAAAGCCACGATAAAACTCGATTT
Organism: Homalodisca vitripennis; assembly: GCF_021130785.1. Lineage (NCBI taxonomy): Eukaryota > Metazoa > Arthropoda > Insecta > Hemiptera > Cicadellidae > Homalodisca > Homalodisca vitripennis. The sequence continues at coordinate 181,895,685 of NC_060209.1, read as the reverse complement.
TACTGATAAAACGTGCTTTATGGTTCTACTGGAAATAACAACAACAATAATTGCAATACATTTCTGTAAAAATAATTATACAAAAATTGCACAAAAAACGAGAGTTGAGAGTCAAAGGAAATGTTGGTGATTCTCCGGAATGAAAACCATGTAATTAGGTTATTTTGTCTTTTCTGTAAAATCCACAATGAATGGGTGTTTGTGTGAGGTCGTGTAACTGTGTTAAAGTCACTGCTCACATGTTATTGGCGAGTGAGAATTAATTTGTATTATTAGACAATTCATTCCTTATAACTGTTAAGTAGTAAGTCTATAATCATTTCATATCTACATCATGTAAACATCAACTTACATTAGCATACAATATTTAAAATGTCTTTACTATATCCTTTATTACTATTTCATTATCTTCTTTATTATATATTTTTATCGGAAAGTTGACGTATCTCATTCATCTTTCCAACTCTAAATACGTTTGTCTTCACTAAACTGTATTGTCTTCTTCTTGTAGATTCACATCTTTTATTTTTGAAATTATACAATTAGACAGGCTAATAGAAATGATTGTCATAGAATACAATGGGTTACGAGTATCACAGCAATAGTTATACAATGAATTTAATAACGTTATTTAACTAGCTGTTTCCCGCGGCTTCGCACGCGTCTCTTAAGCTTTGCCCGTATATTTCTTTGCCTTCAAATAGTGTTTGGATATTTTAATATACGTAACTACTGTGTTGTAATTGCAGTTTATAATGTGCAGGCGCTTTGATAACTTTTATATCTTGCAGTACAGCCTGGTGGTTAGTTACATCAATGGGCATTGCGTATAAACCTTCTACATAGAAAAATACAAATTTTCATAGTGATCGGTCCAATAGTTTCTGAGTATATAAAGGACAAACACACAAACATTCATTTTTATATATTATGATTGCAGAAACAGTTTAAACAAAATTTGTCGTTTCTCTTAAGCTTACTCTATGCTTTAAAACTATAAGTGTAAAGAAATTTATATATAAATATATTTTTTGTCGCATTATATATGTTTACAAAGAACAGCTGATTAAAAATTTGAAAAGACTCTTTCACTTAATAACATATGTTTGCTGCAATGCATTTCTTACGGGTATTTCTGTAACCAGTGGGGCGGAATCCTGAATCGGGAAAGGGATAAAAAGTATCCTATAACCTTCTACAGATCAAGACGAACAAATTAAAAAAAAAATTAGGCGAATCCGTCCAGCCGTTTGTGAGTGATGCTGTTACACACGAACCGTTTCATTTTTATATATATAGATTTAATAATTGTATTGATTAAACATTATATATAATTCTACTGGAAGTATAATATAATGATTTAAATACACTCCTTTAAGTTAAGAGAATAAACTTCAATATCATTAATTAAATATTAAAATAGTTATATAAACCTCTTCCAAAAAACGATAGATGAGAGCCAAAGGCAATGTATGCGATTCTGGAATGAAAACCTTGTAATTACGTTGCTTTTTTGCCTGTTATGTCTTGTGACTTTGTTAGAGTCACTACTCACATGCATTAGCGATTGAGTGTTCGTGTTTATTATTAGACAATTTGTTCCGTACCAAAACTGTAAACGGTCTTATTTATTGTTCAGTAGTAACTCTGTGATAATTTCATACCTATATTATAAAAAGTTTAAACTTACTAAAATAAATGTAAAAATGTCATTACTATATCCATTATTGTTATTAACTTATCTTCTTTATTATGTATCTTTATCAGGAAGTTCATCTTATCTCATTCTCCTTTCCATCTCACAACAAATTTATCTTCACTAAACTGTGTATAGTCTTATTTGTATAGATTGATTTCTTTTATTTTTGCAATTATACAAAGTAGAAGTACCTCTTCAAGTCTATATCTAATTTTATTAGAATACTTATGTTACTATTTCACTTGTTAAAATTACATGATTTCTCTTAGTTTGTTTACAAATTTATTGTTCGTTTTTTCGTTGCCTTCATGATATCCCTAAGAACAATGAACAAAATATTCCTTAGCGCCTATCCAATCTCACGGATGGACATGCAGCATCACCGAACTCTATGTTGCCTTCATATAAATGAAGCGTTATACCAAATTTCAAGACTATACGTTAGATATTTCTTTAAATGTAGTACAAACAGACTAGTAGATATTATTTTTTAGGCTCATAAATGATTTGCTTCACTTACGCTAAGCTAATTAATACTACTCTTAAGAATGTCGGATTTGCTGCCCAAGTATTTTTATTTTATTTTAGTGCAACGGTCATTTCAACATATATTACATAAAATCTTCTATGAAATTATAGAGAAAAAAGTACAACCAACTATAACAAAAAACTGTGCTATAACATTAACAAATGCAATGAAAAGATTAATGAATTATTGATAACATACAATAGGTTATGAGTATCACAATAATGGTTATACAATGAATTTAATAACGTTATGCAAAGAGCAAAACTTCGAACGCTATACTAAAATAAGATAATGGCAGAAAAAGTAACTGTGATAAATTTTATAGGTAATATAGCAATTACATGTTTTCAAAAATGCATCTACCAAACAATAAATAAATATACAAGTAAAAACGAAATAAACAGGCATTGGTAACAATAAAATAAATAAGTATAACAGTCACAAGTATTACAGCTAAGAAACTTAAGCAAAATATCTAGTAAAACACTATGTGAAAAAACATAATAGTTAAACTTGGACAACGTATAATAGTCTCCTAACGTATGTTTTAAAGCTGGCGAGGGAACACGAGAAAAAGTCCAGGTCCGGATTATGTACACCAGACACCAGCCGAAGTTCCGTTGTACATTTCTCTGAGTATTTTTAGCATGTGAGTCGACAACCCTAGACACGACAGCTTATACAATAGAGAATCAATAAGAATTGTGTCGAATGCAGAGGAAAATTCAACATAAAACTGTTGTAAATGTAAATGTAATTTTCTTTTGCCAAATGTAAGTTTACCATACAAGTTAAATTAAAAATGTTATCTATAGTAGAATAGCCTTTCCTTAAGGGGAGCACTTCGCCCTATCTTCGTAATGTTAACATAGGTACACTTATCTCAAGAACTACTTGAGGTATCTTCATAATTCTTTTTTTCATTTAAAGAGGGCTTCTAGGGGAACACGTGGAACCAAAAAAAAAATTGGCATATACCCTAAAAGTTATATATTTTTGTTTTAACGCTTGTCAAAAACCTATATAAATATGTGTATATGTATGTATATAAATATTGAACTCAGTGAAATGTGATGTTTTTAGTGGTTCCACATATGTAAAACAGTGCTACAAACATACAAAAAAAATTTCATATTCCTACCATTTGTAGTTTTTGAGAAAAATGTACTTTTGTATTGAAAACCGCAACTTTCGGAAAAACACAAAAAACGGAAAAAATACTGCTTTATTACCTTTTTCAGTACATTCCAGGTGCATAGGCTGGCTGATCTCCTTCCTGCTCCTCATATTCATCCTCCAGACTTCTTTTTAGTAAGTTTTTCTTCTGTCTAATTTTTTTCTCTATATCTTCTTGAGCTTTCTCTGCCTTCCAAATTCGCCGCCGGTCAAGCTTTTTCATTGCTGTAATAAAATGCTGCCCTGGTGACACTCCTATTTCTTGAAATACTTTGCATTTGCCAATGTAGCCATCATTAAAAGCTGTAACAGCTTCATATATGCCAAATTTCAAAGTTTTAATCTCCACAAATGTTCTTTTAGGTATGTAGGTCCAAATGACATTGTTGAGGGACTCATTGGGATTTTGAGTTTTTCCCTTAGTACATTTGCCCAGTAGAGTTGGATTGGCTAGATCTTGAAAAATAGGTTTAATAAATGTCATTAGGTTTTCAGGCAAGTGAAAATGGCTGCCATGATCATAGTTTTCATTGGATTTTACGGCTTTGCGGTACTTACACCAGGTTTCTTCATCATCTGGACATAGTCCATGTTGAGGCCTTTCATTAGAAGACATCACATGGAAAAACTCTGCCCAAATGGCTTTTTTCATGTCTTCAACAGAGTTTGTGTTGCGTCTAATTGCCAATCCGTAGTATTTTTGGAGCTGAATAATGGCAGAATCTGTTAGCTTGTTCTTGCCGCCAAGTCGTGAGCCGTCAGGGAGTGTTTTAGTCTTAGCTTTTAGATTTTTTAATCTCGATCCCATCCGTTTCTGGACATGGCCTATGCATTCTATCTTTGTTATGGCAGTATCACCATAGGGCTTGGCTTCGCATACACTGGAGTACGCCTTGCTGTCTCCATCACCAAGGTATTCAAGGTAACGAGCCTCATACAATGCCTGCGAGCGCTGAAAAATTGCGACTGCTCCAGCAACTTCCATGGCTCCACTAGAACCTTCAAAGTTTGCGATACAGCCATCACCATGCGTGTTGTTTAGTCTATTAGTGCATCTGCAATATTTAGATAAAATCTCGATGTCTAGGACCTTACCGGTTGATAAAGATGTCACTGATACCACTCCATTTAGTGAAAGGTGACCCCGCTTCTGCCATGAGCCATCAGCAGCTATAGCGAGGTCTCTGCAACCATCATTATCCGATACAGCTTCTTGCACAGCACTTTGCATTGACTTCTTACACACTAACTCAGCAATTGAACCCAAGTAATGCTCATGTTCATGATATCTCAAAGGCGGAGGTGTAAGATTCATAAAAGCGCAAATTTTCTCCGCAGCCACTCTACCTTTGCCTATGTTACGCATAGCATAAACCAAACGAAGATTTAGGTCATAAAATGTGTTAGGCCTATCAGACTTTGCTTCATTCTGATTAGTGTTAGGCCTGACTAATTCAGAGTTTGTCACAGTAATAGTGTTTTCACAATCAGAACAGCTGACTATAATTTTTGATGCTAGGCCTACAATGTGTTTTACTTTGTAAACAAGTTGGCCATGGCAATTTTTACACACTGAAACGTTACTAAGAGCCTCATTCAACAATCCTATATTAACTATACAGTTTTCAGACTCATCATTTTCATTCAATTGGTACTGTTTCAAAAAAGGACTGACCTTCTTAGAAGATGCACTTTGAGGTCTTGGCCTATCCACATTTGGAGTATTGGTACCTCGATTGTTACTTGATCCTGAGAAACTAGGCCTAGGACTAGTTGGAGGGTTATGTTGATTTCCTTTGAAAACGCGTTTCTTGAAAGCAGGCTTTGAACGTGGCATTATAAAATTCACTACACTTATAACAAAAAATACTCAGAACTCTCCACTAAACTCACAAAAAAACCATAATCATTTACGTAATTTTCACTCTCTAAAACAGAAATGTCAGTAACCAAAACATGTATGCTACCTAGGTTATAAGCAATGGTTATAAAACAGATGTTTTGTTGGTTAGTGTAAGTTGTTGACATAACAAACTGTCACTGCCAACCAAATCATGAACATGACTGCAACGAAGTAGTACTATAACAGCACCATTCAAAGTGTGACTGCTACAGGCCCGAAACTGCCTGCAGGCCTATTTAAAAAAAAATATTTCGGACACTTCTAGTCATCATAAAAAAAATTTAATACCACCATTGTTATCGGGAAATTCCAAACTTTAATAAAAAAAAAAAAAAAAAAATTTGTAATTTTTGAGATTTTTTACGAAGTGCTCCCCTTAAGCCTGCTTGGAATTCCGTCAAGATATTTCTCTCATTTACCCATTTTTCTAACCTGTTTAAAATTATGCTGCAAAATATTTTACATACACTATCTATAAATGATAATCCCTGTAGTTCTCTACTACATTGATTTCGTTTGTATATTGGAAAAATAACAGATTTTTTAAAGCTGTCCGGTATTTGACCGTTTAAATATATTTTACTGTAGACAGTAAGTAATTTTTCAAGTTGTGAATGTGGAGCGTATTTAAAAACTCGTAGGGGACTCTGTCGTAACCGGGAGCCTTATCGTCCCTCAGCTTACGCAGTACTTCCCTGGCTTCAACTATATCAAGTTCCTTATCTAGGTTTCATTCATAATTAGAGGCTCTGCGTAGCAGATATAATTTGATAATAAAGGGGGATTTCGCAGGCTCTTAAAATGTGCAACCCACTGGCTCACTGAAATATATACTACTAAACAATAATTAAGCCCGTTTTCATTTTTTATTCAAAGTAAGGAATGAACTGTTTGGTAATAGAAACGAACTCTCACTCGCTAATAACATGTGAGCAGTGACTCGAACAAAGTCACACGACCTCACAGGCACCCATTCATTTTGGATTGTACAGAACATACATAACCTAATTATAATGCTTTATCCCAGAGAATCACAAATATTTCCTTTTGCTTTCATCTCTCGTTCTTGTGATTCTTATATAATTATTTTAATTTTAAATTAATGGTACTGATGTATACTCTCTTTACTTAAGGAAGTGTATTTAAATTTTGTATTATATTTCCAATAGAACCATAAACAATGTTTAATCCGTAAAATCGAGTTTTCTCTTGGCTTTTCATTACATCATCTTCTATCACGAGAGTTTGACGTTTATTACTGATTGGAGTTGAAATCTCTTGATATTAAAATAATTTAAATTTTGTAAAATGATTTAATTTCTATTCCGACATTTTTATCTGGCTACAGTTATATTAAAATGAAAAACGGTTTACACTTTTGTGATAAGCAATAAAATCATTTAACATAATTATTTTAATTACTTTTCTGGTGCTAGCTTATTTCGTATTACATTCTTTTAAATTATTAGATTCGTCCAATTTACCCAGTGATAGATATTTAATCAAGTATTTATTTCGTAATGGAAAAATTTCTTATTTTTACGACGTTCATTCATAGTTTTATTTAACATTTAAATTATTGCGTTGTGAATGCAATCTCTCTTCATTCCCTAGAATTAAAACAGGATAATTAAAATGTTTTGCACGTTTTATTTCAATACTTGTAGAACTTCCTGGCATGCACAACACACAGGACATTTGAGTACTGCAACATTCAGCAGTAAAGTAAGACTGTAAAGAAGTTCATGTATTACGACATAATGTCATTTTATAGATACTTCCAACCATAATGACTTCCAAAGTTGCATGTCAAGACTGTATCGACCAAAGTTTGCCATTTGTGGTTACTCGAGCAATAAAGCCCGACACTGAGAGCTCTGCAAACTGTGTCACATGGTGCAAGAACTAACTTCTATGTGACGCTGTCATCACTCAAGGATTGTCGCGAGTAATTCTGGCAATTATACATTCAATTACTTAGCAATATTAAGACTTCGTAAAACGCGAATGTAATATAAAATGTAATATTTAGTAATTTTCCTAAAATACTATTATACATATCTTCTCATTCTTATATATTATTACAGAACCAATATAGGTATTAGGTATACGTGTATAAAATATTTAAGAACAAAGTTTTTGTTAAATTTCAGTTTTAACGTACGGTTCATTTTATAATAAAATCATTACATTTTTAATGTTAACTATAAAAATTTTAAACATGTATTACCCTAAATGTTTTCATAAATATCAAAATTAAATTATACCTAAGTTTTACAGTAGTCCTCTTGAATATTTTCCCGATACCTGAATTAAGAGAAAAAGTTCTGGCTGAGTTTCCGCATTATGTACAAAATGATTAATTTACATTAAAATGTAATTATAACATTTTGGTTCAAAGTATTATTATTAAGCTCAATTATCAAATTCTATAAAATATAACGTATTTCTATTACTAAATCACTTAAAAATGTTACATAGTTACGTTGTTTAGTTTCCTAGTTAACATATAGACCTATGCCTATTTTGAAAATACCTCCGGACTAAGGTTCTTTGATATCCCTTTTTGGCTTAATCAGCTGATACCAAATATCTGTTGCTCATTTGTCAAATTGAACAGCAATACGTTCTGTATTTAATTCACAATAATACAGGAAATATTATATATTTGTTGTTATACCATAACTGCCAAAATTAGTTACACTTGTCATGTTACTTGCAGAGATTTTCTTTGTTTCTTTTTATTGGAATATTAATCACCTACAGTAAAATACCATAAGTTATTGCATCATAACTGTGTTAAATGAAAATCTGCGGTTTTTAACTTTAGTCCCTCTCTTTAGAAGTAAAATTTCTTCACACTAGCTAAAATAGTTAACTAGTTTAGCTCGTAGAGTCCATTTTTTCAAAATGTAATTTCGTGCGACGCCGTGAGTAACTACTAGTAAATTAAAACCCTATACCAAAATCCTCTAAATTATTAATATTCATTTACGTTAAAGTTATTTATGAGATTTTTAAATGTGGCATGTCTATTTTTTATTTAAGACAACGAGTAATTGATTATGATGTTATTGTAATATGTTGCCATTCATTATTGTAAATATTTATGTTTGAGGGGCACAATCATTATAATTTTTTTTAACTGAATGTAGTAGTAGTTTCTAGAAATTTAGTCATAAGACAACATGTTTTGAGGTAACCTAATTACTAAATGAGAGTTCCGCACACAAACAGTTAACTAATTCCTAAGTCCTAATTCCCCTGTTTCCACGATAAAACAAGGATCAACTACGCAAGGGAATTCTTACATCTTTATTCTAACGGAATAGCATTGGGTATATAGTGTTATAATGTTTAGGAATGTACGCACCTATTACTGTCTAAATTTATTTCACTAAAAAATGTATTATAACTTTTAAATGGTTCGTAATTCGTCTCAAAAATGAGTTATTATCATGACTAGGATAATATACTTTTCACATTAACACCCAATTTCGTCATTGAGAATTTAATAATACGTAATACATTTCAAATATCCTGCAACTTTTCTTACAACTGTGTTAGTTAGCATGTATTTATTGCTATAACATTTCTACAATGCTCTTCAATTGCATAAGTGGAAATAATTGTGTTTAATGATTAAATAAAGGTTATTTAACTACATTGGACTACATTTATTTAACTAATTTGACTACATCTATATATTTGTACTTACGTTGCCGCTACAAATACAAATTAAACATTCATGATTTGTGAAATGTTACAGTATTTTTAAATATTAATTATTCTTGGAAGAATAGGATGGTTTGCAAAAATTAAATTATTAATATTCTTACGACGTATACACTATTAGTCGTCAAAAAAACAATTTTAGAAAATTTTTGATTTTCGTTAAGTAAAAAACTGTTCCAAATTTTGTACCTCGACTACCCTAATTCATCCTTTTAACAAATTATAAATCTTGAGACATATGTCTTAGAGGTTGTGAGGAGATTCTATGAAATTTAAATAGTTTAAACTAACTCTATCTATGATATCATTGTTCTTCAGTACACTAGTAATACGAAAAGGGACACAGCAGGACAGAGATGAATAGCACTTAAGCAAACACCTACTTACATACAATATCTGGACGATACTACGGTTCTATTTACAGACACTCCGGACCGAGACTGACAGGTGCAGCTGTACATGTCTCAAACAACCCTCCTTCTCTTGATAGATGTAACAACAGGTACATAGCATTAGAATGCATAGATACAGTTTTTAAATACCTGTTATTCCATAGTAAGTAGCAAAATCTTAACTGGGATACCAAAAACTGCTCATCAAGCAGTCCTTGACCCCTGCAAGAACAAACTATTGAAGGTCGTACCGGAAGAGAGTGTTCTGATTAGAGCATTTGACTGAACTACCTAATATCCTTTTAGAAGTTGTTCTTCAAACAATGGGAAATTCTAATCTTAAAATGAATGAATCTTACATTCCACGGATGCATTCATGGAAGACCGACTATACAGAGCATAACTTAGACAATCATATAATTTAGAAGTTGTTCTTCAAACAATGGGAAATTCTAATCTTAAAATTAATGAATCTTTCATTCCACGGATGCATTCATGGAAGACCGACTATACAGAGCATAACTTAGACAATCACATAATTTAGAAGTTGTTCTTCAAACAATGGGAAATTCTAATCTTAAAATTAATGAATCTTTCATTCCACGGATGCATTCATGGAAGACCGACTATACAGAGCATAACTTAGACAATCACATAATTTAGAAGTTGTTCTTCAAACAATGGGAAATTCTAATCTTAAAATGAATGAATCTTACATTCCACGTATGCATTCATGGAAGACCGACCGTACAGAGCATAACTTAGACAATCACATAATTTAGAAGTTGTTCTTCAAACAATGGGAAATTCTAATCTTAAAATGAATGAATCTTTCATTCCACGGATGCATTCATGGAAGACCGACTATACAGAGCATAACTTAGACAATCACATAATTTAGAAGTTGTTCTTCAAACAATGGGAAATTCTAATCTTAAAATTAATGAATCTTTCATTCCACGGATGCATTCATGGAAGACCGACTATACAGAGCATAACTTAGACAATCACATAATTTAGAAGTTGTTCTTCAAACAATGGGAAATTCTAATCTTAAAATGAATGAATCTTACATTCCACGTATGCATTCATGGAAGACCGACTATACAGAGCATAACTTAGACAATCACATAATTTAGAAGTTGTTCTTCAAACAATGGGAAATTCTAATCTTAAAATGAATGAATCTTACATTCCACGTATGCATTCATGGAAGACCGACTATACAGAGCATAACTTAGACAATCACATAATTTAGAAGTTGTTCTTCAAACAATGGGAAATTCTAATCTTAAAATGAATGAATCTTACATTCCACGTATGCATTCATGGAAGACCGACCGTACAGAGCATAACTTAGACAATCATATAATTGCATGATTTGCAATAATGACCAGTTCCTTTGACGTTACCACCTTTAGTTTGCAGATTTTCTAACTTCTCCAAATCATGTTTTTAGGCGTATTTCATGTATCATAAAATATATCTCAAAAACAAATAACACAAGGTGATTGAATTTCAACGTAAAAATTGCATTTCAAGATTTTTCGTTATATCTCTGGGTTGCTAATTCTTTCCAATAATTTTACGGTCCCGTGATTATTATTAGCAGATGAACATAATTAAAACAAAATAATACGATTGACACATTACTATAAAAACCCGGGATGTAAAATGAGAGACGATTTAGTATACCGCATGACGCAGTGAACTTAATTATTTTAGAACACTCCAGTACAATTTAGAAAGAGTATTTAATTAAAATACAGATGTTTTATTGAGAAAAAGATAAGAAATAATCTTTTCATTAGGAATTTACGTTAAATGTGTGAACGCTTAATATAGAATTTAATATAACCCTAGAACCTCCTTGGAATAACCTTAGAATGTGTGGTGGCAAACGAAACCAGGTTAAGTGCACTTATTCTAGCTTAGAAATATTACTTTACAAAATAGTCAGATCCCCACAATATTTCATCTCTTCAGATCTCCGCTGTAAATCTCTAAGTAAGGTTACTCTTGAAAAGATTTTCTCTATTAAGTCGTCTAGAAATCCTTGATGACATTCTACCTCAGTAACGTTTTGTTCATTTAAATTCAGTCAAAAATGAAAAACTAAACGATACATACGTTTTTGGATACTCGCTACAAGCTGAACAGACTATGCGGTTTAAATTGCGGATAAATACGTTAAAATGATTATAAGGATTGGCATTTGTGGTAACTGTCTCCGAATAGTAGACCGTGGGTAAAAAATTTACTAAATTTTTCTCCGTAAAGCAATACTTAAATACTTTATCATAAACCATAGTTTATAAAATTGTGTATCTTTTTAATCGACATCTAAAAATAGGAGGTTATACAATTCCACTAGTTTCAATGTTCCTTTTTTTCTGTATGAAAAAAACACCCATATTGCAGAAACCACTGAGCCGATGTCGATGAACGTTTTTTAAAACCAAAATAGGGCTGCCTTTGAGTAGTCCCAGGCAAATTTTTTACGTGTTGTATTAGCCAATTAACTGACCAGGAAATTACTTTGGAAGTTTGACATATAACACCATATAGAGAAGCCAGATAGAATTTTTTGCTTTGGAATATCGTCCTATTGCAGGAAACATTGGAAAAATATATTCTGAGAAAAAGGATAAGATAGAGTTAAATAACTTACCATTACTGTGAGAAGTCTCCTAATCTATATCAGGGTTCCAGAAATCTCTCCAGTAGGAGTCCTTTGAAACACGATGTAGAGCAACGAGTCAGAATAACATCCAGAGATCTTAGGTAAAAGTCAAAAATTAAAGGTGTTAAGTTAACAATCAAGGTATTAAATATATCCCCTTCCAATGACCATAGCTTACTTCACAGATGCTATCAAAATATATCTGTTCTTGATAATGGTCCGAGTAACGTCTATATTGAAAAAAGTTCAAAATTTGGAGATTTGATAAATATTGTATCTTTAAACATTCTTTACTCGCATTAAACTAAGGTTGAACTGTTAAAGCCAAACACAGCAGTTTATTGTTTGCTGTATCTCGATCGGTTTAAACTTTGTTTATTGTAAGCGTTTTATATTTCCTTGTCAACAATTTCTGTATTGACGTCAGCGAATGCAAACAGCTTTTCTTGTAGTCAGCACAACCTCGTTCACAATAACATAGCCTCTCTCGCACACTGCTGTGAAATTTAATATTATAAAAGAAAAGTTGTTACTCCTTGTTAGCAATAAACGGCACAAATGAAATCTATTTCAATTTCATCGAGATTTAACTATTTACTTTTAATTTGCATAAATTATATTTATATTTCATGACCAAGAATTTTCACAAACGGTTAAACATATCCTAGATGTACTGCTGTGATTGCCTCTTAGTAATTTTATAGCATTATTAATACCGTAAATTGAAACTAACGTGTTTAAAAATCTTATCCAAACACTAAATTTCCATTTATTGTTTATGGCACAAATTAAGGCTGGAAATAATTTTTCTCTTTGGCCTAAACTAATACAAAACCAATGTTCCTTATACACTATTGTTGTAAGAGAAAAATTTGGTAAACATTTCAAACTGATACCTCATATTAGTAGTTTTTAATACGATCCACGTTACAACGCCCTCTTTCAGACGTTAATAAGTCAGAAAAAGGGTCCCGTTATTGGTTATATGGTACATTACACATTCAGTAATACTCAGTTCTGGGGTTAGACAACAAAGGAACAGACACAACGGCTACCATTATACGAGAATAATGAGCGCAGTTGAATTACGAATGTCAGGGAAACATTTCGAAATGTTTTAATTAATAGTTTATACCGGAGGGTGGTTTCAATACAGTTTAACGAACACATTTAATATTTACCGTTCTCACGCGAGAATGTAAATGGATATTGTTAAAATTGGATTATCCTCGAATTCAACATTTACATAGCGTCAATGTTACATTTCCATGAAACTATCGGTTCTCCGGTGGATTGTACATATACATTATTATTGACAGTAATATATCGCAACGGTTGGATGGAATATAAATTAAACGTTATATTGTTGTCGTTCTTAATCATGTAATACATATAATAATAAGCACAATATTTAAATCTATAATATTTATAGAAATATTTTTGTGCCATTACACTTTAACTAAGAAACTTCAAAAAAACATTTATGTTAATTTTAATGACACCTGCTGAAAATTATACTTTTACTAAGAACACACGTGTAAACAGCTTATGAAAGTATAAACGTGTACCTAAGAAATGCAAGTATAGGTAATAGAATATTGAATACACGTGTAACCTGAACCCAGCACCCAGACCAATAAGCTGAGTAGTCATCAGCACTTTTCGCGTCATGTTTCTGTCAAGTTCTCCATTAAGCCTCCTTCAAGCCCCCTTGCAGTTACTTGCGTGTTAAAATCATATATATATATATATATATATATATATATATATATATATATATCTTATATATATATATAATTTATAATATATATACGAGTATAATAGCAAGTACTTTTTGCGGTTCAATGTTTATTGATAAAAATAAAATAAAATAAGGCTATTGCCATTTATACGAACTTGATTAATGTATATATATATATATATATCTCGTATATATATATATATATATATATATATATATATATAATTTTATAAGCTCTTGTGAGAGTGTGTTTGTAAAGGCGTACTCTCCCATCTCCACCTGGGTAAGACAACATGTTTTGAGGTAACCTAATTACGAAATGAGAGCTCCGCACACAAACAGTTAAGTGTTGTCCTAATTCCCCTGTTACCACGATAAAACAACGATCAACCACGCAAGGGAATTCCTACCTCTCAAATCCCAGGGAGCTATAGTTTCGGATATCTAGTCACTTGGGGGTGAACCATTATCAATAACCAGTAGCCGTACTCCTATACTCCTGGAAGATGGACCTAAAACATTAGGAGGTAATAAGGGAGACATTTCAGGTAGTCTCTCCAATTCCGGATCGCCTAGTAGCCACCGCGCGTCCAGTTGCTCAATAATGAAGAATTACAGGCCCAAATGTTCACCAGTTGTTGGTATTGTGTCCTTTGCTCAATCTGGTGTAGATTGATGTAACCAACTGTGATCTTTACCTGAGAGACCCCGTATACGGCGTCGTAATACCGTCGGATAAAACTACGCGGTTTGCCCTTTTGACAGGTTTACATTAATATTGCGGACTGCAGGGTATTCTTATACTCTACTCTCCAGTCGACAATCAAATTTCTGTGTCTTCGCGCTCAACTGCGTCCCATTGTCTGTTATTAAAATCTTATAGCACTGCATACTGCGGTAGGATACATCCCTAAGGATAGGGCTCAGGTCGATTCACCTGGTTATGTGACCTGAAAAGCGAAGAGGAATCGTGATCAATATGGATAAAATAAATAAGCAATTAATGTGCCCTTGTTAGATGGAGACATATAAGATGAAAGAGTACTCAGCACACAGAAAATGTACTTAAAAGAAGGGCAAATTAAATGATAGGTAGTTTTTCCATAATATTTTGAACCATTGCAGGGAATAGGAAATTTAGTGCTAATGGTAAAGAAAACTGTTGATGAGCAAAAAGAGTTTTACCTAATTAATTGTAATTAACCCTTAGGAATCATATGAAAAGTAAATTATAACTGCAAGCTAAATTACTCAATATTCGCAAAGCTATTGAAGAAATATTTTTCTTTGTTATATTGTTATCTTTATTGCTAACTAGGTTTTGGAGCACTTATTTTCTAACATTCAATGTCACAGCAGTGTTCGAGAGAGGCTGTTATTATGTGCGAAGTTGTAGTGCTAAAAAGGAAGATCTGTTTGCATTCCCCCGACGGTAATACAGTAATTTTAGACAGGGAAATATAAAATGTTTACTATTAACAAATTCTAAATTGATTGAGATGCTACAAAAACATTAACTGAAATGATGACGTTAACAATGTGTCTGCACGCTTGTTTTCTAATACTAAATATTGTTGTAGTGTGAAGATAGGCTGTATTATTGTGTGCGGAATTGTGCTAACAACGAAGATCTGTTTGTATTTCGCTGATGTCAATACAGGAATTGTGGGCAGGAAAATACAAAACGCTTACAATGATCAATTTAAACCGATCGAGATACAGCAAACTGCAGTGTTTGTCATTAACAGCACTATCTTAATGTAATTCGTGTAAAGCATGTTTTGTAGTTAAATGTTTATATTGCTTATTTAGTCACAATTTAAATAGATTTAAAAGGACGTTATTCATTTCTGTCATTATTTGAGTAAAAGATTCTGTTATAAATACCATAATTCCGCAGATATTTTGTATAATTTTTTATTTTTTAATTTATGTGTATAATAACTGTAATTCAAAATGAATTTTGATTGTTGTTCTTCGTATGAAAGAGGACGCTTTCAGAGAAATTCTGATAAACACTGAATAAATGTTGAAAAACCAAATAAGGACTTTTTTTCTATATTTTGTCACAGCTGTAGAAGTGAATGTAGATAATCCTTGGCTCTTTTTTCAATATGAAATAACAAACATGACATAAGACATTTAAAGGAAGTGTTTCAAAACGTTTTTGTTATTACTACGTATGTGATCCTTACAAAGATATTTTTGGACGTCTATATAGCCATTTATTATACAATATTATGGAACGTTATAATAGTTTTCAACAAAATTAGAGATTCAAAAGTTAAATACAAATTTTTTTAGATACATGTTTAATTCGGTTAAGTGCATTTTCTACGCCACACCCGAGTGCCTACCCTAATACCCCAACCAAGAAAGTATATACAAATAAAAGTCTCGGAAACCTACTTCTGTCAAAGAAAAGCGTGGATGATGCAAAGTATTTCCGATGCATTAGTTGTTTCCGATTCGTCGTTGGCGCAATCTGGAATAAAAGTTATAGGATATTGGGCTGCAGTATAATAAGTGGCCATTATTACAACCGGATGATGATTATCGAATGATTCGAATTATCGATATTCATGACCATTCGAAGGAGTGTAATATATATTTCAAAGAACAATATGGTTTTGCTAGTTTTCAATCTTAGAAATTAATGTCATAATATTAATATAATTTACAAACTAAAATTTAATTAATTTATTTAAAAAATACAATAACATTTATTTACCTCATATATATTCATGCATAAACGTGACTGCTCGTCAAACAAAGAAGGCACGTACGTCACTGGTCTTGCAGCCATTAGTCAATAATTAAACACATAATTTTAATTTACAATTTATTTTCAAACATGTTTTTACTTTGAATAATTTGGGCGGTGTTTTCAAATTGAATTAAGTTTTAAAGCTTAAAAAATGTGAATATAGAGAAGCTATGTTCTGATATTATAAAATACACGAATTTGTTTTCTTTTTTTATTTTATAAGTATTACTAACTATTATTACTTCACAGGGTAGACATATTTTATAGCATTTAGAAAATGATCGAATGGATAACTACCAGCTCCTTTTCTTCCAGACATTTAAAATAGTGTGTCAGTGTATAAAAACATTTTGAGCCAATATCTGCATATTCATCGCCATTGTTCTTATCGTCGTCACTAGACTTTTCCTACATAAACGAAATAAAAACAGCAGGTAATGACGTCACTAGTAACAGCGGGTAATGTATTTTTGAATCAATTTACGAATGTTGAATAGTGAACTGCGATATATGCAGTCTGGAATTAAGAATCAGTTTCGATTCAACAAATTAAGGATATAGTTTGTGTAAGTTACATATTAAAATCTTTAGTAGCTTTAAGTTAAAAAGCACAAATCTTTGGGTGCATTCTCAACTGAGACGAGACAAAACCAACTTCAAAGCTCACCATGTCTTATACTACGTTTTACACTAAAAATACATATCTGCACTTCAAATTTGACACTTTACATAGCGTCACACTCAGCCGACGAGGATTGTCTCGCATTCTCGAAATAAAACCTGCAAAACTTAGGCTACCAAAACGTTACCATTTCCTGTGTCTGAAATTACAAAATTCTTTATTTATACTGGCAATGTTAGTGCCATAATGTCCTTATTACAATTAAAAACACACAAAAACAGACATGAAAACAACACAATAAAAAAACTAAACTAAATACTACTTTAAAATATAAATCAAAGAAATAAGTACTTAAATTTAACAAATTACTGAACTAATTACTTATGTAGACCTTTAAAACATATTACACAACATGATACTTGTAGTATATATACATATACAAACCTAGTTGTTATAATCAATTATTCTTATTATATCAAACTTCCTCACAATCTCACATTTATCCCTATGTCAGTGTCACTCCCAAAGAATCCCAGACAGGAAGTACGTCGGCTAACTGTTTAAGATAATTATCTTTTGGTTTCGCCACAAACCAGCAACGGTTATCGATGGAAGTAAATGTTTGGTGGAGGGCATTCCCCACATGGAAGTCATTACATGGAATGATAGCAAACACTACAGTTCTGTGCTAAGACATTCTCAGAACGAACCGGAGCGAGTGCTTCTTACAACTCCATGATACACAGGTTTAGTATGTTCAGAAAAATATCTTGGAAAACAACTGCGTAATATTGAATGAACTAGCTTTAGTATGTTTATAGATTTTTGCTCTTTTAATTTTAGAATAATTAACTGAATTTAGTACGGCGTAATACGCTTCTCCCATCTTACTGTAAACGTAACGCATGAAATAGTTTTGAGCGTCTGCAGCATCTCAATAAGTACTCCGGATCACGGAGTTGCACTAACTGAAATATGAAAGTACAAGTGATTTACTCAAGAGCAGCTTGATATGCTCGGGTACAAATCGTTGTAAACATTTGAGTGAGTTTATACATGTGAAAACCCGTTTACAAATATCCGCTACAGCATCAGCCCAAGTGAAAGTCGAGTTTATCGAGTTAAACCAAGATATGTCACCTCGTATGTCGTAGTGCGGTAAGGTGTTACTATATACAGTTACCGTCTCATTAGTATTGAATTTCGTAAACGAGAGTGACAGATGACTAGGGTAACGGCCGTAAGATAGTAAGAATATAATGTGAAGGTCAGAATGAGAAAGACATAGAATATAATAAGAATGAAGTATAAATAATCTTGGAAAATCTGTGGTCTATTAAAACATTACACATACTTGCAGTGTGAATCATCTTCTAGTAGTAGCTGGAATCGCCGAAGGATGTATTTGTAAGCATCTAAAAGTCTTTTTACTAACTTTTATTTCATTACATTTCTTCAATGATGGATAAAATCCGATCAATTCCTCAAACGGTAGTTTCATCCCTAAAACATCCCAAAATAATACCCCAAAGCATTAATTTTACTATCAATAATCGTATGTTGTATTAGACTTCAGAAACACATAAAATGTTTTTACCTTCCTTAAATAAAAACTGTTTCAAATGTTGTACCTTGCCTAATCTAATTCATTCATTAGTAACATAACGTATAATCCATTTATAAATCTTGATCTATGTGACTTAATGATATTGAGGAGATTCTATGTAATTTAAATACTTTAAACGTACTCTTTCTATGCTATAATTGTTCTTCAATACACTAGAAATACGAACAAGTACAGAGCAGGTCAGATATAAATAGCATTTATGCAAACATTTACTTCCATTCAATACTTGAACGGTCCAACAGTTCTATTTACAGTCACTCCGGACCAAGACTGTCAGGTGCAGCTGTACACGTCTCAAACAACCTTCCTTCACGTGATATCTGGATGACCAACAGTTCTGATTACAAATACGCCGGTCCGAGACTTTCAGGTGCAGCTGTACACGTCTCAAACAACCCCCCTTCACTTGATATCTGGATGTACCAACAGTTCTATATTACAGATACGCCGGTCCGAGACTTTCAGGTGCAGCTGTACACGTCTCAAACAACCCCCCTTCACTTGATATCTGGATGTCCCAACAGTTCTATTTACAGATACGCCGGTCCGAGACTGTCTCAGACTTGATATCTGGATGCCCAACAGTTCTATTTACAGATACGCCGGTTCCGAGACTGTCAAACAACTCAAACAACCCCCCTTCACTTGATATCTGGATGTCCCAACAGTTCTATTTACAGATACGCCGGTCCGAAACTGTCAGGTGCAGGTGTACACGTCTCAAACAACCCTCCGTCACGTGATATCTGGATGTCCCAACAGTTCTATTTACAGATACGCCGGACTGAGACTGACAGGTGCAGCTGTACACGTCTCAAACAACCCTCCGTCACGTGATATCTGGATGTCCCAACAGTTCTATTTACAGATACGCCGGACTGAGAGACTGACAGGTGCAGCTGTACACGTCTCAAACAACCCTCCGTCACGTGATATCTGGATGTCCCAACAGTTCTATATACAGATACGCCGGTCCGAGACTGTCAGGTGCAGCTGTACACGTCTCAAACAACCCCCCTTCACTTGATATCTGGATGTCCCAACAGTTCTATTTACAGATACGCCGGACTGAGACTGACAGGTGCAGCTGTACACGTCTCAAACAACCCCCCTTCACTTGATATCTGGATGTACCAACATTTCTATTTACAGACACTCCGGCCTGAAACCTTCACGTCCTTAAAATATTACTAATTACAGTTTAAAGTAAGTTTGAATTACATATCTAAAACGTACTTCAATGAAACTCTATCTATAACACTAAAATAATAATATTAATTTGTGGAAAAACAGTAGATATCATATTTAAACATACAATTGTGAAGTAATTTCTTAAATTTACCACAAAAGTTGGGTTTTAAACCAATATGCGCTATATATGAATTTAATAGAGGGTTTCCACAAATTATTTCAGGTTAAATACCTAAGAAATTTCACATAACTTATAATCCGACATTGCTAGGTTGATCATCAGTTTTTATCTTTGTATTTTTAGGAAAATAAATATACCTTTATACCTAATAAAGATGGAAAGTTCATATCATGTAAAAGTTTTACTCTAGTTAAGGCCTGTTTGAAAAAATATAAAATACATCGTGTCAAGTTTAAAAATGGCGGTGTTACACAATATTAAAACTGTAATAACTACAAAATGGGAGAAGTTATCAGAGAATTGCCTGAATAATTAAACTTGAGTTTCTTTCTTATTATTCAAGCCAATGTAGCCAGATTAGGTTTTGAAAAGTTTAACTTCGCCTAGTAAAATAATACATTCTTTAACTTATTTGATAATTATTTAGACATTCTAGAAGTTGTATATCATTATGTAAAAAAATCAAAGTAAATGTTGATATTTCAGAAGTTTTTCCAACCAAAGCAAGAGAATTATGTGACTAGTTTATACTTTAAATTCATACAGATTGTTGTTAAAAACTTTACATCAATAATTTACTCTAAGGGATGCATTTAGTAAGTTTTCAAAATCGAAATAGTCCGCATAACCTTAAGAGCTAATTGAATGTGCATGTAGTCGACCTATCTTATTTCACTTCAGGTAAATACTTAAGAAAATTATTGAAATAAGACATTCATAATCATCATATAACAACATATGAAAAAAAAAAACACCGTAAATCCAAAGACTACCCAGATTGCTCACGAATATAAAATTACGTGTTATAGTAAGTCTCGGTGATAACATCGCAAATGTTTTAGTTGATTCTGAATATTTACACGTAATTGCACAGTTGCTCTTGAGCACACCTTATCGCCAACATTTGTATTTAGTTTCATGTTGAAAAAATCATTTTCAGTCCAGAGAATGAAAAATAAAAGTTACAGTCTACACGGGCCGTATCGTCAATAACATTGTTTTCTTGTAATAGTATATGCTTGTAATAGTATACTTCGTAACTTAGTTTCTTATCCATTTAAATTGTTTTGAAATAAAAACTGTCTCACTAAGAAGTTTGTTAGCAGATGTCACTTTATGTCATTTGGCTTATTGTGTTCTAAAATATAGAAATTTAGTTTAAATATAGCATAATATTATCAATAAATATGCCGTTTAGTAAGAAACTATTCGTATTAATAACTCTTCATATCATCAAGTCCCATATGTAAGTTAAAGTTGTTTACCCTTCTAGAAAGGTCTAGGGCCAATAGCAGGTTGCCTTTACCCCTTCCCCTCCTAAAATTGCCTTCCTGTCCCATTGTTTTAGATGACACTACGCAGTGCCTATGAAAGAGCGGATATCGACATTATTGTTACTATAACACTGTAGCCTGTGCTGGTGTAATTTTGATTCTCGTACTCCTGAATATTGCTAGGGAATTGCATACTGTGCAAAATTACTTGGTAATTTTGTACATCTATTAGTATTTACTGTTTGTGGTGTTATAAAATTAGACAATAAGATATTTAACCAACTAAATGTATAAAACAAAATAAAATCTATTATTCTTTATAAAATTGTTATGTAAAAGAAGTCCAGTATACTTATACGATAAAATTATTTTTATCTTAATTTATTGTCGTTATAACTTTGTCTAACCCCTT
Organism: Homalodisca vitripennis; assembly: GCF_021130785.1. Lineage (NCBI taxonomy): Eukaryota > Metazoa > Arthropoda > Insecta > Hemiptera > Cicadellidae > Homalodisca > Homalodisca vitripennis. The sequence continues at coordinate 181,873,753 of NC_060209.1, read as the reverse complement.
TGATTTATGTTAAACTATGGGAAATACACAATAAATCTGCGAAAATATTATTCATATACAGTTTTGACACGTAGATTCTATAGAGCCCGCGGTAATAGAATACAAACGCAAACAAAGCATAATATCTGCGGATGGTTTTGTGCTGGGTATCCTTTGATGTTTGTAGGTCTTTGACAACAGTGACAGCTTTTCACTCTCTAACTTCTCGTGCTCTGTGTTTCTATTGTACCAAACAACCATTTCCTTATTAAAGTAATGTAGAACAATTAATGCCTGTGTACTATTAAGTACAAGAGTATGAAGAGTTACTAATAGACCAGCGTAGCATTTAAACAAATGTTTGTTTCTTGCTTCATAACGTGTAAAACCTACCTACCACACTGTGTGTATATACCTACGGGGTGTGTTTATTAGCTACCTGATGTAAATAACTAATAATAAACTATAAGGATCAATACCATCATACGGATATTCAGGGGCCCAATATAAAAATTACGTAGTACGTCCTGACGTAATGAAATATAAAAAAATATTATTATTATAACCTTATGTACGAGTAATTTTGGTTCGGCCTAATAGCGCCACGCAATTCGTAGGTTGTATTTATTCGGTTGTATTGGCGCTGTGAGCATTTGGCCAATTCGGTGGCGCTATAACATGTCGGGCTGTGAGCAAATTCACGTTGTGACGATGAGAGATTAGGCACTATGAGCCACCACCGTGATTTGCCAATATGATTAGCTGGTGAGTTTCATTGGAATTTGCTTCGCAATTTCCGGCGCGACAGGATTTCCGTGAGAGTATTGTCAAGAATAAAAACGTTTTTAATTTATTTTGCTATAAGAATTGCATTATATTACGGTATTCAATAAGCAATTTTCAAATCGGCAGTCATATTGCAAAATGGCGATGAAGGTTTTAAATTCTTAATTCATACTAACAATGCACAATTAGAGGTGGGTCACGTTCCTAATGTAAACTGTCAATGGACTTAAATATGGTCAAAACACCCCAACTATTGTTCATGTTATTCCTTGTTTAGTGTGATTGTACAAAAAATAATTGAGGAAATTAATTTTTAGTAACTAAAATGCAACTAATAAATGTTATAACAAATAGGGAACTCCTACTTTCGTGTAACTCGTTCCGGATATAGTGAATAACCGTTCGCCCTAATTCGGCATATATTGATAGTTTCGGGTGCCACAGGTATACCTTTCAAACTTTTGAAATGGCCACTATTTAAATAAGTTCCAAAAGCTACTAAGAAAAATATAAATAATAAGAAAACTTAATCTGCACTTCATGTATATGAAGAAATATTTTGAAAGTTTTCATCAATTGCTAATTTAATTTTAATGGTTTCAATTGCTTCAAATGGTGTTTCGCTACAATTTAGGGGGTCCCATACCGGGTTAGAAATATTTAAGAAATTAGATATGGCGTCAAAAACATAAATAAATAAAGTGGAGCTCATACCATCACAAAATGGGTTGCACTCGCATCTTTATGTTTGATTCATGATGTTACTCAGTAAACAAAAAAAAATGGATTCATTCTACAATGCTGAATGTTGGTGTACATTCAAGTGTAATTGCAAATAAATTTATAATTAAATTTTCATTTTTAAGACTGCGAAAGTTCACAACTTTCGTTAGAAAATTTCATATCATATATACATATTTAATTAATCATCGTAAAGTCCTTTAATCGACGGCGACAGTAACCTTTCTATTTTAAATTAGAGTTCGCTTCTCACTTTACGTTATGTAGTTAGGGATATTTTGAAATAAACCAAAGCCAATTTATGGTTTTCTTTGTTGAAATTCTCAGAAACACATTACACACTTTTAATTTGAACGAAAATTCAGGTAAGACATGTCGAAAATGGAACAGTGAATACCATAGGATCTGGCGTTACTCAAGATCTTACCTAAAAACTGCTCTAAGAAGAATATAACTCACACTTACATTGATTATGACGTCTTATCTCTGTTCTTATCTAGCAACGAATTAACATACACATAACATGGTAGAGTTGTTTTCGTGTTATATGATAATTATAAGGTTAAGATGGTTAAAGCTTAAAACTGCCGACTATATCATCATGTTAATAAGTTCTTTCCATTGCCTTCATTTCATGAAGGTTGGAGAGCAATGTTAATTATATTCTAAAACATATAAAAAAGAAATAGTAAAATAATAATGAAGGAGTGTTATCAGATTTTCCAGAATGTAAATATATGGTCTCGCCTATATTGTAAAGAGATATATTATTTACTATATAATTGTGAATCAGTTTATTTTTTTAAATGCTTACGAGTTTATTTTAGTAAATAATACATTTTACTAATGGGCAAGTACTCACATGGAAGCTTGTTCAGGGTTATTACAGTTTTAACTGTAACAAGTGAAGTACTTGTTAAGCCTTAATGAAGCCATTTCACAACAAATGTTAATGCACAGCTCGCTAATTAACGTAAGAAGAGCTATGTACACTTTTTTATCTTGAATATTCTCTCCATCATGGTATTTTATATGTTTTCAAAAATTTTCTTTTCTTTTTCAAAGACTGGCTAAAACTTTTCTTATAGTATCTTAACTATAACATTAGTTTTGTCAGACCCGTTTGTTTTTGGATGCATGGTTTGATATAACAGTAGAATTTCGGACATTTGGCATCGTTTACCACACTACGTTTCGAGGATTATAATGTACTCTCTTCCTCAGTTGTAGACATAATACATAAAATTCACTTAACATTTACAAAGTGTGGCAATAGTCTGACTATAAGAAAAGCTGGTATTTTAACCAACAACACCTAGAAGTACAGATAAGATGAATTGAACCCTTGAATTATAAATGCACAGAAGTCAAGTTCATTTTTTAAACTCTATAAATAATTATTAGAATGTTGCTAGGTTACTTATGTTATCATGCCCTTGTCAAATTTTAAATTTATCACCTGTATTGTATTTCATTGCTCCTTTAACACGTTGAATGTGGCTACAAGATTACTCAGTATAAACCCGAAGTTTTCAGGGTATTTTTCCATGTTCACTATATCCTTAGTTGTATCTTCACAGAATATTTATACACTTCAATTTACATTGATAAAAACTTGATACTACTGACGTTCCTTAGCAATAGTAAATGCTTGGCTGAAACGGTTATTCATAAATTGCTCAGGCTCAACATACTCTTGATTAGAGAAGGTAAAATTAATTTCAGATAAATTTTTAACTACCCATTGATTACATGAGTTAAATGTATTAATAAGTTAAATAACCTAATAAATTCAAGAGAACACACAAACTCACTCATTTGCACAATAATTCCTCACAGTACAGTAGCTTATTTGAAACAAAACACTACACATAACGTTCAAGCTATGGTGAGAAGGAGCACGTACTGCAATAAGGAGTAAGTAAAAACACTATAACCAGTTAATCCGTCGTTTAACTAACTACGTTTTAGGTTTAAGAATCTTAAATAATCATACAATAGAAACCTGGCTTACAAGTTATCTATTGAATCATGTAAACGAATTTTAGTAATTTTAATATTTATTAATAATGTATTTATTAATTGATAGAAAAGTTTACTTAAACAAATAAAGTCCATAAAACAAATATACATTTTGTTTAAATCTTGTTTTATAAATTCTAGGTTTAAAGATAGCGAACTTCTCGTCAGAATATCCACTTGTAACTCGTCTACACTAATTATGTTAATTGCTATTGCCAGTTTCCGTCTTGCATTCATTTAATTAGGTTTTTAATCCTTCTTCCCATTTACTATTAACGTTCTATTGTTATTGTTAAATAATAAACCCACGTTAATCTCATCGTTCAGAAAATAATTGTTGTTATCAATTGTAAAAATGAATTTTAAATTAATAATTGAATTGATCGGCCTTAAGTACAATATCTATTGCATTTGTCACTTTAAAAAGATCTTTTATTCTTTCTAGAATAGAAGGTATTTTTTATTCTTAATAAAATATATAATTATTTATTATGATTTCTTTGTATCTGTGGCCTTTTTAAGTTTACTAATTAAATTATTTCCGAAATTCTTAAATAGTTGCAAGTATCGTAAATTATATTTATTTCTTTTCCATTGTCTTCATAAGTGGTGTATATAATCTAGTAATGCTTTTAACTCATTATCAAGCCAAGGAATTCTTTCATTTTTTGTTATAGGTCTATTACTTATTTTAATTGTACTATTATTATAAGTATTATCAAAACTGTTGACAGTTTTATTACAAATATCTTCAGAATAATGTTTATCTAATATAGAAAACCAGTTTGTCTAATTTATGTTTTTATTTGCCTTTTTGTTACTTAGTACTGTTTGTTTGGTTCCTATTACGTTATCCTTCGTCCTACAGTAGATCGTAAGAATGTCCCTGTCCACTAATGATCAGCAAGTTTATCTTCTACAATAAAATATGTAAAGTTAAAAAATTACCATTAGTAGATGTTATAGTAATATGATCCAAAAATGATAGGTGAACATTATTATTGATAACTCTACCCTAGTTAAACTCTGTATTGTCCTGGTAATTTTGTTACTATATAAGATATTATAATATTTGCCTGTCTTATACATATTTGTTAAATAACATATTAATATCACCTATCATAAAAAGTGTTTTTTATTTTTTATATAGTTTGAGGATAAGAAAGTTTATAACTCAAAATTAAATTGGTTTACATTTAGATTTGGAATCCTATAGAATGCACTTAATACTACTGACTCATTTTAATTATAATATTACCAAATTTCGGTGGATGCAAAATTAAATTGTAAACTTACGTATAATATTATAAGTTATTCTTTACTAAGCAGTAAGAGTCCCACTCCTTTACAATTTGGACACAGATTTAAAGCCTGGAATATCGTATAAACAGGATTCCTCTTGACATATATGTAATTTAGTTAGCAATATAATATCAAGATAGTCTGGTGATTCAATTGAACCTAACAATAGTTTGTCCCAGCTGTTTTCTTTTACTCCTAAGATTATTACTAATTATCCTAATTCAATTCATTCTGTGAATAATTAATTTAACTAAATTAAACAGAAACCCCTCTAATGTTCCCATCAAAATATAAATTCAATTTAATTTAATAATAATACTAATATTGAACGCTAATTTGCATTTGTATAATAAGTAAAGTTATATCCTAAAGAATTTATTATGCAGTATATAAGTTCAGCAATGAAATTGCAAGACATTCACAGAAAGAGGGAAAAGTGCTCTTTTATAAATTACAGAAAAACACAGGGGTTAAGTAAATACAACAATGTGTAACTCAAACTTTTGCTAGCTACCCGCCAGAAGCTAGCAGAATTGAATTGAATTTCCAATCTACTGAATTGAAGTGTCCGAGGATTGCCAATAACTTCATATGGAACTGCCATACCCCAGGTCTTCTGTCTTAGTAACAAAATTTCACTAACTTGTGTGGCACCTTGCCTCTTCTTTTCATCTGTACTAGCAAATCTTCAAGGTTAATGGTCCACCTACTGAAAATACCTCCGGACTAAGCCTCTCTGGTATCTCTTTTTGGCTTATTCAGCTGAAAACAAATATTGTTTGCTCATGTGTCAAATTAAACAATAATAAATATCGTAATTTTATTACACATTTAAACAGGTGATAGTAAATATGTGTTGTTATAGTTGCCAAAGTTATTTAGACATGTCATGTTACATGCGGAGCTTTTCTTTGTCTGGGTTTCCTTTTATTGGGAATGTATTCAACTACGGTAAAGTGCCATAATTTATTGCATCACAATTGAGATACTGAAAAGCTACCTACGGAGTTAAAATGTAGTCCTTCTTTAGAATTAGTATTTCTACACATTGGCTAAAACATTTAAATAATTTTCCTCGTGTAGTCCATGTTTTTCAAAACGTAATTTCGTGCAAAGGCGTGGTAACTACTAGTAAATTCATAAACGAATACCAAAATCCTCTAAACGATTTCTTATTCATTTATGTTACAGTAAGTTATTAAAAACTCAACAAGGATATGTGTAAATAGATTTTTTGGTTTTAGCTGTAGAAGAGAAGTTAGACAATTATTTGCTCTTTGTTTTGGATATGGGGTAACAAAAATTAAGTATGAAATTTAGAGGGTGTTTACAAATGTTTTTGTTATTACTACATAATGATTGTTTCCCAAAGAGAGATTCAATTCTTTGGCCGTCTATGTGGCTATTTATAATGCAATATTTTGTAACCCTATAATAATTTTCAACAAAAGGAGAGATATAAAAGTTAAATGAAATATTATGGGTCGTTTCTGGTTTTCAATGTGCAGAATGATAAATTTTTATTTCGGTTGAATTACATTTTTGACGCCACACCTGAAAGCCTACCCTAATACTCCAATCAAGAAAATATATACAAATAAAGTTCTCGGAAACCTACTTCCATCAAAAGCATCGACTTCTGGCCCTTCTACTTCCGGTGTAAGATATCTACAGTGTTAAGGATGAATTTGAACTGTTAATTAAGAACTTATATATACATTCCCACAGTCCGTGCAGTATAATAAGATTCTGCAGTTAAATTTGCCTTGTGGTTCTGATAAATAAAATATAAACATATCTCGGTTTTCAAGATCTATTTCGGTAAAAAAAGTCTACTACAGACCTTTGTAACCTACTTCCGGTGTAAGATACTTCGAACGCTATCGCTGAATTGGAATTTTTATTATGACTAAGAAAATAAAATTAAGTTAAGGTCGAAAATGCCCATTCCGGCCATTCAAATTTTCTTTTTGTCTAATTTATTTAAGGTCCCACAGTTGAGTTTATTGTAGTTTTACGATATTTTTGGTGATATGTTTGATATTGATTATTTACCCCAATCAAGAAAATATACGAATTTATAAGCTTGAAAAGATTAATAAGCGTCTACTTCCGTCGCGTCGCTTGTGTTCAGCTTTCGTTATAAGAGGTGGAATATAAATCCTTGAAACCACATTCATTCCTAATTTATAATCGTTTTTAATAAGTGTTGTGTGATACGGGAAAGAATGAATTGTTAAGGCATATTAGTGTCCATTTTTTCCTAAGCTATAGTAAAAATGGCTTGCACAATGCTATAGTAGTCATGCACAATGTGAAAGGAACTAATCAGTTTCGAGTAGCTGTGCTACACAGCTTTGTTTATTCAGATTGGTTTTATAATAGCGTTTAATTAGTATTTCCAATGCGATAGTTTAAATTCTTCACTAGTTAAATCTGTAGTAAAAATTAGATAGTAAATTCTTTAAGCCACCTGCATAAAATACTGATCAAAAACTGTGTACTTAGTATATTCAAAAATTTTAATTTTAATAAATAAAGAACTTAAGGGGCGTCCGGGGGCCATATGCTGCGCATGTTAAATTAGTCATTTTAAGGTACACATATCTCTAAAACCTTACGACGTAACCTACTTTAATTTTTTTTATATTGTTATGTATGTCTTTTAGAGTATTTATGGCACAGGAATTTCTAAAATAAATTTATTTAGGTATTTTAACAGTTTTTTCTAAAATTTACTTTTTTTATTCAAATATTTTGACTTTGCAACCATGTAGAATTTGTGTTAGGTTTTAAAACCAAATTTCCTGTGCTGTAAATAAAAACCATAAAATTGTCAACAAAACAAAACAAAAAATATACTATTACCTCGAATAGTTTGGAAGATATTGGTACCGAAGTGTAAAAAAAACAAGTTTTTCGGTAATTCCATTTATTGTAGGCTAGAACCCAAACAATAGTGACTCATTTAGCTAAGTGCATTCCTGCCGCATAGGCTGGGTTATCTGGATCCTCCTGCTGCTCATATATATATCCTCCAGACGTCTTTTAGCTGCTTTCCGCTTCTGGTGACACTTCTTTTCAATCTCTTCCACCGCCTTTTGCGCCTTCCTTATGCGCATCTTGTTGAATCGCTTCATAATCTCAACACAGTTTTTGCCTGGCATTATACCTACTTTCTTGAGTACTTCACATTTAACGTTTTCTTTGTTGAAACAGGCAGTGGCTTCGTAAACACAAACTCAAGGGTCTTTTTTATAACTAAAGTCGATTTTGGAATATGCGACCACACCACACAGTTTAGCGACTCGCTCGGATTTTGGGTCTGTCCATGAAGAAATTTCGCCAGCAGCGCGGGATTAGCTAAGTCCTTGAAAATTTGTTTAACCTGTTCCATTACTACAGGGGCAATGTGGAAGTGTTCATTGTGGTCATTGGCTTCTTTCTTCTGGATAGCTTGTTGTATTTGCACCACGTATCAGCAGTTTTCGGACACAAACTGTGCGCTGGTTCTTCATTTGTTGAAATTAGATGGAAATACTCCGCCCAAACAGCCCTCTTCATATTTTCCAGACTGTCAACATTTCTTCTAATGGCCAGTCCATAGTATAATTGAATTTCATTTATAGCCTCAAGAGTCAACCTACCTTTCCCCCCAATAGTTTTATCATCGGAAAGTTTAGTTTTTCCCATTGTATTTTTCAGTTTGCTTATAAACTTTGGTTATAACAGATGACAACAAATGAGAAAGAACCATATGACAGTAAAGAACAAACAGTGTTACCAACAAAACAAGTATGTGTAGCTTATATTATTACAACTGTAGTATGTATAAACATACGTCCCTCGCCCTGACGCCACTGCCAGCGAAAAACACAGTGCAGACCATTACAAATAAATTAATTACATAAGGTTGCACTCGTCCAAATTGTATTTATGATATGTCAAATTACTCGTAAGATTCCAAAGAATACAAAAATGTCAAAACATGAAAAATGAAATTTTGACCCAAAATGGACCCCGGACGCCCCTTAAGCTGAAATTGTCAGCACCTGTTTACTGTCACTTAATTTTAAATAGTGTTTCGTAAACATTATTTTTTAGAATTATAAAATATTCCAGGAAACTTTTTTCTATTTTTCTCTCCATAAAAAACGTTTCTCGGGATCTAACAAATATTTTAACGATAAAGCCGTTCTCGTGATTAGCTGTTAACCGCAGCTTCGCATGCAATCTCTTAAGTTCTTAGTCTACTTGGATAAACAAAGCATCTATGACATAATATGATGGTGTACTACGATATTGTTAAACGCAAGTAAGTATACATAAAATACATTTTTTTCATTTTTCTTGGCTTAGACGATCAGAGATTAAGGGTCTGATTCTTATATCAGGTTTTGTCCGTATAGGAGAATATCTTATTCAAATTAATTATATTATCGACGCAACATGTGAGTTTGATTAATTGTGTCGATGAAGAAAATATACCAAAATACTGAGGAGCCTATTGCGGTCAAACCACATCTTCACCCGATATAAGGAGGAAATCCTTTAATAGTATTTCCAAAAACAAACTTTAAGCAAAGTATTTCCGATGCATTAGTTGTTTCCGATTCATAATTGGCGCAATCTTGAATAACAGTTATAGGATATTGGGCTGCAGTATAATAAGTGGCCACTATTACAACCTGAAGATGATTATCGAATGGTTCAAATCATCGATATTCATATATTTCAAAGAACAATATGGTTTCCCTAGTTTTCAATCTTAGAAATAAATGTATAAATACTAATATAATTTACAAATTGAAATATAATATATAATTAAATTAATTACAACAAAAAAATTACATTTACTTACCGTATGTTCAAGGATAAACGTGACTGCTTTTGTGAAACAAAGAAGACTCGTACGTCACTGGTCTTGCAGCCATTAGTCAATAACAAAACACATAATTGTAATTTAGAATGTATATCCACACACGTTTTTACTTTGGATAAACTTTGAACTATGTTCTCGAGTGGAATTGAGGTTTAGGCTTTAAAAATGTAAATATAGAGAAGCTATACTTTTGTATGTAAAAGAAATGAATTTGTTTTTACATTGTTTAAGATAACTAAACTGTAATGAAAGTAATCTTGGGCTACATTGTACTAACTATTACTTCACAGGGTAGACATTTTTTTAGCATTTACAACAGGCTAGAATGGATCACCACCAGCTCCTTTTTTTGCAACACTGCTCAGTGTGTCAGTGCTTATAAACATTTTGAGCCAATATCTGCATCTTATCGTCGTCGTTAGTCTTCTCCTACATAAACGAAATAACAGCAGCTGGTAATGACGTCACTGTTAACAGTTTGTAATGTATTTTGTAAGCAATGTACGAATTTTGGACAGTGAACTGCGATATACGGAGTATGCAGCCTGTAATTACGAATCAGTGCTTAGTCTACAAAGGACGCCATGTTTTATATTACTTTCTACACCAAACATGTTTGCACTTCAAACTTGACAATTTATAAGACACTTTATACTCAGCCAACCGAGAATTGTCTCGTATTCTTGAAATGAAACCTGCAAAACTTCAAAACGTTACCATTACTGCGTCAGAAATAAAATTAGACTCTTTTCTAAAATTAACCTGCAAAGATAAAAAAAAATTAACTCAACGTTATCTTATAAATATAAATCAAATAAAAAACGCAAAAAAAGTACATGGAGAAATTAATATAGTATTTTAACACAAAAGAAAATGTAACTAATTAATAAACTAATTACTTCTGTTGATCTAAAATACATACTACACAACATGATACTACTGTTAGTATATGCATATAAAAATATTATCGATATTATAGTTAATTATTCTTATTACCTCCTAACCTTTACCCCCCTGTCAATGTCACCCCCACAGCATCCCAGACCGGACATGCCTCGGTTAACTGCTTAAGATCCTTATCTTTTGGTTTCGCCACAAACCAGGAACGGCTATCAATGGAAGTAAATGTCTGAAGGAGGACATTCCCTAAGCTAGAAGTTATTACAGTTATTGCATGGAATGATATCAATGTCCTGTGCTAAGGCATTCTCAGAACGAACCGGAGCGAGTGCTTCTTACAACTCCACGAGACAAAATTTAATATGTTCAGAAAAATATCTCGGAAAACCACATTGTAATATTGAATGAACTAGCTTTAGTATGTTTATAGATCTTTTCTATTTTAATTTTATAATATTTGCTGAATTTATTACGACGTGATACGCTGCTCCCATGTTACTGTAAAATTAACGTATAAAATAGTTTTGAGTGTCTGCAGCATCTCAGTAAGTACTCCAGATCAAGGAGTTATACTAACTTAAATATGGAAGTTCAAGTGATTTACTCAAGAGCAGCTTGATATGCTCGGGTGCAAATTGTTGTAAACATTTGAGTGAGTGAATAGATGTGAAAAACCGTTTACAAATCTTTGCTACAGCATCAGCCCAAGTTAAAGTCGAGTTTATAGTCAAACTAAGATCTTTTTATATAATCTACTTTGCCTAATTAAATTGATCTGTTTAACACATTTATTTCTAAATGTGTGTCTTAGTGGTTTTGAGGAGGTTCTATGTAATTTAAATACTTTAAACTTATTCTTTTTATGATTTAATTTGTCTTAAGTACAAAAAGTATATAGCAGGAAAGAGATGTATAGCACTTATGCAAAGATCTACTTTCATTCAATATTTAAACTATCCTACAGTGCTATTTAAAGATACTCCGGCCCGAGACTGTCAGGTGCAGCTGTCCATGTCTCAAACAACCCTCCTTCACTTGATATCTGGATGTACCAACAGTTCTATTTACAGATACGCCGATCCGAGACTGTCAGGTGCAGCTGTACACGTCTCAAACAACCCCCTTCACTTGATATCTGGATGTCCCAACAGTTCTATTTACAGATACGCCGGACTGAGACTGACAGGTGCAGCTGTACACGGCTCAAAACAACACTCCTTCACTTGATACCTGGATGTACCAACAGTTCTATTTACAGATACGCCGATCCGAGACTGTCAGGTGCAGCTGTACACGGCTCAAACAACACTCCTTCACTTGATACCTGGATGTACCAACAGTTCTATTTACAGATACGCCGGACTGAGACTGACAGGTGCAGCTGTACACGTCTCAAACAACCCCCTTCACTTGATATCTGGATGTACCAACAGTTCTATTTACAGATACGCCGATCCGAGACTGTCAGGTGCAGCTGTACACGGCTCAAACAACACTCCTTCACTTGATACCTGGATATGTACTTTAGAACTAATAACGGGGTCCGTTCTTTAACTTACTAACAACGACTGAAAAACGCGGGAGTAGGGCGTTGTAGTGTGGATCACATACTAATTTGAGTTATAAGCTTGAAATGTCATTTTGAATTTACAACATTACTAATACTGCACAATAACTTTAAAATCAGTGTTGCATGCATATATAAACAAAGCAAAACTTCAAGGAGTTAAAAACTGCCACAAGCACGTAATTTGTTTACCCAACTCTCATGCTCGAATTTGCGTACTATAGATTGTAAAATCAGCTGAATTACAATCAGTACAAATCCTCCCAGCTGCCTATTATGATACGTCAGGAATCATTTATAGTTTTACGCAAATCTTAAGGTGTAGATACATCTTAAGGTGTATAAGGTGACGTGAGCTTTACATAGTCCAAATGGGCCAAAGGAACCTTAACTCTCCATCCACTGCAGAAATATATGTCAGGAATATCTCAACTGATACCACTACCACTAAAGAGCTATTTTTCAACAACTCGTCCACCGGTGACACTTCTGGGAAACTATGGCTTATGTAACGAGAGTTATCCGAATCCATCATCCATCTATTCGGGGGGGGGGGGGGGAATCGGCAAGACCACAACCAGCTTGCTACTTTATGTTTCAACTAAGGCCAAGATCAATCCCAGCTGCCTGCGCCTGCCTCTTCGGAGAGCAAACGTTGATGGTTGCGACTAGCTGGTCCTGTGTGATCCCAAAACAACAATCCCGACCACTATTACGTCTGGTTCTACCAGAGAAATGTTTATTTCGAACTGTCTTCGGCATAGGCATGATCGTGCTCCTTGTCTCTTTGTAAACCTCGTGAGCTATCAAACTCGCTATAGCGCAGATAAACACTCTAAAGAACACCAATATTTTCGTCTTGGACAGATGGTATGGGAAATCGCGTAAAATAGCAATAACATCCAATTTGTCCCATTTCCTTTCGAATCCCAGTGAGTTGTTGGTCTAGAACAGTCACTTGGGGGTGGACCACTATCAATAACCAGTAGCCGTACTCCTCTACTCCTAGGAGATGGATCTGAAACATTAGGACGTGCTAAGTGAGAAGGTTCGGGTGGTCTCCTACCCGACTTCAGACCGCCTAGTAGCCACCGTGCGTCCAGTTGCTCAATAATGAAGAATCACAGACCCAAATCTTCGGCAGTTGTTGGTCTTATGTCCTTCGCTCAATATGGCGTTCATTAATATTAACAATTGGGCTCTTTACCAGACACCCCGGATCCAGCGTCGTGATACGTCGGTCAAAATCACGCGGTTTGCCCTTTCGACAGGTTTAAATTACGATTGCGGACTACAGGGGCGGTATTCACAAGTCTATTCACCAGTTCACAATCAAATGTCTGTGTACCTTCGAAGTCAACTGCGTTCCATTGCTTGTTATTCAAATTCCTAGGGATGCATACTGCGGTAGGATAACACGGAATTTTTCTATGGCAGAAAGGATAGGGCTCAACTCAATTCACCTGTTTATGTGACCTGAATAGTGAGGACGAATCGTGATCAATGTGGATAAAATAAAATAAGCAATTAATAAGTTAGGTGGAGAGATATAATATGTAGTAGTAGTCAGCACACAGAAAATAGACTAAAAATAAGAATTGATAATATTTTGAACCACTTTAAGGAAGAGGAAGTTCAATGCTGCTGGTAAACAACATTTTTGAGGAGAAAAGAGAAATCAACCTAAATTAATTGAAATTAATTCGTAGGAATCAAACAGAAATTTAATCAAAACTGTTAGCTAAATTTTTGAATATTTGAAAAGGTATTGAAAACAGTTTTATTTGAAATTTTTATTGCTAAAAAGGTGTTGTACCACTTGTTTTCTAATATTCAATTTCACAGCAGTGTTCGAGAGAGGCTGCCTTATTGTGTGCAAAGTTGTAGTGTTGCCAACGAAAAAGAGGTGTTTGCATTCCACTGACGGCAATACAGAAATTGTAGACAGGGAAATATGAAACGCTTACTATCAACAAAGTTTAAATTGTTCAAGATGCTACAAAAATTAAACTGCCATATTAATATTAGGAGCTTTGTTGGTGCGGCTAAATATTACCTCCGATATAAATGGCCCTGGGAGTAAGAGTAGTAAGTAAGTAAGTATATTAATATTAGGAAGGTGTAGGCACACTTATTTTCTAATACTGAATATCACATCAGTGTGAAGAGAGATATTAGTGTGCGCGGAATTGTGCTAAAAAACGAAGATTTGTTTGCATTCCGCTGACGGTAATACAGTAATTTTAGTCAGGGAAATACAAAATACTTACTATGAACAAATTATAAATTGATTGCGATGCTCCAAACAAAAAATTAAACCGATGATATTAATAATGTGTTAGTAATACACTTTTTAGTGAACACTTGTTTTCTAATACTGAATATTGTAGAAGTGTGAAGATAGGCTGTATTATTGTGTGCGGAATTGTGCTAACAACGAAGATCTGTTTGTATTTCGCTGGCGTCAATACAGGAATTGTGGGCAGGAAAATAAAAAACGCTTACAATGATGAATTTAAACCGATCGAGATACAGCAAACAGTATACGGTAGTGTTTGTGATAACAGCTCTACCTTATTCGCGTAAATTCATGTAAGGGATTTTTTGAAGTTAAATGTTTATATTGCTTATTTAATGTCAATTTTAAATGTATTGAAAAAGATTTTATGCATTTCTGTCATTATTTGAGTATACCATTCTCTCATAAATACCATAATTCCAAACATATTTTGTATATTTTTTAATATTTTCATTTATGAGTATAATAACTGTAATTCAAAATCAATCAATGAAAGAGGATGCTTTCACAGAAATTCTAAAAGTGAATACATTTTGAAAAACCCAATAAGGAAATGTATTCTATATTTTGTCACAGGTGAAGAAGAGAATGTAGATAATACTTTGCTCTTTGTTTTAAATATGAAATAACAAACATGAAATAAGAAATTTAAAGGCAGTGTTTTTAAATGTTTTTGTTATTACTATGTTATATTTTTGTTCCTTACAAAGATTTTTGGACGTCTATATAGCCATTTATTATACAATATTATGGAACCTTATAGCAGTTTTCAACAGAAGTAGAGATTCAAAAGTTAAATACAAAATTTTCAGGGTCATTTCAGGTTTTACATGTGCAGAATGATACTTTTTAATTCGGTTCAAGTGCATTTTCTACGCCACTCCCGAGTGCCTACCCTAATACCCCAACCAAGAAAATATATACAAATTAAACTCACGGAAACCTACGAGTACTTCCGTCAAAGAAAAGCGTTGATGATGCAAAGTATTTCCGATGCATTAGTTGTTTCCGATTCGTCGTTGACGCAATCTGGAATAAAATTTATAGAATATTGGGCTGCAGTATAATAAGTGGCCACTATTACAACCGGATGATGATTATCGAATGATTCGAATCATCTATATTCATGACCATTCGAAGGACTGTAAGCAAAATAACGTAATATATATTTCAAAGAACAATATGGTTTCGCTAGTTTTCAATCTTAGAAATTAATGTCAAAATAGTAATATAATTTGCAAACTAAAATATAATTAATTTAATTACATCAAAACAATAACATTTACTTACCTCATATATATTCAAGCATAAACGTAACTGCTCGTCAAATAAAGAAGGCACGTACGTCACTGGTCTTGCAGCCATTAGTCAATAACAAAACACATAATTTTAATTTAGAATTTATATCCAAACACGTTTTTACTTTGGATAAATTTTGAACGATATTCTAGAATGGAATTTACGTTTAGGCTTTAAAAATGTGAATATAGAGAAGCTATATTTTTATATGTAAAATAAATTAATTTGTTTTTATATTGTTTAAAGATAACTAAACTGTATTGAAAGTAATCTTGAGCTACTTCCTACTAAATATTACCTAACAAGGTAGACATGATTTATAAAATTTACAAAATGCTCGAATGGATAACCACCAGCTTCTTTTCTTGCAACCTTTTCAAACATTGCTCAGTGTGTCAGTGTCTTTAAACATTTTGAGCCAATATCTGCATATTCATCGCCATAGTTCTTGTAGTCGTCATTAGTCTTCTCCTACATAAATGAAATAACAACTGCTGGTAATGACATCACTAGTAACAGCGGGTACTGTATTGTGTAATCAGTGTACGAATGATGGATAGTGAACTTCGATACATGCAGTCTGTAGTTACGAATTAGTCCTTAGTATTTATAGTTTCGCCCTGTCTTTACAAAAGCCATGTACTTCCTTTAGCTGAAGTACGACAAGCTCCTACGCAGAAAATGTCTGCTCAGATTGATTTAAAATTGTGTAGAAAACTTTTCGATACAACAAATTAAGGATATAGTTTGTGTACGTTAAATATTAAAATCGACAGTAGCTTCAAGTTACAAAGCACAAATCTTTGAGTGCATTGTCAACCACGGCAAATAAAACCAACTTCAAAGGATACCATGTCTTATACCACTTTATACACAAAACATATTTGCGTTTCAAACTGGACACTTTATATAGCGTTACACTCAGCCGACCGAGGATTGTCTCATATTCTCGAAATAAAACCTCCAAACTTAAGCTACCAAAACGTTACTACTGGCTGTGTTTGCAATGAAATTAAAAATTATTTATTTTTACAGATAAAGTTAGTGCCATTTGGTATTTTCTTACAATTAATCTGCAACTAAAAGTAATAAAAAAATTAAATAATACTCAATATCACCTTATAAATATAAATCAAATACATAAATACATGGAGAAATCAGTATAGTATTTAACACGAAAATTTAACAAATTAATAAACTAATTACTTCTTTAGACCAACATACTACGTAACATAATACTTTTAATATATATATATAAAACTAGTTATTATAATTAATTATTCTTATTAAATCCTAACTTAAACTTCCACACAATCTTACATTTACCCCTCTGTCAGCGTCACTCCCACAGCTTTACAGACCGGACATGCGTCGGCTACCTGTTTAAGATAATTATCTTTTGGTTTCGCCACAAACCAGGAACGGCTATCGATGGAAGTAAATGTGTGGAGAAGGGCATTCCCCAAGCTAGAAGTTATTACATGGAATGATATCAAACACTGCAGTCCTGTGCTGAGGCATTCTCAGAACGAGCCAGAGCGAGTTCTTCTTACAACTCCATGATACACAAATTTAATATGTTTAGAAAAATATCTTGGAAAACTACATTGGGATATTGAATGAACTAGCTTTAGTATGTTTATAGATCTTTGCTCTTTTAATTTTAGAATATTTAATTAAATTCAGTACTGCGTAATACGCTGCTCCCATATTACTGTAAACGTAACGTATAAAATAGTTTTGAGTCTCTGCAGCATCTCACTAAGTACTCCAGATCACGGAGTTGCACTAACTGAAATATGAAAACACAAGTGATTTACTCAAGAGCAGCTTGATATGCTCGGGTACAAATCTTTGTAATCTTTTGAGTGAGTTTATAGATGTGAAAACCCGTTTACAAATCTCCGCTACAGCATCAGCCCAAGTGAAAGTCGAGTTTATCGTCAAACCAAGATATGTCACCTCGTATGTCGTAGTACGGTAAGGTGTTACTATATACAGTTAGCGTTTTATTAGTATTGAATTTCGTAAAAGAGATTGAAAAATGACTAGGATAACGGCCGGATACCTTGCCTAATCTAATTCATTCATTAGTAACGTAACGTAAAATTAATTTATAAATCCTGATATATGTGACTTAGTGATAGTGATGGGATTCTATGTAATTTAAATACTGTAAACTTACTCTTTCTATGATATAATTGTTCTTCAGTACACTAGAAATACGAACAAGTACAGAACAGGGCAGATATAAACATCATTTATGCAAACATCTACTTCCATTCAATATTTTAGCGTTCCAATAGTTCTATTTACAGTCACTCCGGACCAAGACTGTCAGGTGCAGCTGTACACGTCTCAAACAACCCCCCCTTCATTTGATATCTAGATGTACTAACAATTCTATTTACAGATAAACCGGTCCGAGGCTGTCAGTTGCAGCTGTACACGTCTCAAACAACCCCCCTTCACTTGATATCTGGATTTATCAACAGTGCTATTTACAGACACTCCTGATTGATCCTGTCAGGTACAGCTGTACACGTCTCAAAAAACTCCCCCTTCACTTGATATCTGGATTTATCAACAGTGCTATTTACAGACACTCCTGATTGATCCTGTCAGGTACAGCTGTACACGTCTCAAAAAACTCCCCCTTCACTTGATATCTGGATTTATCAACAGTGCTATTTACAGATAGTCCTGATCGAGCCTGTCAGGTGCAGCTGTACACGTCTCAAACAACCCTCCTTCACTTGATGTATGGATGTACCAACAGTTCTATTTACTGACACTCCATACCGAGACTGTCAGGTGCAGCTGTGCACGTTTTAAACAACTCTCCTTCACTTGATATCTGGATGTACCAACAGTGCTCTTTACTGACACTCCATACCGAGACTGTCAGGTGCAGCTGTGCACGTTTTAAACAACTCTCCTTCACTTGATATCTGGATGTACCAACAGTTATAACATCGACCCTACGGCCTGAGTCCTCTACGTAGTGCTCACTTATAAAACTTGTTAATGTTACTCATATTAAGTCATAGAGTGTGATAAACGTCTAACTATAAATTAGGAATAAAACTTCTCCAACTAGTGAAGTATCACAATTTATGATTCTAGCAAATTAAAGTTTGTTAAAAGGTTTTTAAATAAAACATTTGCAATACGGTATCATGAAAAAATCAATACTTCAAATAATTCGTAATAACGTTTTCACTATTAATGTTAACGACATCTTGTAAGAATAAACAGATCACCTATTATTAATGTACAATTCGAAAAAATAAATAATGGTTTGTTCGCGATAATTATGAACTTGGAGTAAAGTAAAAATCTAAGTAACTTGATAGTGAACATACATTTTCCATTCATAGAGATAAAATTACAAATGAATAAGAAATCTCATCATTGCGTAAACAGTTGCAATCAGATAAGGACAAGTCTTAAAGCGGCATTTAATAGAAGCTACAAACAAATGTAAATCTTTATACTGATAACATTGGACCTAAAACACACATTTAAGAAATGGTAAGGGAGGACGAAGTGAAGGTCAAATAATATATTCATACATAATTGGTAAGCAAAGTTTCAAAAGATTTCAAATACATAATCTATTAAATGCAAAAAAACCTAAAGCTTAAGTAATCATCCTTTTAACGAGTATAACAGCCCTACTGGATTCTTTAAAAAAATATGTGAATATTTATACGGTAAAAGTAGGAAATGTATTTGCTTTAGTGAATAGTTTAAAATCTTTATTTTGTATGTTTACCTGTATTTTGTCAATAATTATGTATGATCTATAACCTAGAAGACCGAGTATGGAAGGAAAAATAGAAATATAATAAAAAATATACTTCCTTATCATCATTTTAATAGTTGTAAATATCCATTTTTGGCTGCTGATATATTTTGGCCTGTGCTATATTGCAGCCATGATTTAGGCCCAATATACAAGGATGGTTTTAATTTATCACTGCACTTTTGTATAGATTACGTGAAATCAGTACTTAATCATTATCAATCATTACATGGTAGTAAATATTTGGGACTAATATTTTGTCGTGTGTTATTGTGAAGGATAATTTCAAACTTCCTATAGTACATCGTTCTTAACAATGAAGCTAATTTAAGTTAGAGGTCTAGCAGCCCTAAATAATAATAGGCAAATTGGATTAAACTGTTTTTACTTTACTGCATTTGATAAGTTATACTTTGTGTCAATTGTATTTTAATACGCTACAGTCTTTGAGATATGGACAGTGTAGAGTGAAACTTTATTTTTAACGCCAATACTAATACAATACTTAGTTTGTTAGTAATTCTTTATATCTTGAAATTGAAAAGACCAAATAGAAGTGATGTTCATGTGAGCTTACCCAAGAAACTACGTAACATAATAAAACCACAGTTACAAGGTTAGAATATCTAAACTGAGGTCGTTTGGGAGATATAATTGGAAATGTCAATCTTTGGATAAGAACTGCATCCCATCCTAGTGCCGTTTCCAGACAACGGTTGAATTAGCTCCTGAAAACATTATTTAAAATCGGCTTTTACTGTTTTTAACTCTATGTAATATAATAGTCATAGTAATAGTATTATATTACTGAATTTTCTAATACGCAAGGCTACTTTGATAATATTTGAAATGTTATTTATAATATTTTCACCGTATGTTTTTCCTAACTACAAAACGTTTTAATCGTACTTTCAAATATTTTTAAATGATTTAAAAGTCTGAGTACTACAAATAAATAGATGTATAAAAGTTTATGATGTCCAACAGATGGCGTTACCATGAATACATACATTCTTTCAATACCTTTTATTCCAAAGCAAGTAGCAAAATCTTAACTGGGATACGAAAAACTACTCATCAACAAACTCTCTTGATCCCTGAAAAAACAAAATATTGAAGGTACAAAAAATACCGGAATAGGATGCTCTGATTAGAACATGTCACTGAAATTCCTAATATTCTTTCTGAAGTGGTTCTTGAAGCAATGAGAAAGTATAATCTTAAATTGAATGAATTTTACATTCCACGGATGCGTCCATAGAATACCTACCATACAGAGCATAACTTAGAAAATCATATATTTGCATGATCTGCAATAATGACCAGTCCCTTTGACGTCACCGCCTTTAGTCTGCAGATTTTTAAAGCACTCTAAATCTTTTTAGGCGTATTTCATGCATAATAATATAGCCATAATCAAATAACATAAAGTGATTGAAGTTAAATGCAAAAATTTAATTCCAAGAACTATCGATATACCACTGGGATGCTAATTCTTTCCAATATTTTTACGGTCCCGTGATTATTATTAGTAGATTAACATAATTAAAATTAAATAATGCGATTGACACATTACTCAATGTTCGAGGTGTAAAATGAGGGGCGATCCTAGACTGTAAAACGCAGTGTACAAAATTCTTGAAAATCTGTTTGGGGAGGAAATTTTTCAATAGTTTCAGTTTATTAGATTTTTATTAATTTAAATAAACGTTAAACAAAGGGGTTAGGACTATATAATTTTTAATTTCTTACTAACAGATAGTAAGAAACTAACTACCCACCTCACTAACTACAGTTCTATCTGACGTGCGTACGTATTAGAATTACCGAATAAGAGTATCATTTCCAATTCGATAATTCAAAGCGTTTCTCAACATAATAATTAATAAAATCTACAATAGCAGGTAACATCGTATATTAAACGACATATTTCAGCATTGCCAACTTCTCATATCGCATGACGCAGTAAATTTAATTCTTTAAGTACACTCCAATACAATGTAGAAAGAGTATTAAATAAAAATACCGATGGTTATTGAAAATATATGAGAAATAATCTTTTCGATAGGGATTTACGTTAAAGGTATGAACGCTTAATCAAGAATTTAATATAACCCTAGAACCTCCTTGGAGTAACCTTAGAATGTGTGGTTGTAAACGAAACCAGGTCAAGTGAACTTATTCTAGCTTAGAAATATTACTTTACAAAATAGTCAGATCTCTTCAATGTTTCATCTCTTCAGATCTCCGCTGTAAATCTCTAACTATGGTTACCCTTGAAAAGATTTTCTCTATTAAGTCGTCTAGGAATCCTTGATGAGATCCTACCTCAGTAACGTTTTGTTCATTTAAATGCAGTTTTAAATGAAAAAAAAAAAAAACTACAGCATTTTAAATATAAAAAATAATTTAATTTATATTCCAAGTTACAAGGTTTCATGCTTTGCTGTTAACTTGAATAATTTTATATACTTAAGAATACATGCTAAGCAGTAAAACGATGAATATATACTAGTAAGTAAAAATTATTTTAAAGATTGAAATAGTACTAATTGTCTTTGAATAGTAGATTTTGCTTAAGCAATTAACGAAAATCTTCTCCATAAAGCAAAACTTAAACACTATCACAAACCATAGTTTCCTGAATGAAGTACCTTTTTAGCCAACTTCTAAAAAGAGAAGTTATACAATCCCACTAATTTCAATCTTCCCTTTTTACGTATATCCATGGATTTTGCAGAAACCTTTGAACCTATGTCGATGAATGTTTTTTTTTTTAACGAAAGAGGGCTGCCCAGAGTGGTACCAGATAATTATTTTTACGTATTGTACTAGTATCTGACCACGAAATTACTTTTGAAGTATTACATATAAAACGATATCGAGAAGCCAGATAGATTTTAGTTTTCCACTTTGTAATGACCTTCCTATAACAGGAAACATGAAAAAATCTGTTCTATACAAAAGGTACACATAAAGTGCCGTGTTTAAAAGTTTTTAAATAATTAAATAAAATACCTTAAAATTACAGTGGGAAGTCTCCTAGTTTACATCAGGGTTGCAGATGTCAATCTTGTATGAGTGTATGAAACCTTGTATGAAACACGATATAGAGCAACGAGACTGAATAACTTGCAGAATTCTTAGATGAAAGAACAAAATGAAAGGTATTAAATGAACAGTTACGGTATTAAATATATTCCCTTCCAATTACCACAGCTTACCTCAGAGATGCTAGCAAAATATATCTGTTCATGATAATGGTCCATTTCTTGAAGGCAGTATAAAACATCAGTCCTGGAGAAAGAGTAAAATATTAAGTGAAGAGATTGGAATTTTCAAATAATGCATAATCTCTTTCGCAATCAATTAAAAACTGTAAGTAACCACAATTAGGGATCGTTAAAATTTTAACTTTAAACATTATTTATAGGCGTTAAACTAAGGTTCAACTGTTAAACACAAACACAGCAGTTTATTGTATCTCGATCAGTTCAAACTTTGTTTATTTTAAGCGTTTTATATTTCCCTGTCAACAATTTCTGTTGAGGTCAGCGAAACGCAAACAGCTCTTCTTGTAGTCAGCACAACCTCGCTCACAATAACACAGCCTCTCTCGCACACTGCTGTGAAATTTAATATTATAGAAGAAAAGTTGTTACTCCTTGTTAGCAATAAAAGACACAAATAAAATGAATTAAAAATTGCATTGAAATTTAGCTTATACATTTAATTTGCTTAAAGTATATTTCTATTTCATTACCAAGAATTTTCACAAACGGTAAAACATATCCTTGACATAGAGCTGTGTTTGTCTCTTAGTAAGTTTATAGCATTATTAATACCATTGAGCCGGTTCTAAGTCTTGAGCCCAGTATATGTTTATTTTATAGTACAGTATATGCAAGTGTTGTTCGTTGTGGCTGCTGAAGGCACTGAATGTGCTGTTTCAGAGTGCTCTGCACATCCTCTCCAGAGTGGCAAGGAACTTCTAAATTCTTACATGTTACTGGAAACGTGTAATAAAATTTTGCTTTTTAAATTATTGTTGTTTATTTTGTTAAAAAATTTTACCACTAATATGCTCGGTTAAGTTGCTGTTTCGCACTGACGAGATCCATGAGAGGAGCTCTTGCCTCCTGCTGTTCTCTCATCATGGGTGGTCGCAGACAGTTTCCAGGGTTTTCCTGCTCTGCTGGAAAGTTGGTCTCCATGATGAGCTTAACACCACTAGTCAAAATCTATGATACTCTGCTATTTGTTATTTATTTAATGTGTTTATTTGTTATTGTTGACAGTTATTATAGTTTGTATATTTAGTGTTTAAGTTTATTTTAAGTGCTATTTAGTCTTACTTTTTGGTTTTCATTAAGAGCCCGCCCATATCCGAAGGATACAGGGTGGAATTGGCAGTTATTGTTTTTAATTATGGCTGTTCCTAACTTTTTATTTATCCAGGTGCGCCTGAGACATACACGACAAATTTTGGGTTAACTGTAGTAATGATTTTTTTATTGTCTGGCCAATTTTATTATTTCGACAGAGAGGTTCGTATCTTTGTTAAAACAAATTTTTGTTCTACTTTGTGTTGGTTACCTCCTGACTAGTAAAAGGTGAATCTGAGCACGCTATCCACTGTGTTTTTCTTTTTTAATTCTAGATTTATTTCTGATCCGCCATCCCGTTCGCCACCATGGGAGCTCGCTTCCTAATTGCCTATTTTGGGTGTGCGAACGGAGATGTGCGGTTTCTCCATAAATTGAAACTGACGTGTTCAAAAATCTTATCAAAAAATTACATTTCAATTTTCCGTTCATGGCACAATTAAGGGCCTAGATTAATAACATTTAGTTATTCCCTTTAAACATTTGTTTAAAGAGAGAAATTGGGTAAACATTTCAAGCTTGTATCTCAAATTAGTAGTTTTAATACGGTCCACATTTCAAGCCCTCTTTCAGTGACCTTCAGTCATTAGTAAGTCAGAGAATAGCTCCCGTTATTGGTTCTATGGTACATTACACATTCAGTAATACTCAGTTCTGGGGTTAGACAACAAAGGAACATACAGAACGGCTGCCATTATACGAGAATAATGAGCTTAGTTGAATTACGAATGTCAGGGAAACATTTCGAAATGTTTTTATTAGGGGTTGTTTCAAAACAGTTTAACAAACACATTTAATATTTACCACTCTCACACGAGAATGTATATGAATACTGTTAAAATTGGATTATCCTTGAATTTAGCTAACATTTGTAATGCTTCAATGTTATATTTCCATGGAACTATCAGTTCTATAGTGGATTTCGTTACATTTGCTGAGCTTAAAAACAAACAAGTTGGTTTAAAGTCCACAGTTTATATTTTATATTTACACCATTCTGTACTATTATAAAATAGCCTTTAGTATCATAGTCGAACCACCAATATGATTTATCTACCCTGTGAGTATCAATATTTATGTGAGTATTATACAATGTATGTGAAATTCACTCTATTGGAATATTAAATTGTTAAACAATAATTTATTGCTGTAAAATACCATGTGAATTGAACATAAACGTGGCTACATTTAATTCAAAGTTGAATGCCTAGAGTGGTGTTCTCTTTGTACATATAAATTATTATTGACAATAATAAATCGTAACAGTTGTATAAAATATAATAAGTTTTATCTAGTTGTTCGTTCTAAAATTATTATCTTTCTTAATCCTGTAGTGTATATTGTATTAATAAATATAATATGTTAATCTATCATTTTTATTAAACTGTTAAACAATACTTTATTGCTGACAAATACCATGTGAATTGAAACATACTCGTAGCTACACTTAATTCAAAGCTGTTCTCTTTGAACATTTACATTATTATTGACAATAATACGAATATCGTAACAATTGTATGAAATATAGCATGTTAAACGTTTTATATTCTTGATGATAGTAGAAGTGATCTAGTGTGAATTAGTTTCATTTATTCTACTTAAGGTGGAAGAGCCATGCGAAGCAGTGGAGATGAAAGAAGCGGTTCCGAGCCTGGAGCATAAACAACTGAAGGCGTACGTGTAATGATGGCAGCGCAGTGAAGACAGACTGTGCAGTAGGTGGACCATTAACCTTGAAGATTTGCTAGTACAGAGGAAAAGACACAAGTTAATGAAATTTTGTTACTAAGACAGAAGACCTGGGGTGTGGCAGTTCCATATAAAGTTATTTGCAATCCTCGGAAACTTCAATTCAGTAGATTGGAAATCCCATCTACATATTTTCAAGAACTGAGCGGTTGATGTTCACTGTGTGCATTGCACATAGACACGGCAGACGCTTGGTGATCAACAGAGACATACAAAATACAAACATCAAGTATGTGTATGAGGACTGGTCACGTATTTCATCCTGACTACCCAGCAAGCTGCACAAGTTATGAAGAATATGAGTTGGGAATATAATAATTATCTTTAGGAATTAGAAAAATACATGTATTTGTTAGATAAAAAAACTAACATGATACATCTTAATACAGGGTTAATTAATGTTTATGAATTATTTTACATTACAGTAAAAATAAATAAAAACAATAGTTTTGACTATTTAGCTATTTGAGCTCATATTAACTCTTTAAATATTTAAGGCTAGTGTGGAGGAATAGTAAAGTTCGTAGTGTTTTAGTTGAACCGTTTATAATTTAATATGATCAATTAAATATATTTATACATTACTCTCATATCTAAGCAATGTGCAAGCCGAATTTCATTTAAATATATATACAAATCAACCAACTAAGTGTCAAACATTCTTCACAATCAGCAACATTAATAATATTAATACAATAAAAGAATGTACACAAAAATATACATATTTAGTCTAATCTAATGTTGTTTAGGGCAAGCTTTCTGTTCTTTTACTTTAAAGTAATATGGAAATAACGGCTAAAATAATAATTATTTTCATGAATACGTGAGTTATTTCATTATCATAATTTCTATTAAATAAAAGTCAATCCAATAAATAAATAAAAATTGAATTCGTTTGGAAAAAAATAAAATAAACTATAAAAATTAAAATGTTACAAGTGAATAATAATAATTTTTCAAAACCCATCCTCAGCAACTATATAATCTGTAAAGCTCTGTTACGTTACAAGAATTATTTAGTAGTGACACTAACATAACATAGTTTTAGATGACGTATCATGTGTTGCAAATTAAATAATCGAGAATTATAAAATATCAAATTTATAACCAGTATTAGTGATTATTAAATGTTCAGGAAAAGTGCAATGTTTTTCTGAGGCAGCGTAAGTATAACTTAATCGTTTAGGAAAATTATAATTCACTAATCTTACTGTTCAATTCTTTTATATTTTTTTCCTAGCTGTTATCTAATGCATTAGTATACTAATTTCAAAAACATGCAGCAAAAAAGAAAATTAAAGAGAACAATCAGAGTACCAACCACTTAATTTCCTTCACTAATATTAAAAAAAAAACTAAATTTGGAGTGTGTGTAAAATAAAAAGTAATCTGGATTTTAAAAATATTTAAGTTTTAAATTATTTTATATTATATTTCTATGTATTTTTAATTACATGGATTTATAAAATACAAGTTGTTACAGGTCAATTTTGAGATGCTCGGCAAAAGGAGAACAACAGAAGAAGTATTCCGTCTACCACAACTCCTACGTATATTTCAACTAGGACGCCTTCGTTGACTAATATTTCCACAGTTGTTTCCGCACCCACTGCAGAAATTCCAAGCCTCTCACACTCCGCTCCTCATATTGGTCAATTATTGATCATTCTGAGTGACGTGAAAAGTATACAAGGACTCCCTTGTAGTTCCAGAACATTCTTGTCAGCTGATATAACGCTCGTCATTGAAAACCAACGATCCTCTGGAGATCACGTGACATATACATATATAAATATACATATAATCTCACATAATAATAAATATATATATATATATATATATATATATATATATATATATATATATGGGTATAAATATATGTAAGTGAAATTCATTCTATTGGAAAAATAAACTGCTAGATAATAATTTATTGCTGAAAAATACCATGTGCATTCAACATAAACGTGACTGCATTTAATTAAATGCTGAATGTTTAAAGTAGTGTTCTCTCTGTACATAAACATTATTATTGACTAATAAATCGCAACAGTTATATACAATATAGTAAGTTTTATACGCTTGTTCGTACTAAAATTATTATCTTTCTTAATCCTGTAGTGTATATTGTATTAATAAACATAGTATGTTAATCTATCATATTTATAGAAAAGACGTTCTCCTATTATACTTGTACTAAGTATATAATTACAGAATCCAACTTCAAAAAATATATTCAAACTTTATTTCACAGTAAATTTTATGTAACTTGTAATGACTGCTTACAATTACACTTTTACACAAAACGCAAGTATAAAAAGGTCATGAAAGTATAAACGTGGAACTTAGAAATGCAAGTATGGATAATCAAATATTGAATACACGAGTAACCTGAACCAAGCACTCAGACCAACATGCTGAGTCGTCATCAGCACTTTGCGCGTCATGTTTCTGTCAAGTTCTCCATTAAGACTCCTTCAGATATAGGTGTGCCTCCTTGCAGTTATTTGCGTGTCAAAATCACATATATGACCCGCAGCATTGCACGCAATTTTCTGCTGAACAACTGGGATATCATATGCATATTATTTTTAATGGCACACCAAATCACCCAGTGATAAGTTATGGCCTTGGGAGTTATTTTGATCTCCTGATCCATTATTTAATAGATAATCGGATTTAAATAATACTCTTAATTTAAGTAAGTTGTTTTCATGATATTTCACATAGAAGCTCCAATGGTTTATTAACTCTTGAAATATTTAAGAATAGTGTGGAGGAATAGTAAATTGCATAGTCGTTTTAGTCAAATAGTTTTTAGTTTAAAATTATCAATTAAATATGTTTATGTATTATTCTTATTACCCAAGATATGTAGGGGAGAGTTGCCAATATTGTACCACTTAACATATTTTGATTTTTATTCTGAATAATATACATACATCATACTTGAGTAAAAGATGTATTAGGATGAAGGACATACATTAACACACACGTGATATGTTTTAAAATTTGATATCATTGCTATTAGTGCTTGAAAAATATGTTTTTCTGGAAGGTTACAAGTGGTACGATTTAGGAAACTAGTTGCCTATATTGAACCATGGGTTTCCTTAATTGTACCTATAGTATATTATATAGAGGGGTTAGTGTATGGTAAAATAAATGTGACTATGAAAGCCATTAATTATGTTTGATACAATACCATTTATTTTCCGATAGCTTACAACAATTACATTCAGTTTGAACACACATAATATTTTTATTTGCATTCAATGCAAGTAAAAGCTCGGGTTCCAGGTTGGACTCCTGCACAAAGTTCGTGGCTCCATGAAAGGCATTTTGTGCATTGAATCATGTCTTCAATTTGTTTTCCTCACAAATCGAGCAGAACCATTCATCAACACACATCTCTACAAGAATGTCAGCTTGTTTTGAGCTTGACGCCGCATTTAGAAGAACAGGCTTGGTAGGATTTTCACATTTCTTTTTTGGAAAGTTTCTCTTGACAGCTTCTTTGTTCTTTTTGTAGATAGGTTTACCTTCTAATTTTATGTTTGGGGCACTTACACGTTTCTTGGACGATTTCGGTTTAACTTCCCCAATTTTATTTTCAATGCTTTTACGTGTTTTTGTGCTATCTGTAGCTGTTTAGCTAATTCTAGCTCTTTTTTGTAGGGACTATCCGTCAAAACCACTGCCTTTTGTGCTGTTCCCTTCTTGGATTCTGGATGAGGTTTCGGATTCGGGGAGATTGAATCAATCGATATTTTAAGTCTTGGACTTGCTTCAGTGGGTTTTTTTAGTAGTGGGTGTGTTAGTCGTAGCTAGACTCTCCTGAGGACTGGGTAGTTCAGGCCAGAGTATTTCGTTATCTACATTAGCTTCTGTTATAATTGGTTCTTCATTTGTCTCATTTGGCTCTTCGTTTTCAACATCTTCATGAGTTTCACTGGCTTTATGCTCATTTAAATTATCAGCTACATAAAAGTCATGATCTTTGAAGACCAGGCGATCAACAGGCCACACTCCACTGGTTCGGTAACCATTAACTGCATTTTCAATACTTGCTGCTCTCCCGTAAGCTTCAGCAATCAAACCATCTACTTGTAGCTGAGTAACACATAATCCAGGGTTAGAACGAAGCCACTTTTCAACTGATTGAGTGTAGTAACCTTTGAAGGGCTTAAAAAATGATCTATCTAAAGGCTGCATGCGATGTGTTGTATGCCCAGGCAATTGTATTATTATTACACCGTGCTCTCTAGGAAGTAAAAGTGCGTCAAGATTCTTGGAGTGCGTTGTATGACCATCCAGTACCAGAAGAACATTTTTTTCTACTGTTGGGTTTACAGAATCAATAAAATGCTTGAGCCATTTTACAAAGAGATCACTTGTCATGTAGCCAGATTCTGATATCTCGACCGGACTTCCAGGTGGAGCACCAACCCTCAAATCATTGTTCATTCGCATGCGCTTGAATATAAGCATGGGTGGAACGTAAATTCCTGAAGCACTCGCGCAGCAAACAACTGTCGTGTTGACTCCACGTTCTCCACTGGACACTGATCCAACTTGCCTTTTACCTTTTTGCGCGAGAACCTTTTGGCATTTGTTCTGCACAGTGCTTACACCTGTTTCGTCAACGTTGAATATGCGAGTTGCATCAATCTTATTCTCATAAACAACTTTTTCCAAAAGATCAAAAAATCCGTAAACATTCTTTTTGTTAAATCCTTTGACGCGCATCATCGACGTTGCTTGAGGTTCTCTCAGTGAGATTATGTCTTTATGGCGAGCTTTAAAAGCATAAAACCACTTCTTTCCTGCCATTTGGGTTTCTTTGTTAAAATTGTGTGATATTTGATTCTTCTCGACGATTTGATATGCAAGCCGTCGAACACCATTGATCGTAAGGCCAAACATTAGTGTCTCTAATTTCAGAATGTGGTCAACTAGCTCCTTCTCGACTGTTGGTGGTAACACACTGCCTCGGCCAAATGCCTTCGTTTCTTCATTTGCCTTGACATTAGTCCCCTTCAGGTGGCGGAGTAAAGTGGGCTTAGGGACTCCATATTGCCTGCAGCATTTATTTAATCCCATGTCCCCGTTACGGAAGGCTTGAAGAGCCCGGCTCATGTCATCTACACTCCAAGTCCCATATTTCCCTTTGGGCATCTAAAACACACAATAACGGTGTGTTAGTTAGTTATTTATTTAATTTGGACATTAAGCATAGTGCGTAGCGGCTAATAAACCCAGTGGCATCCAAAATTGTACCGGTACAATATAGGCAACTCGGTGTGGTACAATAAGGGCAACTTGCACTGTAAGTAAATAAACCACGATTCCTAACCTAAAAATGACCCGGTGAAGGAAAACAACTTAGTTTTATCCACCTAAATATATGCTGTTCTTAGGTTTATGTCTGAAAATGGTTTGCACATACCTTTACAGATCCTGTAGCCTTACGTATGGAACTGGATAACTACACTAAAACACAATGAAATACAAAAAGTTCGATGAACAAAAGCTACAAACGTTAACTCTTTACAACTTCAGTTCTCCACTCTAGGTAGTGACTAGTTCCACTAAACGGCGTAAGAGCGCTCTGGCTTCCTTGTAAAGCATAAAAACAGCGGTGGTACAATATTGGCGCCGGTACAATTTCGGCTACTCTCCCCTATATGCCAAATGCTGTCTAAATATGTACACAAGATCTACCAGCCATGTGTCAAACAACGTATAACCCAAATTTACAAATATCCAATCATACAAACATAATTCTTGATAAGTATTGAAGTTTACAATATTAACAGAATAAACGAATATACAGAATAAAATATTTAGTCTAGTCTAATGATGTTTAGAGCATGCTTTTTGTTGCTTTCCTTCAAAGTATATGACAATAACGGCTAACAGAATAATTATTTTAATAAATATATGAATTGTTTTCCTATTGCAATTTCTAATAAAGAAAAGTCAACCCAATAAAAAAATTTAAATTTAATTTATTTGAAGAATAAAACAACAATAATTATAGAAAAATAAAATGTTACAAGTAAATAAATTACTCTTCAACGCCCATCCTCAGTAACTGCAGAGCTGTAAAGCTGTGTTCCGATTGGTAATGAAACCCTGTGTCTTATTGATTTCAATTTATACTTTACTAGATGAAAATTCCCAAAAATAAACAAGAATTATCTAGTAGTTAAACTCACATAAATAGTAGGTAAAATAGTTTTGGGTGACGTATCATTTGTTGCAAATTAAATGATCACGAATTATGAAATATCACTTTTATAACCAGTATTAGTGAATATTAAATGTTCTGGTAGTGTAAGTATAACTAAACTGATTTAGAAAAATTATAATTCACTAATCATACTATGGAATGCGTTTATCATTCTTATTTCTCGCTGCTATCCATCCCATTAGTATGTTAATTTAAAATACAAGAAAAAAGAAAATTAAATATAATAATCAGAGTGCCTTATATTTATATTTTCAGAGAACAACCAGTTAATTTTCTTCTTAAACATATCTTAAACTAAATTTTGAGAGATTGTAAAATAACATTAAATCAGACTTTGAAAACTATTTCAGTGCTAAATTTATATTTAGTATTAATTTTTATTGTATGAATTTATAAAACGCAAGTTGTTATAGTTCAATTTCTACAGCGAAAACTTATACATAAAATGTATTTATATACTTGTACATCAAGAATAAACTTTACAGATTATATAACGCTCCAGTTATTGGAAAATAACCATCCTCTAGTCCCAGTGCTAAAATACAACACACATCAACGCAGCACACATCACATAGTGACCAGAGATCGCAGAACGTGTGATGAACAAATCGTTTATAGGTACTCTAGGAAGAATGGAGATGCTCGGCAAGAGCAACGGAAGGTATATTCCGTCTAATAATTCCTACTTAAATCTCAACTAGTACGCCTTCGATGACCAATATCTCTACAATTATGCACCCACTGAAGATATCCCAGACCCTCTCACTCCGCTCCTCATATTGGTGGATTATTGATCATTATGAAGGGCGTGAACAGCATACATGGACTCCCTTGTACTTCAAGAATATTCTTGTCAGCTGACATAACGCTCCAGTTATTGAAAACCAACCATCCTCTGGTCCCAGTGCTAAAATACAACACACTCAAATAAACTCACCAGTTATGGACCCACCGCAGAAACCCAAGACCCTCTCACTCCGCTTGTCATATTGGTCTATAATTGATCATTATGAAAGGCGCGAAAAAAGCATACATGTACTTCATACATACCCTTTTACTTCAAGAACATTCTTTTCAGCTGATAGAAGACTCCAGTCATTGAACACCAACCATCGTACACTCCATCATTGGTGTCTTCATACCTCTAACCTCTTGAGAGTAATCCTACTGAATCTAGTGATTTATCAAGCAGCTGTGTATTTTCTAAAGATGAATGATAAAAAAACGCCATAAAATAAATATTCATTGAGGATCGCAGTTTTATTTTATGCCAGTGATAAAATTGTGTTATTATCAATACATTATCAGAGTATACACGGTAAATAACTCATTTGTTAGAACCATTGAAGGAAGTGTCAATGTTGTTATAAATAACTCAGAAAAGTAACTTTAAAACGTAAACTCGAAGAAATATACTATTTGTTTCGAATGATTAAATTGTACGATATTCTCAAATTATACTGATGTAAGCATACTAAAACTCTTTTGTGTGATGTTTACAAAAAGTTCAAAGTTTTAATAAATCATTAAGTTACACAGGGCTTTAAAAAAACTCTCTACACAAACTCTCCGTTCGTATGTGTTTTATTTTTTATTTTAGAGACCAGTAAGACAGTAAATCGCAACCAAAATGTAGTATGTATATAATTTGTTTGCACTGATGAAACTGGACATTAATATGGAAATTTAAATCTTAAATTTTATTACAGATTATTTTGTAAATCACCTTTAAAACGTTGCAATTGTAAACAAATGTCTTTTAGCTCTGACAATATTAAGTGTTATTTTGGAAATTTTACTATCCTAGTTATAATGTAAAACTAATTTTTAAATATGTAAAGGTTATAATACATAATTTAGTGAAATAAATTTAGACAGTAATAGGTGCGTACATTCCTAAACATTATAACACTATATAACCAATGCTATTTCGTTAGAATAAAGAGGTAGGAATTCCCTAGCGTGGTTGATCGTTGTTTTATCGTGGTAACAGGGGAATTAGGACAACAGTTAACTGTTTGTGTGCGGGGCTCTCATTTCGTAATCACGTTACCTCAGATCATGTTTTCTTAGCCAGGTAGAGATGGGAGTGTGTGCCTTTACAAAATATGTTAACTTTGATATTTTATTGTTGCAACTTGTATATACTTCCATTTTATTGTTTTTATGCATGATGGTACTACACAATTCCAGTTATAATAGAGTTTATAAATTTCAGAGGGATTTTAGGGGAAAGGGAAAATTTAACATGTCATGTGCTTATTTAAAATGTTGATATTAATCATGTCAAAAAGTAATTTTTTCGGAAATATTTAAAGTTTTTACGGTAATTAAAAATTCTTGACTCAATTTTCTAAAATTTGTATTAACACGAAATTCGTTTAAGTGATTAAGAATAGTCCTCAAATTTCAACAAAAAAATATTTTGAATTGTGTAATTTAAAAAAATATATTTTAATAAAAATATAGTGTCCTCAACTTGCTAATTTAATCGCGTGCAATTTCACGTGGACTGGTTTACACTTTTTCTGTATTCAGTGAAGTTATCGAAAACACCTATGAATTTAAAACATAAAACTTTCCAACCT
Source organism: Homalodisca vitripennis (assembly GCF_021130785.1). Taxonomy (NCBI): domain Eukaryota; kingdom Metazoa; phylum Arthropoda; class Insecta; order Hemiptera; family Cicadellidae; genus Homalodisca; species Homalodisca vitripennis. The sequence continues at coordinate 181,839,193 of NC_060209.1, read as the reverse complement.
AAAAATCTATTAAAGCGCCTTCAAGATTAATAAAACGCATGAACAGTATTCTTTTAGTTTTGTTATTGTTGACGATAAAACAATTAAGCAAGTTTATACAAGCTTATTAACCTGTACTTACAGCCGCTATTGTTAATTATACTTTGAGTGTAAATCATCCAGTATGTCTTCTAATTACCAGCAGCTTATTTATAAAAAAAGCACATTTATTCATCATTGGTAAAAATTCGATCTATAATCAACCGGTAGTTTCATCTCCCACAAATCCCAAAATGATACCCTAAAGCAAAAATCTATTCATTAATATTCTTATGATGTTTAAAATGTTTCTATTTCTTCAGGTAAAAATTGCTTCAAGTGTTGTACCTTGCCTAATCTTTTTAACACATTCATTTCTAAATCCTGAGATATATGTCTTAGTTTTGTGAGGAGATTCTTTGTTATTTAAATACTTTAAACTTACTTTTTCTACAATATACTTGTTCTTCAGTACACTATAAATACGAACAGTCATACAGTAGGACAGAGATGAATAATACTTACGTAAACATTGACTTCCATTCAATATCTGGACGATCCAACAAGTCTATTTACAGACACTCCGGACCGAGACTGTCATGTGCAGCTGTTCCCGTCTCAAACAACCCTCCTTCACTTGATATCTGGATGTACCAACAGTTATAATATCGACGCTACGGCCTGAGTCCTCCACGTAGTACTCACTTCTAAAGCTTGTTAAAGTTAATCATATTAAGTCATAGAGTGTGATAAACGTCTAACTATAAATTAGGAATAAAAATTCTTCAGCTAGTGAAGAATCACAATTTACCACAAGATACTGTATTCACGTTTTTTTAGTAGTGCTTATTCTACTACTTTCCTTTTTAACATCATGGTTATCCATAAGTTGTAAAATGACAAAAGATATCTTCTTAACAGTTTCCTCAGACTTTGGAAATCCACAGATTCATGCACAAGCGCCTACATGACAAAGATTGGTTATACCAGAGACTCAGGATGTAGCGATAACAGAATACCCGGGTCATCTCCCAGGCGGCTTTCTTAGTTTCTACCCCGATATGCAGTATATTAAGTTGTATACACATATATTAAACACTGAACTTCACATACGCGGTTCAATTAAACTAATACTTTCAATAACGCAATGAATTTTAATTATGTCTGGTATTCAAATAGTCAATATCCCTCTTCCAAATCATAAGTATGAAAGTTTAATAAAATATTTATGATTTAATATTTTATTATGCCACACAATATTTACTAAAAGTTCATTCTAAAAAAAACTGGTAATGATAATTTTTTTAAACAATAACATTATACATACTCGTAGGCCTCAGGGAACCTGTTGTTTAACACTGGAAGAGGCATACTCCTACCTGGCTATGAATAACTAATATTGTTTTCAACATAATATGCATTAAGAGTCTTATCTTATTATAAATAAATATAATCAGAATGTAAACTGTAATTGGAAAATAAACAAGTCTTTGAGACATAATTTAATCAATAGTAGGCGGAAACTGATGGTAGCGAACAATGGTAGCGTTTAAGTCTAGACGCTTTCGTAATTAGCGCAAAGGAGTTAAAAGTGCTGAGTGTTTTGATGATAATTTGATACTACTACTTGGTTCTGAACCTGATATTTTCAATACACTTAGTGTTAAACAACCTGCGTATTTATCTTGCTAAGATACTTACAAAGTATTAATACATGTGGGTTTTAGTTATAATTAATACACTTTATTATAGTTATGCTGTGGTGATTTTATTTACAATAAGTTAAATCAATCATACATTTATATCATTTAAACGAATAGACTCGTGAATAATCTATGTAAGCTATAGTTTTATATTTTCACAATTTTAAATCTTCTATAAATTTTAAAACATAACCTCGTTATTCGTCAGATCTACTGTGGAAACACGAAGCAACATACAGTACTAATTGTGATTGTTTGTTATCTTCTAGTTTATTTATATTGAAATAAATTATTAAAACCGATTAATAAAGCGTTTTGATAAAATCAAATTTTATTTAAAAATTCATCAATCAGTATATTTATGTGGTTTTCAGCTACAAACTATTATGGTACAACTTTACACAGTTAATTTCAAATCAATGAGTGCTCTATTTAATTCCTTAATAGCTGAGGGAGTAGGGTGTGAAAGTTCCCCTTAGTCGATAATGTGCCCTCAAGACGGGGTGAGAGTAGTACACTCCATCATTGGTGTCTTCACATCTCTAACCTCTTGAGAGTAAACTTACTGAATCTCTTGATGTATCAATCAGCTATCTATTTTTAAAAACGAATAATAAAAAAATACCATAAAATAAATATTCATTGAGCATTGTAGTTTTATTTGATGCCAGCGATAACATTGTGTTATTATCAATACATTATCAGAGTATACTCGGTAAATAACTCATTTGTTATAACCTTTGCAGGAAGTGTTAAAGTTGTTATAAACAGTTCAGTAAAATAACTATAAAACCTAATAAACGCAAAGAAATATACAATTTGTTTCAACATATTAAATTGTATACTAATTAACTCCTTTGTGTGATATTTGGAAACTTTTCAACGTTTTATTCAATCATTAAGTAAATATGTAACATACAGAGTGTAACAAAACACTCTACACAAACTTTAGGATATTGTTCCTTTGACCAATAGGAGCTTAAAACGAAAGTCAACCAATCGTCAATCTCTTTTCGTTTAGCGTCTGCATATTTTTTATGCTAGTTACGTTAAAACAACTAATTTTTAAATATATAAAAGTTATAATACATTATTTAGTGAAACAAATCATGTATAGACAGTAATAGGTGCGTACTTCCCTAAGCATTATAACACAATTTAACCAATGCTATTTCGTTAGAATAAAGAGGTAGGAATTCCCTTGCGTGGTTTATAGTTGTTTTATCGTGGAAACAGGGGAATTAGAACAACAGTTAACTGTGTGTGCGCGAAGCTCTCATTTCGTGATTAGGTTACCTCAAAACATGTTGTCTTACCTGGGTAGAGATGGAAGTGAGCGCCTTTACAAACACACTAACGCAGGAACCATGGCACTTTTTCATACCGCTTATACAAACTAACACGTCTCGACTTTCTGAAAATACTTTCTTTCAAAATTAAACAAAAATATTTTAAAATTCAAAATATGTTTAACTTTAATATTTTTTTGTTAAAACTTGCGTGTACTTTCATTTTATTGTTTTATGCATGATGATATACAATTTCAGTTATAATAGAATTTCGAGGAAAGGGAAAATTTAACATGTGCTAATTACAAATTTTAATATTTATTTGGTCAAAAAAGTCAGTTTTCGGAATACGTTTTTACGGTAATTAACAATTCTTGCCTGAATTTTTCTACAAAATTTACTAACCGGAAATTCGCTTGTGATTCTTAAGTGCCTCTAAACCCCAAAGAAACGTTATTATGGTAAGAGTTCACGATGACCTTTATGATGAAGTCACCAAGGCAATGGGTTCAACAGATGAGGATTGCTCCCAATTACATTTGATCTTGGACGTACTTCTTGACTTTTCACCAACGAAACGAAGAAACTTTGGGCCAAAATGAAGTGATATGGGGTGAAATATGATGATACAATTATTTTTTACAATTGCTGTCATTATCCATCTTACATGCTTCTGTAAAAATCCAAATAACAGTACCTCATGTATTCTTCAACAGTCTATTATTTGAATATAAGGCTTAGTTGTCATAATGACCTCTAAAAATGTGTTTTAGAAAATAAATGTCTTATAATGGCTAAGTTTCTTAAAATGTCTGTTGCATTGACTTAAGAAATTATTAAGATCCTATCAAATAAACATAAATATCACAAATCGTAAATTGAAATGTTAGAATAACGTTAAGATTAATTACCTGTTGAAAAATAAATAACTTTATGTGTTGCCCCGTTTATAAATATCATATATGGAGGATTTTGGCAACGGTTTATAAATTTACGTACGTAATTAACCAACGGCTTCGCTAGAATTTTCATTTTGTAAAAGAGGGACACTCTGAGCATATTTTTTTAAATGTATATCCAAACAGTCCTGTGATAATTGACAGTCACTGAAAGATATGATGAATTTCTTAGTACATTTTTAAATATGGGGCCCTGAGGTTGTAGAGTATTACTGTTTATATTTACCTCTGAAGTTTCTCTGCAATACTTCATGATATTTTATTGAAAAACTCCAACGATTTCAGTAAAAAATGAACTAATTTAGGGTTGTGTGGAGAAATCATTTGTCTAAAGGGAGCATAAAATCGAAGTACTTCACTTTTTAGTTATCACACTGGTGTAATAAATGATGATATTTTACTGTATTTGAATAAAATCCCAATAAAAAGAAACCATAGGTAATGAAAAGCTTCTACGTGTAACAAGACATTGTTAGACAGTGTAACTGACTGTGACAGATGAATAACAAGAAACATTTACTATCGCCTGTTGAAATGTGTATACATTACTAAGGGAGTTTTCAAGATCAGTCCGGAGGGATTTTCGGAACCGGAATAAGCCTACAATTAACCAGGGACCCTAAGTAAGCGCATGTAATATTTCAATACAATTGGTCCAGTAGTTTTTTAACGTTATTTAGTGAAACACATAGAAACACACAGACACCACAATGTTTTATATAGTAGTATAGATGTGCGAAATAACATTGATTTTTAACCAAAATATGATATGTTTAAATTGTAATGGGAATAATTATTATATACATAATCGGAAAGTTCAGGTTTTATAAGAATTTGAAAAGAAATGCCGTAAAATAATGATTTAACTTATTTATTATATTATTTTTAATATCTTTATATTATATTCGTGTTGGCTTTATAATAATAGTATATGAGAATGAAACAAAGCATGTACCAGTAGGACGGGACATTTGTTACATTTAAAATTTAAAATTTTCTTGTATTAGTTTTGAGTTTTTTCAGAGTCTTATCTAAAAGGGTTGAAGGTGTTCAAGGTGACAGAGTTACTTCCAATAATCCTTGTGTGATGACAGTGTCACACAGAAGTTAGTTCTTGTACCATGTGACACAGTTTGCAGAGCTCTCAGTGTCGGGCTCTATTGCTCGAGTAATCACAAATGGCAAACTTTGTTCGATAAAGTCTTGACATGCAACTTCGGAAGTCATTAAGGTTGGAAGTATCTATAAAATGACATCATGTCATAACACATGAACTTCTTTACAGTCTTACTTTACTGCTGATTGTAGCATTACTTATAGTTTGTGTAAGTAGTGCATGCTGGGAAGTTCTACAAATATTAAAATAAAACGTAAAAAAAAATTAATTATCCTGTTGTAATTCTTGGGAATAAGAATAGATTGCATTCACAAAGCAATAATTGTCTTTCAAAATTTTACGCCTCTTAAGTTCAAATCATAAAACTATTACAGTTTCAATGTTAAATAAAAATATCAATCAACGTCGTAAAAATGAAAAATCTTTCCATTACCAAAGAAATGCTTTATTAAATATTTATCACTGGGTAAATCGAACGAATCTAATTTAAAAGAACGTAATATTAAATATGTCAGCACTAGAAAAATAATTTAAAAAATAATATTGAATAATTTTATTGCTTATCACAAAAGTGGAAACCGTTTTTCATAATGCTTTAACATGTTAGTGTAAATTTTAAGCTAATAACTGTAGCCAGATAAAAATTTTGGAATACAAATTAAACCATTTAACAGACTTTAAATTATTATAATTACAAAATTATTTTAATACCAGGAGATTTCAACTCCAATCAGTTATGAACGTCAAAGTCTTGTGATAGATGATGATTTAATATAAAGCCAAGGCAAAGCTGGATTTTACTGATTAAACATTGTTTATGTTTCTATTGGGAATATAATACAATAATTTAAGTAAACTTCCTTAAGTAAACAGAATATGCATCACTACCATTAATTTAGTATTAAAATAATTATATAAGGTTCACAAAAACGAGAGATGAAAGCCAAAGGAAATATTTGTGATTCTCTGGGATAAAAGCATTATAATTAGGTTATGTATCTTTTGTTGTCTTTTCTGTACAATCCAAAATGAATGGGTGCCTGTGAGGTCGTGTGACTTTGTTACCGTCACTGCTCACGTGTTATTAGCGAGTGAGAGTTCGTTTCTATTATCAATCAATTCATTCCTTACATTAAATAAAAACTGAAAACGGGTTAATTATTGTTTAGTAGTAACTCGATGATCATTTCATATATAAATCATATAAAATATGAACTTATATTAGAAGAAATATTAAAAATGTCTTTACTATATGCATTAGTATTAGTATTGAGCCCGTTATTTTTAAAACTGCGGTATATATTATAAATAATTGTGGTTTCATCCTACTGAATCTAAAACTATTTCAGAAGGAAAAACAGAAAAGAAAAGCAGTTTAAAGACTTAGCAGATCTGGTCGTTATATCCGTTAAAAATAACAGTTTTGATGGCAGTGTTGTATTGTATCTATCATTGGATATCGTTATTTTTAAAACAGCGTTACATAATATGAATGATTGCTGTTTCCATCGTAATGAGTCTAAGACTATTTTAGGAAAGAAAAACTATTTGGGGACTTGATGATATATCTTGGTGTTATATCCCTAGAGCCTAAAGCATATCACATGCCTTTGGCGGAGCAATTTCCGAAATAGGGGTTCTGCGGCAGAAAACAGTGATTTCGTGTTATAGTGTAACTAATACCAGAAACTGTGCAACACATTTTGTCACAGTTCAGTCACTGTGTTCTGTAAAACGGTCGAGGGAGGAAAATTACTAAAAAGTTATATTTTCTCTTATCAAATAGTAATGTATAAACAAGTACTAACTCTCCAGTTATCGTTAAATTCACGTTATGCGTCATTTTATTTACAGCCAATAACGCAGGAAATACTCATTGTGGAAGTACAATCTTTAGAAATTTATTTTCCATGTTAAAGTCTGTATATATAAGGTGATGTCACTCAATTTTCCGATCATTATAGTTAAACACTGAGGTTGAAAAAACTAAAATACTAAAAGAACCACTGCTAAAGAAACTCATAGAGAAAGAAACTTGGGATATAGAAGATACAACTAGTGTAAATGCAGGATTCGAGAAAGTAATAAATAAATTCATTAGCATCTATGACAGAAATACTATTACCATAAATAGGACAGGTGGGAGGATTGATAAGCAAGGTGGACAGCACGTAAGGACTCCACTGAAAGAATGGATGAACCAGGAACTAATAAACTTAATAAAGGAAAGGGACAGAATATTTAGACTATGGAAAGGGGACCCCTCTAACGTCAGATTCCGAAATTTGTACAAGAATTTAAGAAATAGATTGAACAATAAAATAAAGTATAGAAAAAATAGGTATTACCAGCATTTATTCGAAGTCAACAAAAACAATTCCAGGAAGGTTTGGGAAAACATAAATTATCTTTTGGGAAGAACAACTAAAAATAATATTGATAAGACAATTGAGGTGGCTATGGGAAAACCATGAATAACAAAGAAATTGTGGATAGCTTTGCCAATTATTTTTTAGAAGGCATTGATAGAATAAAACACTGCTGTGGTAATAGAGAGGAATGTGATATAAATGACAATATGGATAACAGTGTATTACAGAATTTCTACATACCTATAGCTACTCCGAAAAGTATTGTAAAAATAATAAAAGGCATTAATGCTGACAAGTCCCCAGGAATCGATGGAGTAAGAATGAAAGACATTCAAAAAGCAATGGATGGTATCACCAAACCATTGACTACATTAATAAATAAATCATTAAAAGAAGGAATATTTCCGGATTGCTTGAAAACATCTATTGTTAGACCAGTATATAAAAATAACAGTAAAAAGGATTTTCAAAATTATCGTCCGATAGCCATATTATCATCTGTAGAGAAAATATTAGAAAAAATATGTATTAGAAAACTTAAATAAATACTTATATGAGAATAAAATATTAAGTCATAAACAATTTGGATTTAGAAAGAATTACAACACTGAAATGGCATTAAAAGGGTTTGCAGATATAGGAAATAAAATTATGGACACTAAACTGCATGGATTGGCTTTGTTTATTGATTTTTCAAAAGCTTTTGATACTGTGGAGCATAATAAGATTGTTGCAGCCCTATTCAAAATGGGTGTGAGGGGTCCTTATTTAGAATGGTTTAAGAGCTATTTAAAAGACAGGAAATTTGTGGTAAAAGTATTGAACACACTAAGCGATGAGAGAAATATAAAGTACGGAGTACCGCAAGGAAGCCAAATCGGTCCAGCTCTTTTTATAATTTATTTAGATGAGATTTTAAGAAAGATTGAGGATTGTCACATTTTTGCTTTTGCAGATGACATACTACTCCTGTCACAGCATAAAGATATAAGAATTGCAGAAGAAATACTACAGAATAATTTTAACACGTTAAACAAATGGACTCATGACAATGGCTTGATAATAAACAACCAAAAGACATGCTTAATGCATATTTGCCAAAAGAATATGAAAATTGATAGAGTAGTAAATATTAAATACCATGATTGTGAATGTTTGCATGGTCATAAACAATATCAATGTGAGAGTATTAAATTGGTTGAAACTGTGAGATATCTGGGCATAACTATTGACAATAGGCTAACATGGAAACCTCATGTAACTTTACTACAGAGAAAACTCGGCCCCTGTATTGCCATAATGCATAAACTGCAAAATAAACTTACTGAACCAGCAAAGATAGCAGTTTATAAGGCACTATTTCAATCAATAATCACATATGGAATAACTACCTGGGGAACAACAGCGAATAGCCTTTAAACCAAATACTAAATTTACAAAAAAGATGTTTAAGGGCACTCTACGGATATGAATTGGACATAAATGACAATCAATTGGACCAGCACTATAGTTTAAAGGGACAACTAACACCTAAAGGATTGTATATATTTAAATTTTTACAGATATATTATGAAAACAAACAATTTAAGGAAACCCTGGACAGAAGCTATAATACTAGGCATTTGGCTAAGTACAAAATACACACCCCAAGGACAGACTATGGGCGCAGGCTACCAGAATATATAGTACCGAATCTATTTAATCAACTGCCTAGTGAAATAGAAAATTTACCAAATCTAATGAAGTTTAAATCGGCAGCCTACATTTGGTTAAATACGCTAGACCTCTATATCAAGTATAAAGACAAAACTTGCCATTTGTAGATGTCTTAGAAATAGGCCTAGCCTGGCCCAATCCCCACTAGCCTGCATTGACATTCAACTACACTGCACAACACTCAAAACTATTTTCATTACTCAGATTCACTCTCACTGTTGTTTATTCACACTACTTTATTCACCGACTACGAAAAAGCCACTAAACCCACTTTACTCAGTGAGCAAACATAACATAAACATAACCCAAAAACAAAACATAACCTAACTACGATTAGCACTTAGCAGAAACTGTTTCGACCAGACGACACTACTGCACACAACTGGAGACAGACAAAGAGGAACAAATTCAGACAGGTATGCACGTATTACACACCACTGAACTCCTAGAAGAATATATTGTTATTATTATTAGAAAAATCGTTTTCAAATATCTAACCATGTTATTGTAATTTATATTGTTTTTCGTTATGTAATCGTTATATTATTTTATTGTTATATTAAGTTCAAACCATATTCATAAAATTGCCAAATATAAATAGAAACATGATGCCTGCCCTAAACCGCAAATTAGTAGTTTAATTTATTAAATTGATTTAAGCGATACAACTTATTAAAGACATTATTGCCAGTAGAAGTGGAGCAGTAGAAGTAAGGAAATATCGCTGGACCTCGCCGACAAGTTTTTTTATGTAACTTGGCGAGGCCAAACTGTGTAAAACAATGTAATTGAATAAATAAATAAACACATATTTAGTAAAACGTTAAAACTTTTGCGTTGTTTAGTTCATTTTCTCATTTGTATACGCATTACAACTTTGTACTATCTACAATTTCATAAGCCTTTTTAGATGGTAATTCCAGTAAATATTCAGAAGCGAAGAAAGAGGAGGGAACAAGAAAATAAAAGAAAAAATATGAAGAAAAAAGAAGATGAATTTTGAAGATTCAGAAAAAGTATCAGGAGAAGTGTTTTTCCTAAATAGCCCCTCTAGTTGGAGACTACATTGAAGTTTTGGTTGTCATTTCTTTCATCTATACGAATAGTCACACAACTGAAGCTCACTTGATGAAAGAGTTTCATTCAAAAGCCCTTATATAGTTCCATGCTTTCTAAGCTCAAAATCAATGGAAAAGCATGTCGTAACATTTTGTAAATTGCAAGGACAAAATTACGAGTACGCTCTTTTTACAATTACGATAACTAAAGCGATTATTGTAGAGCTTCTCTATAAACAACATTTGACGTTAAATTATTTTCAGGTAACAAAATATACTGAAGTCGGGAGCCTCTAAATACAGTAAAACGTGCTTTCCTTCTGTTAAATGTACAAAAACGGAGACAAATAAACAAACCCCTTAGAAATTTGCCAGGAAGGTTTATTTTATGCTCAGAAAGTGATTTTATAGCAAATTGGTAATAAAAACAGCTGTTAACACCTAGATATTTGGTATTAAAAGTGAACATTTTCGAGAACAGAGCATTGTATTAATTGTTTTACTGAATGTGTTATTCATACCTAATTGAACACAAGATGTAACATTTTTTAAGCATTTAGTACATTTAAAAACTCTATTAAAAGATAATATTTTAAACTGAATCTCCACGGACAAATAGTGAGTGCACTCAAGTAACATTAACATAAGTACTGATGACTTTTGAGAAATAAAATATATCCACATTTACTATGTACACATATAAATAAACACAATTTTCAGGTTTCTACAAGTTTACAAAACATGAAAATTCAATCATGAACTCTAGCCTCTGGCGTGTAGCTAACAAAAGTTTGGGTTACACATAGCTGTATTTACTTAACCCACGTTTTTTCTCTGCAATTCATAACAGAGCACTTCTTTTCCCTCATTCTATGGACTTCTTACAATCACATTACTGAACTTATATACTACATAATAAATTCTGTGCGATATAACTTGAACTATTATAAAAATACAGATTATTGTTCAATATTAATATTATTATTTTTATTAAATTGAATTGAATTTATATTTTGATTGGAACTTAACAGAGTTTTCGAGCTGGGATAAGAATATTCTCTTACTTAATCAAATTATTCAAAGAATAAGTTGAACTTTAGGATAATCAGTACTAATCTTAGAAGTACAGGTATATGAAAAAATCTGGTGAAAAAACTATTGTTAAGTTTAATTGAATTACCAGACTATCTTGATATTATAGTGGTAACTGAAACAAATATATGTCAAGATGAATCCCGTTTATACTATATTCCGGGCTTTAACTCAATTTTCAAATGTAGACCAAAATTTAGGGGCAATTTTACCGCTTAGTAAAGAAGAACTTACAATAATATACGTAAGTTTACAATTTCATTTTGCATCAACCAAATGTTTAATAACAGAATTCTACTAAAAAGGAGGCAGTAGTATTAAGTGCATTCTATAGGATTCCAAATCAAAATATAACCTATTCATTTTAGAGGTTAGAAACTTTCTATATCAAAAAAATACAAAACACTTTTTTATGGTATATGATATTAATACATGTTGTTTCACAATTATGTATGGATCAGGCGAATATTTGAATATCTTATATACTAAATAAATTACCAGTATAATAAAGAGTACAACTTGTTTGAGTTGTTCGATAATCCGTTTTTTGCAGGGACGTTCGGACCACGTCTATGATCCACAAGTACAATCATAGAAAGACTTTAGAAATATAAAATCAAGTAAAATTAGCCTTGTAAAATTTTAGATTCACAACTCTAACCTCTGTGTATATTCAACATACTCTAACCTATGTAGGAGATAATTTAGCGAAATTCAATAGTCAAAGTTTCTATCACTAGCTTGGCACTAGAAATAAATACAATATTGTTACTCATCTCAGACTTTCTTACACTTATTAATAGTAGTAGCTATCATTAACTGAAGCTCTTTATTCATCGATTTATGCTATTTCCAAGGGTTATGTAAAATAATTTTAAGTACGAGTTAATTGGTTAAAAGATCAAGCTTTTCATTCGGTAGAAGAGTATCTAACAGTAACTCTACAGCCGTTTATTCTGAGCTGTATTGTATAATATTAGGACATATATAATTATGAATTACATTTAATTGTAACCGTGTACTTGAATTTTAACTGTATGTCCTGAGTTTTTCGTGTCTGTATTTTTAATATATTTTTTAATAAAAAAAAGAAGTAAAGAATGTCTTATTTTACCAGGCGAAGTTAGGGCTAAGAAGCCCTCTCTAACACTTAACCTGGGGACCAACGGCTTAAAGGTGACTTCCGAACCACCACCAATGGCCGGGCAGGCGGGCCGCTTGCAAGGACAGGATCGCTCAGCGGTCACCTGTCCAAGCAGCAGCCACGCTCGGCGTTGCTTGATCTGGTTATCTTGCGATAACCGCCGTACCCACTACACTGCGCCACTGGCAGCGCATTATTATTGTACTTGTAACTTTGTTTTGTAACTCAAGCCACGTGATATTGTCAATCTAATTGGTGTTCTGCTGTGATTTGAGTAATTTATTAATGATAATGGTAACCTAATTCGCTTTTGTTTAATTTTAAAAGTACCTCATTAGTTTTATTAGTTTTTTCTGTAACATAAACTTTGCCAATCACATTTATTTGGTTAAATGCAACAAAATTCTTATAATTTGTCAATGGTTGGTAAAATATTCTAAATTCAGTGATAACTACGAGATGTACGTGATTGATTCAGTTGATATCAGAACTATTGGTTCATCTACATATAAAGGTAAGGACGTCATTTAGGACGTGAAGGTTTGTAATATTAATATAATATAATATTAATATTTAAATAATGTAATATTGTGCGTATTCATAAATTAAATGAAAAGAGCAGGTTTGGAACGTACACACAAACTCAGTATTTACCGTTGGTAAATTAAGCTATGCGTTCATTATCATATCAAGTAAAGACGCTCAGGCCATATATAAGGCTAGTAAATTCTAGTATCGATTCAGTGTCGTATAAAATAAAAATTCTTGTTGTTTGAGACAAGTCCAGAATCAAACTATTGCAGTCAGTAAATAGGAATGTTGTCCAAGTGAAGGGAAATTGTTTGAGCAGCGATTAGCACCTTAAAGTATGTGATCGGAGTGTCGGTAAACATAACAATCTAAAAATTAACGTGAATACATATGTTTCTTGTCTCATGCTAAAATGTAAAAATACTGTATCCACGTTTTTTTTTAAATAATGTTTATTCTACTACTTTCCTTTTTAACATCATGGTCATCCATAAGTTTTAAAATGATAAAGAATACCTTCACAACAGTTTTCTCAGATTTTGGAAATCCATAGATTCATGCACAAGCGCTTACATGACAAAGATTGGTTATTAATACCAGAGAAGGCTCAGGATGTAGCCATTACAGATTACCCGGGTCATCTCCCAGGCGGCTTTCTTAGTTTCTACCCCGATATGCAGTATATTAAGTTGTATACTCATTGCATACAAATATATTGACACTGGAATTCACATACACGCTGTAATTAAACTAATACTTTCATCAAGGCAATGAATTTTAATTATGTCTGGTATTCAAATAGTAAATATCCTTCTTCCTAATCATAAGCATGAAAGTGTAATAAAAATATGTATGATTTAATATTTAATATGCCACAAAATATTTGCTAAAAGTTCATTCTAAAAAAAAACTGGTAATGATATATTTTTTAAACAATAACATTATACATACTCGTAGGCCTCAGGGAACCTGTTTATTTAACACTCGAAGAGGTGTCCTCCTGCATTGTTATGACTAACTAATATTGTTTTCTAAATTACATGCGTTTCGATTCTTAAAATATACATTCAGAATGTAAACTGTAATTTAAAATGAAAAAACTATTTAGAGGCATATTTAAATCAATGGTAGACGGAAATTGAGTCTAGCGTTGAAGGCTGGACGCTTTTCGTAATTAGCGCAAAGGGGTTAGAAGTGCTGAGTGTTCTGATGAGAAGTTAGCTGTTTCCGAACCTTACATTTTCAATACACTTAGTGTTAAACAACCTGCGTAATTATCTTATTAAGATACTTACAAAGTATTACTACATATCATGCCATAGGTTTTAGTTATATGTAATAGACTATTATAGCAGTGGTGATAATAAGTTAAAATATCATACATTTATATAATTTAAACCAATAAACGCCAGTGTCTATGCAGTTTTATATTTTCACAATTTTAAATATTCTATTCGATTTTAAAAGGTAACCTGGTTATTCATCAAAACTATTTTGGAAACATGAAGCAACATTCAAGATTGTTACATTCTAGTTTATTAAAATTGAAAAAGTTATAAGAAAGAATTTAAATTTCTGATTCTCTTGATACTGAAGGAAATCAAACAGTAAAGAAGTTTTTTGCGGCCTATTTTAACATTAAGAATGCTAATAATTATAGAATACTATGAAAGATAATGTAAGTATTCAAATATTACTGTATTGAACAAAAACTCTATTTAATTTTTTGAGTTCTAAAAAACACAGTTAAAATTTGTTATTTTTTATAATAATAAATTATAAAGTTATTACGTAGCGTGGTGGGTTAGCTATGGATAAGACAGGCGGGTATTTACACAAACATGTGATTGATCCTTATTATTATTATTGGCATACTGTATAAATGCTTATTTGGAACAAAATATTGTCTATTTAAAAATTGTGACGTGTCAAAAGTCCTAATTATTAGATCTGGGAGGTAATGTAAGAAGCAGAGTATTTTTATCCTTCTTAAAAAGGTAAAAATTTATAACAGGAAAGTTAAAGATACGGTAGAATTAGCTGATTTACATAATCTTGAACTTTGAAAATTCTAGTAAATAAAACAATTTGTTAAGGGAGTGCTATTAGTTTTTGCTTTGAAAATATTTATGTTTAATTCATGGTTCCAGATAAGTTCTTAAAATATATAAAATGTGTGAAAATGTTTTGATCACTCCGAATGTAGTTAAAAATATTTTGAAGTAGTATATAGACATTTTGTGACCAAGGCGAAATAAACCGATTTTAAGATAAAAATGTAAAATGTTTAAATATGCAAAAGATATAATAAAATGATTCTTATTCACAAAAAATGTCTTTCGTTGAGAAAAATATCAAAAACATCATTTTATTAAATTATACTTAATTAAACATATCTATTTCCTTAAGTCGTAATACATAAAGAGATATCACTCCCTGAAGCTATAATTTATGTACATTCTGTAAAAATTCACATTTGTATATACAGACGATTTTAATTCGGTCTGATCACAAAATTTATTAATTTTCCCGCTTTAATCCCTATAATTTCACGTAAAGTGATAAAAAATTACTAATTTACTCCTGTATTCGGGGAAGCCATCTTAAAAAGCTATGAATTTAACATAAAACAATATTTTCCAACCCTAAACAAATTACACCACAATAAGTGAAATCTTTGGATATTGTTAGGAACTTAAAACATTGTTTAATATATTGACTAAGAACTAGACTCACTTGAAAATATGAAAATTATGAAATTTCCAACGCAAATAATAATTTAATCTTACCCAAAATGTTACATTTCCAAAACATTTAGACGGGTTTGATCGATAAGTATTCAGTTTCTTTGCATTTACCAATAAATGAGAAACATATATTTTAAGAATATGTATTCCTAAAGTTACATTAAATCCAGAAATTATTAAATTAAATACATTTTTTCCGGTAATTACGGAAAACTTACGATAATTCTGTACGTATGAATGAATAGTGTAGCTGCAAACCTATAGATAAATAAACAAATATTTATAATTTATAACTTAATAAGTTGCTGATATACTTGTGTAATAATGTCGTTGTGAGGTTTAAACAGTTATTGGAGACAACTGCATATAACAGTTTAGAGATTGCAGATTTAACTATAGTATTTTTGCACCAATGTTACTGAAAAGCAGTAAAGATAATTTGTTTATCCTACGACGCATTTAATGTTTTTTAACAAAAAACTCGAAGCTAAAGCCTATTTCAATATTTTCTGTGATTGTGTACAAATTTGTATTAACATATGTTAAGGCTTAAAAATAATAGGTTTCTTGAAATAGGTTGGCAGACGATTTATTTTCATATACTCTTTAAAAGAAATATGGTTATATTATTGGGTTTATGGCATGATTGGTGATGAAATCAGAGAAATATTTACAAAAATATCTGAAAAGCAGACCTGACAACTTAAAACTTTAGTAAAATATTTTTAAATCTGTATCCATAACCTCTTTATAGTTGTACTGAATATTGAGGTATATTTCACATATACATTAAAGTAAATTAAGAACTTAAATTAAAGGTAGTAATGGTTCCCTGGATTT
Source organism: Homalodisca vitripennis (assembly GCF_021130785.1). Lineage (NCBI taxonomy): Eukaryota > Metazoa > Arthropoda > Insecta > Hemiptera > Cicadellidae > Homalodisca > Homalodisca vitripennis. Next base: position 181,822,607 of record NC_060209.1, on the reverse strand, counting down.
TTGAGTTAAATGTCCAATTACAGTTACTTAAATTTACTATCAGACATAACTCTCTGTGTTAATCGCTTATAACCACTGAGTTAAGAAAAGAAATAACGGTTTTGATTTTAACGTTATGATTTTGAAAGGTGTCTTATTTTTTTAATTTGTTTACAATTAAAATAAGTATGAAGATTTATAATTAATTTGAAGTGATTAATAAAACATTACGAAAAGATCAGATTTTATTCAGAAAGCCTTCAGGCAGTGATTTGATATGATTTTTAAGCTAAAAACTACCACGGTTCCCCATTACACTGTTATTTGTAAATAAACGAGTGTTCTATTTAATTTTAAATTCCTTAGTAGATAAGGAAGTAGAGTGAGAAAGTTCCCCTTAATCGATAATGCGCCCTCTAGACGGGGTGAGAGTAGTACACTCCATCATTGGCGTCTTCAAATCTCTAACCTCTTGAGAGTAAACCGCACTGAATCTCTGGATGTATCAATCAGCTATTTATTTTCTAAAGACGAATAATGAAAAAAATACCATGAAATAAATATTCATTGAGGTTTGTAGTTTTATTTGATGCCAGCGATAACATTGTGTTATTATCAATACATTATCAGAGTATACACGGTAAATAACTCATTTATTAGAACCATTGCAGCAAGTGTTAAATTTGTTATAAATAATTCATTAAAATAACTATAAAAAACTAATAAACGCAAAGAAATATACCATTTGTTTCCACATATTAAATTTTATACTAATTAAGTCCCTTGTGTGATATTTGCTAAATTTTCAAAGTTTTAATCAATCATTAAGTAAATATGTAACAAAACTGTCTACACAAACTTTAGGATATTGTTCCTTTGACCAAGAGGAGCTTAAAACGAAAGTCAACCAATCGTCAATCTCTTTTCGTTTAGCGTCTGTAGATGTTTTAGTTTTATTTTTTATTGTAGAAAGCTGTAAGAAAGTAAATAGCAACCAGCATGTAGTATATAATGTCATGCCATGATTCACCCTCCAGAAGACTCCTCAAGACCCGAATGCCATCCGGGGTGAAGCACCGCTTTAATGTAAATTTAATAATATTGTGGGTTGAAGGAACAAATGAGGCAATGTCTCCAATTTGCGCATGATGATCGGAAATTCAAGTAATTAGAACCTGAGGTGAAAACATATTCTTTGGAATATTGCTAAATATGTTGTCAATGAGTGAACTGGAACCATTAAATTCTCGAGTGAAAGTGTCTATTGTGCTCACCAAGCCGAACGAACTCATCAGATCGATAAAGATTTTAGATGACTGACTAATGGTGGAAAAATCTATATTGAAATCACCAGACAAAACAATCCATCTGTCAAGATGGATACAGATTTCCAAGAAATGCTGAATCGATAGAAAAAAGTCATTTATTTCAGAAATGCTCTGATTAGGTGGTCTATAGACACATATAAGAATAATACTATTTGCTTCAGACTCAACTCTAATACCACACAACTCACAAACACACTCAATCGAGAACTCAGACATATCAATTTCATAAAAATTAAGTAGTTCCTTAACTAAAATACAAACGCCTCCTCTTTTTAAGATAGAACGACAGTACCCCGAAGCAATACAGTAGCCAGGCATGCTGAAAGAGTCTAGGTCCGCTTTATTAAAAAAATGCTCAGAGATACAAAGCAAATCTGGGGAGTACAGATCAAGTAAAACTTCAATTTGAGGCATTTTAGCCTTGGCACCCTGCACATTCTGATGGATAACTCGGAGACTTCGTAATAGAGGCCTGGTCACCAAAGAACAATTACCATTCATTAAAACACTATCCACTCTCGGCAAAACAGCCCTCAAAAAAACAGTCATTCTTAAGAGGATAGGTGTCTTTCGGCACTGCATCCGACATAACTGGGAGTGATTCGTACATATAGTTATATGAGAGATCTCGGTTAATTAAGACAGGAATAGGGGAGGTTTGGGAGCTACAATCAAACAGGCATCATGTTAAAAAGGAGACTAGCTATCCTCCTCTTCCCTGAAATGTTAAGATGGAGGCCAAATTTGGTGTAAAGTTGAGGCTTGAATACTGAGCTGAGTGACAGGAAATGGGCATGAACAAACTGTGAAACGATTTGAAAAATTGTCATATTAATCTTAGAAATCAAACTATTTAGATCAGGCCTATCCCGTCTATAAGGAAGGCCAACCACAATCACGTTTGTGTTGCTAGTCGATGTCAATAATCTGGTAAATGAGTTTAATAAATCTTCAATACTACAGTGTCCAGAGTTTACATCATTGGTCCCACCAAAAATTATTAAATAATCATTTTTACATAAATCACTAGATACATCATCTATATCATGTACAACATGATCCAACTTAGCACCAGGTCTGACAAAAGAAAGTACATCAGAACCACTATTACATTTTTCTTGTAACAAGTTACTTAGCAGTTTATCATGACTGTCGGTTAACAACCTAATTTTCCTTCTTGGAATTCTTACAGAAACAGAAGGAGAGACATTTTCCTCATCGCAATATTCTGGTGTTAAGCTTAACACTTCCGTACTGATTACATTTGTTCCACTATTAGCACACTTGTTTGACCTAGAAGTCTTGTGTCTCTTAAGGTGACTAGGAGAGTTGTGCAATCTTATTGGACTACCAAAATCTCCACTTACTCTTGGAGTTGCCCCTACCACCTCACAAGGAGGTTCAGATTCGTCAAGGGAAGAGAGGATGGAGTAAGGATTATTGTGCTCAAAAGAGACATCAAGAGAGATACTGGGGTGAATTTTACTGGAAGTTTGGACAGTTACCAGTTGATCAGTTGGCGACACTATCAAGCTACTTGAAGAACAAACCTCACTTAAATCAGAATTTTACATGCAATATCACATCAGTGTACCAATCAAGAAACGGTATCTGCAACATCTTATTACCTGTGTCTTTTAGCTCTGACAGTATTAAGTGTTATTTTGGAAATTTTACTATCCTAGTTATAATATAAAACTAATTTTTAAATATATAAAAGTTATAATACATTATGTAGTGAAATAAATTTAGACAGTAATAGGTGCGTACTTCCCTAAACATTATAACACAGTTTAACCAATGTTATTTCGTTAAAATAAAGAGGTAGGAATTCCTTTGCGTGGTTGATAGTTGTTTTATCGTGGAAACAGGGGAATTAGGACTTAGGAATTAGTTAACTGTTTGTGTGCGAAGCTCTCATTTCGTAATTAGGTTACCTCAAAACATGTTGTCTTACCCGGGTAGAGATGGGAGGGTGTGCTTTTACAAACACACTCCCACACGAGCCATCGCACGTATAGTCACCGCGTATACAAACTAACACGTCACGACTTGCTAAAAATACTTTCTTTCAAAATTAAAAATACAAAAATTTGTAAAAGTTTAAAAATATGGTAAACGTTGATATTTTTTATTGTTAAAACTTGTATGTAGTTCCATTTTATGTAGATTTAGTTTCCTTCCAATGGCCATAATTTACGTCAAAGATGCTATGAAACATATATCTCTTCATGATAATGGTCCATTTCTTGAAGGATATATAAACAAAATCAGTCCTGGAGAAAGAGTAAAATATTAATTGCAGAGATTGCAATTTTCAAATAATGCATAACCTCCTTTGCAAACAATTAAAAACTGAAAGTAACCACAACCAGGGACCGTAAATATTTTATCTTCAAACATCCTTTACACGCGTTAAACTAAGGTTGAATTGTTAAACACACACAGCAGTTATTGTTTGTTGTATCTTGATCAGTTCAAACTTTGTTTCTTGTAAGCGTTTTATATTTCCCTGTCAACAATTTCTGTATTGATGTCAGCGAAACGCAAACAGCTCTTCTTGTAGTCAGCACATCCTCGCTCACAATAACATAGCCTCTCTTGCACACTGCTGTGAAATTTAATATTAGAAAATAAATGTTACAACACCTTGTTAGCAATAAAAGACACAAATAAAATGTATTTAAATTGCATTGCAATTTAGCTTATACATTTCATTTGCTTAAAGTATATATTTTCTATTTCATTACCAAGAATTTTCACAAACGGTAAAACATATCTTAGACATAGAGCTGTGTTGGTCTCTTAGTAAGTTTATAGCGTTATTAATACCATTGAGCCGGTTCTAAGTCTTGAGCCCAGTCTTCCCGGCTCATGTACGTTTATTTTATAGTATGTGTAAGTGTTGTTCGTTGTGGCTGCTGAAGGCACTGACTGTGCTGTTTGAGAGTGCTCTGCACATCCTCTTCAGAGTGGCAAGGAACTTCTGAATTCTTACATGTTAGTGGAAACGTGTAATAAAATTTTGCTTTTTAAATTATTGTTGTTAATTCTTTTTTTTAATTTTACCACTAATATGCTGGGTTAAGTTGCTGTTTCGCACTGACGAGATCCAGGAGAGGAGCTCTTGCCTCCTGCTGCTCTCTCATCATGGGTGGTCGCAGACAGTTTCCAGGGTTTTCCTGCTCTGCTGGAAAGTTGGCCTACATGATGAGCTTAACACCACTAATCAAAATCTATGATACTCTGCTATTTGTTATTTATTTAATGTGTTTATTTGTTATTGTTGCCAGTTATTATAGTTTGTATTTTGTTATTTAGTTTTTAAGTTTATTTTAAGTGCTATTTAGTCTTACTTTTTGGTTTTCATTAAAGGCCCGCCCATATCCGAAGGATACAGGGTGTAATTGGCAGTTATTGTTTTTAATTATGGCTGTTCCTAACTTTTTATTTATCCAGGTGCGCCTGAGACATAAACGACAAATTTTAGGGTTAACTGTAATAATGATTTTTTTTATTGTCTGGCCAATTTTATTATTTCGACAGAGAGGTTCATATCTTTGTTAAAACTAATTTTTGTTCTACTCTGTTTTGGTTACCTCCTGGCTAGTAAAAGGTGAATCTGAGCACGCTATCTACTGTGTTTTTCTTTTTTAATTCTAGATTTATTTCTGATCCACCATTCCGTTCGCCACCATGGGGGCTCGCTTCCTAATTGTCTATTTTGGGTGTGCGAACGGAGATGTGCGGTTTCTCTATAAATTGAAACTGACGTGTTTAAAAATCTTTTCAAAAAAGTACATTTCCATTTTCTGTTCATGGCACAATTAAGGGCCTAGATTAATAACATTTAGTTATTCCTTATAAACAATTGTTTAAAGAGAGAAATTGGGTAAACATTTCAAGCTCGTATCTCAAATTATTAGTTTTAATACGGTCCACATTTCAAGCCCTCTTTCAGTGACATTCAGTCGTTAGTAAGTCAGAGAACGGCTCCCGTTACTGGTCCTTTGGTATATTACACACTTTAATACTCAGTTCTGGGGTTAGACAACAAAGGAACAGACACAACGGCTACCTTTATACGAGAATAATGAGCTTAGTTGAATTACGAATGTCAGGGAAAACATTTCGAAATGTTTTAATTATTGGTTTATTCCTGAGGGTGGTTTCAGAACAGTTTAAAGAAAAAAATTTAATATTTACCACTCTCACGCGAGAATGTAAATGAATACTTTTTAAATTGGTATCCTTGAATTCAGCTAACATTTGCAAAGCTTCAATGTTACATTTCCATGGAGCTATCAGTTCTACAGTGGATTTCGTTACATTTGCTGAGCTTAAAAACAAACAAGTTGGTTTGGAGTCCACAGTTTCTATTTTATATTTACACCATGGTTTACTATTTTAAAATAGCCTTTAGTATCATAGTCGAACCACCAATATGATTTATCTACCCTGTGAGTATCAATATGTATGTGAGTATTACACAATGTACGTATGTGAAATTCACTCTATTGGAATATTAAATTGTTAAACAATAATTTATTGCTGTAAAATACCATGTGAATTGAACATAAACGTGGCTATATTTAATTCAAAGTTGAATGTCTAGAGTCGTGTTCTCTTTGTACATATAAATTATTATTGACAGTAATAAATCGTAACAGTTCTATAAAATATAGTAAGTTTTATCTAGTTGTTAGTTCTAAAATTATTATCTTTCTTAATCCTGTAGTGTATATTGTATTAATAAATATAATACGTTAATCTATCATTTTAATTAAACTGTTAAAAAATAATTTATTGCTGACAAATACCATGTGAATTGAACACAAACGTAGCTACACTTAATTTAAATCTGAATTCCAAAAGTAGTGTTCTCTTTGTAAATTTACATTATTATTGACAATAATACGAATATCGTAACAATTGTATGAAATATAGCATGTTAAACGTTTGATGCTTGATGATAGTAGAAGTGATCTGGTGTGAATTAGTTTCATTTATTCTACTTAAGGTGGAAGAACCATACGAAGCAGTAGAGATGGAAGAAGCGGTTCCGAGCCTGGAGCATAAATAACAACTGAAGGCGTACGTGTAATGATGGCAGCGCAGTGAAGACAGACTGTGCAGTAGGTGGACCATTAACCTTGAAGATTTGCTAGTACAGAGGAAAAGAAAAGGCAAGGTGCCCCACAAGTTAGTGACATGTTACTAAGACAGAAGACCTGGGGTGTGGCAGTTCCATATAAAGTTATTGGCAATCCTCGGAAACTTCTATTCAGTAGATCGGAAATCCCATCCACATATTTTCAAGAACTGAGCGGTTGATGTTTACTGTGTGCATTGCACATAGACACGGCAGATGCTTGGTGATCAACAGAGACATACAAAATATAAAAATCAAGTATGTATATGAGTTTTTGAGGAAACAGAAAAATACATGTATTTGTTTGATAATTCTTTGTTAAAAAGAACAGATTTTCTGGAAATAATTTGGCACAGGGTTTATTTTCATATACTAAAATAAAGAAATATGTTTAAATTATTGTTTTTACGACATCATTGGTAAATAGCCGGAAATGAGAGAACTATTTACAAAAATTTATGAAAAGGAAAACGGACAAATTAAAAATGTACAAAAATGTTTTTTAAATCGATGACTTCTCCATACTTCGACTTCTAAATATTCAGTTATATTTCTCATATACGTTAAAGTAAATTAGGAATGTAAATTAAAATAGCTAGAGTGGTTCCCTGGTTTTTCCGAAATAAATGCCTAATCGCAGTTACTTACATTTACTATTAGACATAACTTTCCCCTGTTAATCGGTTATAACAACTTAGTTAAAAAGAGAAATAACGGTTTTGATTTTAAATTTATGACTTTTAAGTGTGTCTTATTTTTTGATTTGGTTGCAATTAAAATAATTATAATGATTCATATTTAAGGGGACTGTCACCCAAAAAATTAATAAAATAATAATTTTTTTTATTTTTCCTTATTTTTCTTTGGAATGTACTGATTTCATTGCAGTAATTAGTTTTTTCCTATGATTACTATACGTTGGTAAAAAAATATATTATTGAAACCCTTGCATTTTTCGACACTAACTGAACATCAGTCATGTTCCACTAGCTAACACTTTCTTATATTTCATTGTTTTGCTGTATTTAACTTTTTATGTTGGCTATACTGTCTAGCATCTTTATTTCAGGTTACTATTATTGTTACTACTGTCAAAAGAGGATGGGAAAGCGGCTTTTAAAATTAAAATCTGTCTCGGGTAAAGTAAAACTTGAGGATGGTAAGGGATTAGGTGGGCAGGGTAGGCTAAGTGAGCCTAATATTCAAAAACTGCAGACCTATCATGGCCTGGCTATAAGGCGAACTGTGCAAAGTGTTGAAGAGATGAGAAAGGCAATATGGGCAGTGTACTTTCACACGATGTCATCAAATGATAAACCTACTCATCAGCTATGCCCTAAAGACAATGAGACATGGTGTAAATATAACCTGAGTTTACTGACCAATGAAATGTATGACCATGATAAACATTTTCACATCCCTGAGTGTGTTATGAGTTTTATAAAATCCATATTCAAAGACCTTTCAGAAACCAAACTGTTGGAGCGATGTTTGAAAGGGAAAACTCAAAACCAAAATGAGTCATTGAATAGTGTTATTTGGTCCCTAATACCAAAAAGAACTTTTGTAACTCTGCCTACCCTTAAATTTGGTGTTTACTCTGCAGTTTTTAGCTTTAGTGACGGCTTTTCTAGTAAACTACAAGTTTTGGAAGCATTAAACCTATGTCCAGGGAAAAATTTTGTAAAAGCGATGAAGCGCCTAGAAATAGTGCGAGTGAAGGAAGCGGACAAGAAAGTTCAAGAACTAGAAAAGAAAATAAGGAACAAAAGAGCTTTGAAAAGAAAACGCCTTGAAGACATGTTTACACAAAGTGAAGACCCAGATAATCCATCCTACAGCTCAGGAAACTACTAGGCTATTGTAGTTAAGACATTTTCTTCGATTCCCGTAAGTTGGTTTTTTTCTATTTAGATGCAAGTTTTCTCAGCCATTTAGGAACTCAGACCTCTCAAATTTTTACCACTTGTACTTTGTACTATAATCTAGGTCCTGACCAAAGAGTTTTACAAAATAAAAAGTATTATCTTAGAAATAAAATATATTTTGTGATTTTTTTAGTTTTAAAAAGGATAACTGTTTATAATTATTTTTTTAATACTAAAAGATGATAAATTGTAATTTTGGTTGGTCACGAACTATAAAAAGGTGTGCTTTTAAAGACAAAAAAAAATCAAAGCTCTATCATGACTCATTATTTTAGAAACCTGCATTAAGTTTATATGGACTAAGATAGGCGGTAACAGTCCCCTTAATTTGAAATGATTAATAAAACATTATGAAAAGATCAAATTTTATGTTTTGCTGAGGTAGCGTAAGCATAACTAAATCGATTTAGGAAAATTAAAATTCACTAATCTTACTGTTCAATTCTTTTTTATTTCTTATTCCTAGCTGTTACTAACACATTAGTATACTAATTTAAAAAAATACAACAAAAAAGAAAATTAAAGACAATAATCAGAGTACCAACCACTTAATTTCCTTCATTAATATTTAATAAAATAAACTAAATTTGGAGTGTGTGTAAAATAAAAATTAATCTGGCTTTTAAAAATATTTCAGTTTTAAATTATTTTATGTTATATTTTTATGTATTTTTTATTACATGGATTTATAAAATACACGTTGTTCCGTGTACAACAGAAGACAACAACAGAAGTATTCCGTCTACCACAACTCCTACGTAAATTTCAACTAGGACGCCTTCTTTGACTAATATTTCCACAGTTGTTTCCGCACCCACTGCAGAAATCCAAGCCTCTCTCACTCCGCTCCTCATATTGGTCAATTATCGATAATTCTGAGGGGCGTGAAAAGTATACATGGACTCATTCATTCAGGAACATTCTTGTCAGTTGATATAAAGGTCGTCATAGATAACCAACGATCCTCTGGAGATCACGTGACATATATATATATATATATATATATATATACACACATATTTATTATTATGTGACTATATATATATATATATATATATATATATATATATACATATTTATTATTATGTGACTATATATATATATATATATATATATATATATATATATATATTATGGATATAAATATGGGTATAAATATATGTAAGTGAAATTCACTCTATTGGAAAATTAAACTGCTAGATAATAATTTATTGCTGAAAAATACCATGTGCATTCAACATAAACGTGACTGCATTTAATTAAATGCTGAATGTTTAAAGTAAAACATAAAAAATTATTATTGACAGTAATAAAGCACAACAGTTATGGGTCAAAATCACAAAATGGGATAATTTTAACAAAACTTTGTTAAATAAAAAAATTAAATATAATACTTTCAACTTTGTTGTTTATAAACGTTAAACAATGTACTTACTTACCTTCATCACAGCAGAGCTCAATTTCAGGTTAGTTTTATTTTATACATTTTTTCGTGTGATAGAGCATGTAAAATATTCACTCCGGTCACGCTCCCTTTTTTTATCATTACTATCCAAAATAAAACCAAGAAACATAAAATACTAACTTTTATTAAATAACTACGGTATTATCTGTATATGTATGGGATTCAACACTGTTATATTAGATTAATGTTTCATTTTTTCCTAAAAACAACTAAGAAAATATGCGTTTACGATGTTTAGTTAGCTAAAGTTACTTATAAAAAGCTAAAATCAATGCCATCACTTAACTACCTATCATGTGCTATTAGAGTAGTATTTAAACAAGGAAAACAATGTTAAATTGAATTATTTTTTCATAGGAATTAAACGATTTTAATACATTTCTGCAAGTGACCGAAGTGAATCGAGCGTGACAGAAATGAACTGTACGTGACAGAAGTGAACCTACGTGACAGAAGTGATTTCTTCCTTCAAATCAATTTAAGATTTATTTAATGTAATATTAAAAACCATTGTAACAAGATTTTATTTGGATAATGCGTTTTTAAGTTAGGACACGAAGGAAGATGCGTTTGAAAAAAAAGAACTTCAATAGTACAAATTATTTTAATGAAAACGTTACTTTGAAATAAAGACAAATCAAACATCTTAAAATTAATATTTGAGAACAAATGTACAAAAATTACATGTCTTGACTTTCTTCAGTAGCTAGCAGGTTATCGATGTCCTTTGTAGAAAGTCGGTCATTTTTACCGATTTTCTTGGAAGAATGGTGAGCCTCATGGATAGCCTAATAATAAAATGAAATTAATAGCCTCAGAATTATTAAATACATTTGTAAAATATCAGCATTACATGTCTCAATCAATAATATTGTAAAAATATCTATAGTTTGACAAAATATATCATGATCAAAATTACATTTGTTTTCTAATGTAGAAAAAGCTGAAGATGAAGGCAAATATTTTAATGTAAGGAAGAGAGAGATTGCTTACTTAGTATTTATACCTAAGGCTAAATATACGATTAGTTACCTTGTCTTTCACAAGTAGCTTATTCTTTGGACTGGAATATGAGACGAATGAAGTGTTATTTTCTATGGATATTTCTTTCTTTGTTTTATCCGGTTCAGCCTCATATTTTATTCTTAATTTGGTGGCTTTATTTTTTTGTTCTTCATTTGCAATAGCTGGATCATCTTCATCTCCTTCAGAAGACGATGTCGAATAAAATCATGTGGTACACAGTTTTTTTACTATAATTGTTTCCGCTATGAGCTTTGCAGGGAATCTTTCTTTTTTTTTTCTGTATTTTCCCAAAAACTTTACCAATAGTATAGTGGTCGCAGTACGTATCTGGCTTACAAGAAAAGCAAGATAAACTTCTTGAATACATTATGCTATTCGAACCCCATGTTATCTGCCTAGCCAGCGTGATATTTTTTATGGGTGGGATCACTGTTGCTTTTACTTCTTTTTTCATTTCATCAACGGTTGAACTGTCTATTTCAATCAAGTAAATTTTTGTCCTCTTCTTTAAAGTGTTCACAAAATCTGAAGCACAGGTAATATCGGTTCCATGTCTAACAACTTCGTCTGCCATGCGTTTCAATACTCCTCCCACACCATCCATTGGGCCTTGCCATGGCCAGCCTCTGTATAGTTCCAAGTCATAAATTTTAAATTCTTAAAATATGTTGGTACTTTTGTTTTCATGAGAAAAAATGTTGTACCTATTCTTATATTGGCTTGAAGGACCGTCAGAATAAAAATGAATAACCTTAGTGGCTGGGTATTTGTCTCTGATATGTTTTAGGATAGGGTCCATGTGTGCCCAAGTAGCATGGGCCTGGTGGTCTAAATGATCAGATACTGTACAGAAGCTTTTTCCTACCAACTTCCCAGAATTATTCTTAACATAATACAGTCCAGTATTTAAAGTTATCTGTCGTTTTGAGGCACCAAAATGTGCCGATTGGATTTCCTCTGTGTGCTTAGCAATATAATTTTCAGAAAAATCTATCCTCACTAATAGTTCTCCTTCTTTCAAATTAACCGCTTTAAGTTTGCTTTTAATTTTGAAGATTGCTGTATGTAATAATACACATGCTTCTTGAAAGCTATTAGTTCATTATTGAGCTCATTACGTAGTTCTGAAACATTCTGTATATTTTTCTTCTTTACAATTTTTACTATTTTCTTTCTTTTCCCCTTAATGACTTTCTCTTCTTTAACAGTTTGCCATTGATAAAACTTCACTTTAAAGTCATTGTCATATTGGTAAGATATGTGCGCATTCTCACATTTCTCACAGAGGTTCATCATATAGAACTCATTTCTTGGATCACAGGCAATGGTGTCAATTACATCATTGGCATTATTTTGGGATATAACTTTTAATTTTCTTAAAGCATTCATTTTCAGGTCTATATTTTGGTGTTTGATGCAAGCACAAGTTTCTCTGTCGGCTGCTTTTGGGGAAGTTATCCAGAACGGGCATAGTCTAGAAAATGTTGATAATGAAATATTTATGTTGCTTTCAATGACAAATCTTTTATGCAAGTTTCTTCTTGTAATCCAACAAGACTCTGCGTTGTTTTTTTTCTTTGTTTTTTATAATAAAATCTCGTTTGCCAGGACAAATACGGCTAACCGTATCGTCTTCATAAAATTGTATGACATTTCTTGCTTGTTGGTCATAAATACATTTTTTCCGCTTACGTTCGTACTTGAACTCACCTCCGATTCTTCTGTTCATTTTATACGATACTAGATCTTTAAAATGGCTCTGAACTCTATACCTTTTTAAAATTGTATTCCCTATCATCTTAGTAACTAACTGGTGCTCTTTGGATTTGTTATTTACTCTAGATACCTGACTTTTTAATTGTTTTCTTAAAGCATATCCTAAAAACAACTGTTTCTTTACTTTTTGTGAAACCCTGTCTTTACCAATTAACATGTTCACTTGTTTGTTTGGCGAGGGGGAACCTAATTGAGGCATATCTTTCTGTTTGGATTTTGCCCTCCTCAGTCTCATTTTATACTTCTGAAGTTTGCTTTTTAGTTTTTTTAATTTCTTCCTCCTGTATTTTTATTTTTCTATGCGCTTTGCTCCTATCTTTTCTTACTATCTTACGTCCCCTTTTCTTTTGTTCCGAGTTAGGAGAGGACATTTCAGGTACTGCTGCTAGTAATTTCCTCTTTTTGTTTAAATTTGATATTTTTTTCGATCACGCCATTGTTTTTTTATTCGGCGATGTTCACGAGGTGTCATGTCTTTAACTTTTTTAATTTTATTTTCACTTTTTAGTTTAGCATATCGTTTTCTTTCTTTACTTCTCTTTAACTCCAACTCTTCTTCAGTCATTTTCGCCCTATGCTTACGTTGTCTTTCTTTTGCTAAATCTCTCTGTCTCTTCAACGTTTCACTATCTGATGTTTTCTTTGCACGTGCCATTTCTTCATTGAGTTCAGCCTGAAAACATGCATATTACTCGAGTTGGCGCCACAAAAGCATATTGGATAAATATATTCAAATATTAAATGCTATTATTTAAATAAATCATTTGTAGCTATTAAAATCTTAAAAAATATGTGCCTAACAATGATTATAGCAGTTCATTTGGATTTTACCTTGAAACCCTAAGTGAGGTTAGGAAGAATTTTTACAAACAAATTAAAATTGATAATTTTATAATTTAAAATGTATAAAACACTTTGTATTTTGTACATGCATATTACTCGAGTTGGCGCCACAAAAGCATATTGGATAAATATATTCAAATATTAAGTGCTATTATTTAAATAAATCATTTGTAGCTATTAAAATCTTAAAAAAAATATGTGCCTAAAAATGATTATAGCAGTTCATTTGGATTTTACCTTGAAACCCTAAGTGAGGTTAGGAAGAATTTTTACAAACAAATTAAAATTGATAATTTTATAATTTAAAATGTATAAAACACTTTGTATTTTACAATAATTATCTTTAACAATAACAAATTGCGTCTTGTAATTAATTATTGCAGTTTAGTATTTAAATCATATTAACAAGAAGTAATTCTTTTTGTAGGTCATTGTAACGTTAAATATTTGTATCGGCATAATTGTAGGCCAAAATAATAATTTTCATTAAACGTAAAAGGCCTGTAATGTATCTAGTAATGTATACATAGAATAATAGATATATCTATTAATATAAGTTCACTTTGGTCACTCCATTCACTTACGGTCACAACCACGTTCACATCGGTCACTCTCATTCACGCCCGGTCACGTGAGAGAAGAGAGCGTGACCGAAGTGAATATTTGTAGTTCAGATAGCGCCACTGCGCAGACAGCAAAAACCAAACCGATTTGAGTTTGAGGTTATGTTTTAATGCAGTCTCTAGTATTGAGCAATCGAATTAGTTTTATTATATGTTTATAAGTTATTGCTTTATATAAGTGACCGAAGTGAAAGGTAATTAACATACGGCAAGTTTTTACCTGGAATTACGTAGAAATCCAAAGAAGATTGTAACAAACTAAACACAAATCACAACGTAAACAACACGTACGCTCAACTTCTTACTGACTGCAGACGAAAGTCATGGATCGAACCGCCCGTGTCGGTTATATTGCTATTTTTAAAAATGACGCTGACTGAGAAGGAAGTGAAGGAACAGACGTTCTATGCATTAAAAAACAGTTTGTTATTTTACTGTCATGCGTGTGTTATACTTGTTCTCACAAGCGCTTAGTATAAACTAACTTTTACTACCTTTAATTCTTTTTTATGTCACAAAAATATATGAAATGTTCAACCCTCAAATTACGTACACTTGATGGTAACGCGTGACCGGACGGGAATATGCCAAACTAAAACGGTTACTGTAATCAAATAAGGAAAAATTTTAATAAATATATATTTCTATATTTAAATTTAAATACTGTCACACTTATTGTACATAATTATTTTTTTTAGTCCTAGGGTTTAATTTGTAAAGATGATGTAACATGTATTGTCCCATTTTGTGAATTTGACCCTTATATACAATATAGTAAGTTTTATACGCTTGTTCGTACTAAACATAGTATCTTTTTTATCCTGTAGTGTATATTGTATTAATTAACATAGTATGTTAATCTATCATATTTATAGAAAAGACGTTCTCCCATTATACTTGTACTAAGTATATAATAACAGAATCCAACTTCAAAAAAATATTCAAACTTTATTTCACGGTAAATTTTATGTAAATTTTTAATGACTGCTTACTGTTACACTTTTAAATAAAACGCAAGTATAAAAAGGTTATGAAAGTATAAACGTGGAACTTAAAAATGCAAGTATGGATAATCAAATATTGAATACACGAGTAACCTGAATCCAGCACTCAGACCAACATGCTGAGTCGTCATCAGCACTTTGCGCGTCATGTTTCTGTCAAGTTCTCCATTAAGACTCCTTCAGATATAGGTGTGCCTCCTTGCAGTTACTTGCGTGTCAAAATCACATATATGACCCGCAGCATTGCATGCAATTTTCTGCTGAACAACTGGGATATCATATGCATATTATATTTAATGGCATACCAAATATCCCAGTGATAAGTTATGGCCTTACGAGTTATACTGATCTCCTGATCCAAAGATAATCGGATTTAAATAATACTCTTAATTTAAGTAAGTTTTTAAGTTTGATATTTTCATGATATTTCACATAGAAGCTCCAATGGTTTTATTAACTCTTGAAATTTTTAAGAATAGTATGGAGGAATAGTAAAGTTCATAGTCGTTTTAGTCAAACAGTTTTTAATTTAAAATTATCAATTAAATATGTTTATGTATTATTGTTATACCAAATGTCTAAATATGTACACAAGATCTACCAACCATCTGTCAAACAACGTATAACCCAAATTTACAAATATTCAATCATAAAAACATAATTCTTCATAAGTATTAAAGTTTACAATATTAACAGAATAAACGAATATACAGAATAAAATATTTAGTCTAGTCTAATGATGTTTAGAGCATGCTTTTTGTTGCTTTCCTTCAAAGTATATGACAATAACGGCTAACAGAATAATTATTTTAATAAATACATGAGTTGTTTACCTATTATAATTTCTAATAAACAAAAGTCAACCCAATAAAAAAATTAAAATTAAATTTATTTGAAGAATAAAATAACAATAATTATAGAAAATAAAATGTTACAAGTAAATAAATTACTCTTCAACGCCCATCCTCAGTAACTGCAGAGCTGTAAAGCTGTGTTCCGATTGGTAATGAAACCCTGTGTCTTGTTTAATTCCAAAAAATAAACAAGAATTATCTAGTAGTTAAACTCACATAAATAGTAGGTAAAATAGTTTTAGGTGACGTATCATTTCTTACAAATTAAATGATCACGAATTATGAAATATCACTGTTATAACCAGTATTAGTGAATATTAAATGTTCTGGTAGTAAGTATAACTAAACTGATTTAGAAAAATTATAATTCACTAATCATACTATGCAATGCGTTTATAATTCTTATTTCTTGCTGCTATCCAACGCATTAGTATGTTAATTTAAAATACAAGAAAAAAGAAAATTAAATATAATAATCAGAGTGCCTTGCATTCTATTTTAAGAGAACAATCAGTTAATTTTCTTCTAAACATATCTTAAACTAAATTTTGAGAGATTGTAAAATAACATTAAATAAGTCTTTGATAACCATTTCAGTGCCAAATTTATATTTAGTATTTAATTTTTATTGTATGAATTTATAAAACGCAAGTTGTTATAGTTCAATTTCTACAGCAAAAACTTATACATAAAATGTATTTATATACTTTTACATCAAGAACATACTTTTGAGATTATATAACGCTCCATTTATTGAAAAATAACCATCCTCTAGTCCCAGTGATAAAATACAACACACATCAACACAGCACACATAGTGACCAGAGATCGCAGAACGTGTGATGACCATATCGTTTATAGGTACTCTAGGATGAATGGAGATGCTCGGCAAGAGCAACAGAAGATGTATTCCGTCTGCCAATTCTTACTTAAATCTCAACTAGTACACATTCGATGACCAATATGTCTAAAATTATGCACCCACTGAAGATATCCCAGACCCTCTCACTCCGCTCCTCATATTGGTGGATTATTGATCATTCTGAGGGGCGTGAACAGCATACATGACTCCGCTGTACTTCAAGAATATTCTTGTCAGCTGACATAACGCTCCAGTTATTGAAAACCAACCATCCCCTGGTCCCAGTGCTAAAATACATCACACTCCAATAACTCACCAGTTATGCATTCATTGCAGAAAATCCCACACCCTCTCACTCCGCTCCTCATAGTGGTAAATTATTGATCATTCTCAGGGGCGTGAACAGCATATATGGACTCCCATGTACTTCAAGAATATTCTTGTCAGCTGACATAACGCTCCAGTTATTGAAAACCAACCATCCTCTGGTCCCAGTGCTAGATTACAACACACTCCAATAACTCACCAGTTATGCACCCACCGCAGAACCCCAAGACCTCCGCATCTCATATTGGCCTCTTGAGAGTAAACTTACTGAATCTAGTGATGTATCAAGCAGCTATATAAAGATTTTCTAAAGATGAATGATAAAAAACGCCATAAAATAAATATTCATTGAGGATCATAGTTTTATTTGATGCCAGTGATAAAATTGTGTTATTATCAATACATTATCAGAGTATACACGGTAAATAACTCATTTGTTAGAACCATTGCAGGAAGTGTCAATGTTGTTATAAATAACTCAGAAAAGTAACTGTAAAACGTAATAAACTCGAAGAAATATACTATTTGTTTCGACTGATCAAATTACTCTGATGTAAGCATACTAAAACTTCTTTGTGTGATGTTTGCAAAATGTTCAAAGTTTTAATCAATAATTAAGTTATACAGGGCTTAAAAAAACTCTACACAAACTCTCCGTTCGTATGTGTTTTAGTTTTATTTTTTGTTTTAGAGACCAGTAAGACAGTAAATAGCAACCAAAATGTAGTATATAATTTGTTTTGCACTGATGAAACTGACAGTAATATGGAAATGTTATAGCAGTTTATAAGACGTTTATGACAAAATTTGCAGAATACTTAAATTTTATTACAGATTATTTTGTAAATCACCTTTAAAACGTTGTAATTGTAAACAAATGTGTTTTAGCTCTGACAATATTGTTATTTTGCAAATTTTACTATCCTAGTTATGATATACAACTAATTTTTAAATATGTAAATGTTATAATACATAATTTAGTGAAATAAATTTAGACAGTAATAGGTGCGTACATTCCTAATCATTATAACACTATATACCCAATGCTATTTCGTTAGAATAAAGAGGTAGGAATTCCCTAGCGTGGTTTATAGTTGTTTTAATCGTGGTAACAGGTGAATTAGGATAACAGTTAACTGTTTGTGTGCGGAGCTCTCATTTCGAAATCACGTTAACTCAAATCATGTTTTCTTACCCAGGTAGAGATGGGAGTGTATGCCTTTACAAAATATGTTAACTTTGATATTTTATTGTTGCAATTCCAGTTATACTGTAATAGAGTTTATAAATTTCAGAGGAATTTTAGGGGAAAGGGAAAATTTAACATAAAAACACCATAAAATAAATATTCATTCAGGATTATAGTTAATGCTATTATTTGATGCTAGTGATAAAATTGTGTATTATCAATACATTATCAGAGTATTCACTTTAAATCACTCAGTTGCAAAAACCATTGCAGGAAGTGTCAAAGCTGTTATAATAAATCAGTAAAACTATAAAGCTTAATAAATGCAAATAAAAATAATATTTATTTGCACTGATTAAATTGTATATTATTCTCAAATTATACTGATTTAGAAATACCAATTAATTTATTTACGTGATAGATTACAAAATATTAAAAGTTATCAATCACTAAGTAAAACAACTTTGAAATGTAATATTTAGGGTGTAACAAAACTCTCTATACAAACTGTAGGATATTGTTCCTTGGACCAAGAGGAGCTAAAAAAAGAACTACATGCAGTCAATCGTATATCTCTTTTCTTTTAGCGTCTGTATGTGTTTTAGTTGTATTTTTTATTGCAGAAACCAGTAAGTAGTTAATTACTAAGAAAGTGACTTAATATTAATTTTCAAATAGAAATAACTGTACGAAATTTGAGATTTTTAACTGTAATGGTTTCCAAAATGAAAAAAAAAAACTAAAATCACATACAAGCAGACAAATCGTAAACTTAAAGAGATATATTGGTTACATGTAGTATAGAATTTGCACTGATTAAACTGAACAGTAATATGGAAATGTTATAGCAGTGTATAAATGATAGATAACACATTTGTGACAAAATTTGCAGAATACTTAAATTTTATTACACATTATTTTGTAAATCATCTTTAAGATGTTTTAATTGTTAACAAATATCTTTTAGCCCTGACGAAGTTATGCGGTATTTTATAAATGTTATCATCCTATTTATGATGAACAACTAAGTTTTAAATATATAAAAGTTATAATACTTTACATTAGGTGAGTACTTCCCAAAACATTATAACACAATTCAACCAAGGATATTTCGTTAAAATAGAGAGGTAGGAACTCTCTTACGTTGTTGATCGTTGTTTTATAGTGGTAACAGGGGAATTAGGATAACAGTTAACTGTTTGTGTGCGGAGCTCTCATTTCGTAATCACGTTACCTCAAATCATGTTTTCTTACCCCGGTAGAGATGGGAGTGTGTGCCTTTACAAAATATGTTTAACTTTGATATTTTATTGTTAAAACTTGTATGTACTTCCATTTTATTGTTTTTATGCATGATGGTACTACACAATTCCAGTTACAATAGTTTATAAATGTCAGAGGAATTTTAGGGGAAAGGGAAAATTTAACATGTTATGTACTTATTTAAAATGTTGATATTATTCATGTCAAAAAAGTAATTTTTTCGGAAATATTTAAAGTTTTTACGGTAATTAAAAATTCTTGCCTCAATTTTCTAAAATTTGAATTAACACGAAATTCGCTTACGTGATTAAGAATAGTCCTCAAATTTCAATAAAAAAATATTTTGAATTGTGTAATTTAAAAAAGTATATTTTAATAAAAATATAGTGTCCTCAACTTGCTAATTTAATTGCGTGCAATTTCACGTGGACTGGTTTACACTTTTTCTGTATTCAGTGAAGTTATCGAAAACACCTATGAATTTAAAACATAAAACTTTCCAACCTAAAAATCTATTAAAGCGCCTTCAAGATTAATAAAACGCATGAACAGTATTCTTTTAGTTTTGTTATTGTTGACGATAAAACAATTAAGCAAGTTTATACAAGCTTATTAACCTGTACTTACAGCCGCTATTGTTAATTATACTTTGAGTGTAAATCATCCAGTATGTCTTCTAATTACCAGCAGCTTAAATTACCGAAGAGTTTATTTTTTAGCAATTTAAAGACTTTTTTTTAAAAAAAAGCACATTTATTCAACATTGGTAAAAATTCCATCAATTATTCAACCGGTAGTTTCATCTCTCACAAATCCCAAAATGATACCCTAAAGCAAAAATCTATTCATTAATATTCTTATGATGTTTACAATGTTTCTATTTCTTTAGGTAAAATTGCTTCAAATGTTGTACCTTGCCTAATCTTTTTAACACATTCATTTTCTAAATCCTGAGATATATGTCTTAGTTTTGTGAGGAGATTCTATGTTATTTAAATACTTTAAACTTACTTTTTCTACAATATACTTGTTCTTCAGTACACTATAAATACGAACAGTCATAAAGCAGGACAGAGATGAATAATACTTACGTAAACATTGACTTCCATTCAATATCTGGACGATCCAACAAGTCTATTTACAGACACTCCGGACCGAGACTGTCATGTGCAGCTGTTCACGTCTCAAACAACCCTCCTTCACTTGATATCTGGATGTACCAACAGTTATAATATCGACGCTACGGCCTGAGTCCTCCACGTAGTACTCACTTCTAAAGCTTGTTAAAGTTAATCATATTAAGTCATAGAGTGTGATAAACGTCTAACTATAAATTAGGAATAAAAATTCTTCAGCTAGTGAAGAATCACAATTTACCACAAAATACTGTATTCACGTTTTTTTAGTAGTGCTTATTCTACTACTTTCCTTTTTAACATCATGGTTATCCATAAGTTGTAAAATGACAAAAGATATCTTCTCAACAGTTTCCTCAGACTTTGGAAATCCACAGATTCATGCACAAGCGCCTACATGACAAAGATTGGTTATACCAGAGACTCAGGATGTAGCGATAACAGAATACCCGGGTCATCTCCCAGGCGGCTTTCTTAGTTTCTACCCCGATATGCAGTATATTAAGTTGTATACACATATATTAAACACTGAACTTCACATACGCGGTTCAATTAAACTAATACTTTCATCAACGCAATGAATTTTAATTATGTCTGGTATTCAAATAGTCAATATCCCTCTTCCAAATCATAAGCATGAAAGTGTAATAAAATATGTATGATTTAATATTTTAATATGCCACAAAATATTTGCTAAAAGTTTATTAAAAAAAAAAAAACTAGTAATGATAATTTTTTAAACAATAACATTATACATACTCGTAGGCCTCAGGGAACCTGTTGTTTAACACTCGAAGAGGCATACTCCTGCCTGGCTATGAATAACTAATATTGTTTTCAACATAATATGCATTAAGAGTCTTATATTATTATAAATAAATATAATCAGAATGTAAACTGTAATTGGAAATAAACAAGTCTTTGAGACATAATTTAATCAATAGTAGGCGGAAACTGATGGTAGCGAACAATGGTAGCGTTTAAGTCTAGACGCTTTCGTAATTAGCGCAAAGGAGTTAAAAGTGCTGAGTGTTTTGATGAGAATTTGATACTACTACTTGGTTCTGAACCTGATATTTTCAATACACTTAGTGTTAAACAACCTGCGTATTTATCTTGCTAAGGTACTTACAAAGTATTAATACATGTGGGTTTTAGTTATAATTAATACACTTTATTATAGTTATGCTGTGGTGATTTTATTTACAATAAGTTAAATCAATCATACATTTATATCATTTAAACGAATAGACTCGTGAATAATCTATGTAAGCTATAGTTTTATATTTTCACAATTTTAAATCTTCTATAAATTTTAAAAGATAACCTCGTTATTCGTCAGATCTATTGTGGAAACACGAAGCAACATACAGTACTAATTGTGACTGTTTGTTATCTTCTAGTTTATTTATATTGAAATAAATTATTAAAATCGATTAATAAAGCGTTTTGATAAAATCATATTTTTTTAAAAAAGTCATCAATCAGTACATGTATGTGGTTTTCAGCTACAAACTATTATGGTACAACTTTACACAGTTAATTTCAAATCAATGAGTGCTCTATTTAATTCCTTAATAGGTGAGGGAGTAGGGTGTGAAAGTTCCCCTTATCGATAATGTGCCCTCTAGACGGGGTGAGAGTAGTACACTCCATCATTGGTGTCTTCACATCTCTAACCTCTTGAGAGTAAACTTACTGAATCTCTTGATGTATCAATCAGCTATTTATTTTCTAAAGACGAATAATGAAAAAAATACCATGAAATAAATATTCATTGAGGTTTGTAGTTTTATTTGATGCCAGCGATAACATTGTGTTATTATCAATACATTATCAGAGTATACACGGTAAATACCTCATTTGTTATAACCTTTGCAGGAAGTGTTAAAGTTGTTATAAATAGTTCAGTAAAATAACTATAAAACCTAATAAACGCAAAGAAATACACAATTTGTTTCCACATAATAAATTGTATACTAATTAACTCCTTTTTGTGATATTTGGAAACTTTTCAACGTTTTATTCAATCATTAAGTAAATATGTAACATACAGAGTGTAACAAAACACTCTACACAAACTTTAGGATATTGTTCCTTTGACCAATAGGAGCTTAAAACGAAAGTCAACCAATCGTCAATCTCTTTTCGTTTAGCGTCTGCATATGTTTTATCCGAGTTACGTTAAACAACTAATTTTTAAATATATAAAAGTTATAATACATTATTTAGTGAAACAAATCATGTATATACAGTAATAGGTGTGTACTTCCCTAAGCATTATAACACAATTTAAACCAATGCTATTTCGTTACAATAAAGAGGTAGGAATTCCCTTGCGTGGTTTATAGTTGTTTTACCGTGGAAACAGGGGAATTAGAAGAACAGTTAAATGTGTGTGTGCGAAGCTCTCATTTTGTGATTAGGTTACCTCAAAACATGTTGTCTTACCCAGGTAGAGATGGGAGTGTGCGCCTTTACAAACACACTAACGCAGGAGCCATGGCACGTTTTCATACCGCTTACACAAACTAACACGTCTCGACTTTCTGAAAATACTTTCTTTCAAAATTAAACAAAATTGTTTTAAAATTCAAAATATGTTTAACTTTGATATTTTTTTGTTAAAACTTGCGTGTACTTTCATTTTATTGTTTTCATGCATGATGATATACAATTTTCATTTATAATATGATTTCGAGGAAAGGTAAAATTTAACATGTGCTAATTAAAAATTTTAATATTTATTTGGTCAAAAAAGTAAGTTTTTGGAGTACGTTTTTTACGGTAATTAACAATTCTTGCCTGAATTTTCTACAAAATTTACTAACCGGAAATTCGCTTGTGATTCTTAAGTGCCTCTAAACCCCCAAAGAAACGTTATTATTGTAAGAGTTCACGATAACCTTTATGATGAAGTCACCAAGGCAATGGGTTCAACAGATGAGGATTCATCCCAATTACATTTGATCTTGGACGTACTTCTTGACTTTTCACCAACAAAACGAAGAAACTTTGGGGCATAATGAAGTGATATGGGGTGAAACATGATGATACAATTACTTTTTACAATTACTGTCATTATCTATCTTACATGCTTCTGTAAAAATCCAAATAACAGTACCTCATGTATTCTTCAACAGTCTATTATTTGAATATAAGGATTAGTTGTCATAATGACCTCTAAAAATGTGTTTTATAAAATAAATGTCTAATAATGGCTAAGTTTCTTACAATGTCTGTTACATTGACCTAAGAAATTATTAAGATCCTATCAAATAAACATAAATATCACAAATCGTAAATTGAAATTTTACAATAACATTAAGATTAATTACCTGTTGAAAATAAATAAGTTTATGTGTTGCCCCGTTTATAAATATCATATATGGAGGATTTTGGCAACGGTTTATAAATTTACGTACGTAATTAACCAACGGCTTCGCTAGAATTTTCATTTTGTAAAAGAGAGACACTCTGAGCATATTTTTTTAAATGTATATCCAAACAGTCCCCTGTATATGGGGCCCTGAGGTTGTAGAATATTACTGTTTATATTTACCTCTTAAGTTTCTCTCCAATAATTCATAATATTTTATTGAAAAACTCCAACGATTTCAGTAAAAATTGAACTGTTTTAGGGTTGTATGGAGAAATCATTTGTCTAAAGACAGCATAAAATCGAAGTACTTCACTTTTTAGTTATCACACACAGTTTAACTGACTGTGACAGATGAATAACAAGAAACATTTACTATAGCCTGTTAAAATGTGTATACATTACTAAGGGAGTTTTCAAGATCAGTCCGGAGGGATTTTCGGAACCGGAATAAGCCTATAATTAACCAGGGACCCTAAATAAGTCCATGTAATATTTCAATACAATTGGTCCAGTAGTTTGTACTTTATTTAGTAAAACACTTAGAAACACATAGACAAATACCACTATGTTTTATATAGTAGTATAGATGTGCCAAATAACATTGATTTCAACCAAAATGCGAAATATTTAAATTTCAATGGAAATAATTATTATATACATAATCGGAAAGTTCAGGTTTTATAAGAATTTGAAAAGAAATGCCGTAAACTAATGATTTAACTTATTTTTTATATTTATTATATTATGTTTAATATTTTTATATTATATTTGTGTTGGTTTTATAATAATAGTATATGAGAATGGGACAAAGTATGTACCAGTAGGACGGAACATTTGTTACATTTAAAATTGTCTTGTATTAGTTTCGAGTTTTTCAGAGTCTTATCTAAAAGGGTTGAAGGTGTTCAAGGTGACAGAGTTACATCCTATAATCCTTGTGTGACCAAAGTGTCACACAGAAGTTAGTTCTTGTACCATGTGACGCAGTTTGCAGAGCTCTCAGTGTCGTGCTCTATTGCTCGAGTAACTACAAATGCAAACTTTGTTCGATAAAGTCTTGACATGCTACTTCGAAAGTCATTAAGGTTGGAAGTATCTATAAAATGAAATTATGTCATAACACATGAACTTCTTTACAGTCTTACTTTACTGCAGATTGTAGCATTACTTAAAGTTTGTGTAAGTAGTGCATGCTGGGAAGTTCTACAAATATAAAAATAAAACGTGCAAAAAAAAATTAATTATCCTGTTGTAATTCTTGGAAATAAGAATAGATTGCATTCACAAAGCAATAATTGTCTTTCAAAATTTTACGCCTTTTAAGTCCAAATCATAAAACTATTACAGTTTCAATGTTAAATAAAAATATCAATCAACGTCGTAAAAATGAAAAATCTTTCCATTACCAAAGAAATGCTTTATTAAATATTTATCACTGGGTAAATCGAACGAATATAATTTAAAAGAACGTAATATTAAATATGTCAGCACTAGAAAAATAATTTAAAAAATAATATTAAATAATTTTATTGCTTATCACAAAAGTGGAAACCGTTTTTCATAATGCTTTAACATGTTAGTGTAAATTTTACGCTAATAAATGTAGCCAGATAAAAATGTTGGAATACAAATTATATCATTTTACAGAATTTAAATTATTTTAATTACAAAATTATTTTAATACCAGGAGATTTCAACTGCTATCGGTTATAAACGTAAAGTCTTGTGATAGAAGATGATTTAATATAAAGCCAAGACAAAAGTGGATTTTACTGATTAAACATTGTTTATGTTTCTATTGGGAATATAATACAATAATTTAAGTAAACTTCCTTAAGTAAACAGAATATGCATCACTACCATTAATTTAGTATTAAAATAATTATATAAGGTTCACAAAAACGAGAGATGAAAGCCAAAGGAAATATTTGCGATTCTCTGGGATAAAAGCATTAGAATTAGATTATGTATCTTTTGTTGTCTTTTCTGTACAATCCAAAATGAATGGGTGCCTGTGAGGTCGTGTGACTTTGTTAGCGTCACTGCTCACATGTTATTAGCGAGTGAGAGTTCGTTTCTATTATCAAACAATTCATTCCTTACATTAAATAAAAACTGAAAACGGGTTAATTATTGTTTAGTAGTAAATCGATGATCATTTCATATATAAATCTTATACATGAAACTTATATAAACTATATAAAACTTATATTAGAAGAAATATTTAAAATGTCTTTACTATATGCATTAGTATTAGTATTGAGCCCGTTATTTTTAAAACTGCGGTATATATTATAAATAATTGTGGTTTTATCCTACTGAATCTAAAACTATTTCAGAAGGAAAAACAGAAAAGAAAAGCAGTTTAAAGACTTAGTAGGTCTGGTCGTTATATCCGTTAAAAATAACAGTTTTGATGGCAGTGTTGTATTGTATCTATCATTGGATATCGTTATTTTTAAAACAGCGTTACATAATATGAATGATTGATGTTCCATCGTAATGAGTCTAAGACTATTTTAGGAAGAAAAACTATTTGGGGACTTGATATATCTTGGTGTTATATCCCTAGAGCCTAAAGCATATCACACGCCTTTGGCGGAGCAATTTCCGAAATAGGGGGTTCTGCGGCAGAAGAAAAAACAGTGATTTCGTGTTATAGTGTAACTAATACCAGAAACTGTGCAACACATTTTGTCACAGTTCAGTCACTGTGTTCTGTAAAACGGTCGAGGGAGGAAAATTACTAAAAAGTTATATTTTGTCTTATCAAATAGTAATGTATAAACAAGTACTAACTCTCCAGTTATCGTTAAATTCACGTTATGCGTCATTTTATTTACAGCCAATAACGCAGGAAATACTCATTGTGGAAGTACAATCTTTAGAAATTTATTTTCCACGTTAAAGTCTGTATATATAAGGTGATGTCACTCAATTTTCCGATCATTATAGTTAAACACATAATTAGTAAAACGTTAAAACTTTTGCGTTGTTTAGTTCATTTTCTCATTTGTATACGCATTACAACTTTGTACTATCTACAATTTCATAAGCCTTTTTAGATGGTAATTCCAGTAAATAATCAGAAGCGAAGAAAGAGGAGGGAACAAGAAAATAAAAGAAAAAATATGAAGAAAAAAGAAGATGAATTTTGAAGATTCAGAAAAAGTATCAGAAGAAGTTTTTTTTCCTAAATAGCCCCTCTAGTTGGAGACTACATTGAAGTTTTGGTTGTCATTTCTTTCATCTATACGAATAGTCACACAACTGAAGCTCACTTGATGAAAGAGTTTCATTCAAAAGCCCTTATATAGTTCCATGCTTTCTAAGCTCAAAATCAATGGAAAGCAGGTCGTAACATTTTGTAAATTGCAAGGACAAAATTACGAGTACGCTCAAATCCGGGATACACATAAGATTAAGATAAACATAACAAAACACGAAAAATTTATGTTTTTTTATCCATCAAAACTTATTCTGTATGATTACTGATATCGCTAAAAGTATACGATGATATTATTATAAATAGCGGTCGCTCGCAGCTCCGCCCGCGTGGATGTCGGTTACAGCTGCAATAAGCCAACCCAGGACAGACACGGTCAGCAAAATGATTCCAAGGTCAATTCACAGACACCAAAACTAACATCGATGACGCAGTCATTATCCGCAGGCTGCACAGATTGTCTTTCTGTGGATGTTAAAATTGTTAATGATGAAAATATTTAAATGTAATTAATACTAAGTTTTCACTTCTGCCGGCAGTCCCTCAGTGCAACCCGTTGTTTTAGGATAGATAACTAAAGCGATTATTGTAGAGCTTCTCTATAAACAACATTTGAGGTTAAATTATTTTCAGGTAACAAAATATACTGAAGTCGGGAGCCTCTAAATAAAGTATAACGTGCTTTCCTTCTGTTAAATGTACAAAAAACGGAGACAAATAAACAAACCCCTTAGAAATTTGCCAGGAAGGTTTATTTTATGCTCAGAAAGTGATTTTTATAGCAAATTGGTAATAAAAACAGCTGTTAACACCTAGATATTTGGTATTAAAAGTGAACATTTTCGAGAACAGAGCATTGTATTAATTGTTTTACTGAATGTGTTATTCATACCTAATTGAACACAAGATATAACATTTTTTAAGCATTTAGTACATTTAAAAACTCTATTAAAAGATAATATTTTAAACTGAATCTCCACGGACAAATAGTGAGTACACTCAAGTAACATTAACATAAGTACTGATGACTTTTGAGAAATAAAATATATCCACATTTACTATGTACACATTTAAATAAACACAATTTTCAGGTTTCTACAAGTTTACAAAACATGAAAATTCAATCATGAACTCTAGCTTTTGGCGTGTAGCTAACAGAAGTTTGGGTTACACATATCTGTATTTACTTAACACACGTTTTTCTCTGCAATTCATAACAGAGCACTTCTTTTCCCTCATTCTATGGACTTCTTACAATCACATTACTGAACTTATATACTAGATAATAAATTATGTGGGATATAACTTGAACTATTATAAAAATACAGATTATTGTTCAATATTAATATTATTATTTTTATTAAATTGAATTGAATTTATATTTTGATTGGAACTTAACAGATTTTTCGAACTGGGATAAGAATATTCTCTTACTTAATCAAATTATTCAAAGAATAAGTTGAACTTTAGGATAATCAGTACTAATCTTAGAAGTACAGGTATATGAAAACATCTGGTGAAAAAACTATTAGTAAGTTTAATTGAATTACCAGACTATCTTGATATTATAGTGGTAACTGAAATAAATGTATGTCAAGATGAATCCCGTTTATACTATATTCCGGGCTTTAACTCAATTTTCAAATGTAGACCAAAATGTAAATTAGGGGCAATTTTACCGCTTAGTAAAGAAGAACTTACAATAATATACGTAAGTTTACAATTTCATTTTGCATCCATCGAATGTTTAATAACAGAATTCTATTAAAAAGGAGGCAGTAGTATTAAGTGCATTCTATAGGATTCCAAATCAAAATATAACCTACTCATTTTAGAGGTTAGAAACTGTCTTATCCTCAAACTATATAAAAAATACAAAACACGTTTTTATGGTATATGATATTAATACATGTTGTTTCACAAGTTTGTATGGATCAGGCGAATATTTGAATATCTTATATACTAAATAAATTTCCAGTATAATAAAGAGTCCAACTTGTTTGAGTTGTTCGATAATCCGTTTTTTGCAGGGACGTTTCGGACCACGTCTATGATCCACAAGTACAATCATAGAAAGACTTTAGAAATAGACAATCAAGTAAAATTAGCCTTGTAAAATTTTAGATTCACAACTCTAACCTCTGTGTATATTCAACATACTCTACCTATGTAGGAGATAATTTTAGCGAAATTCAATAGTCAATTTTTCTATCACTAGCTTGGCACTAGAAATAAATACAATATTGTTACTCATCTCAGACTTTCTTACACTTATTAATAGTAGTAGCTATCATTAACTGAAGGTCTTTATTCATCGATTTAGGCTATTTCCAAGGGTCATGTAAAATAATTTTAAGTACGAGTTAATTGGTTAAAAGATCAAGCTTTTCATTCGGTAGAAGAGTATCTAACAGTAACTCTACAGCCGTTTATTCTGAGCTGTATTGTATAATATTAGGACATATATAATTTTGAATTACATTCAATTGTAACCGTGTACTTGAATTTTAACTGTATATCCTCAGTTTTTCGTGTCTGTATTTTTAATATATTTTTCTATTATTGTACTTGTAACTTTGTTTTGTAACTCAAGCCACGTGATATTGTCAATCTGATTGGTGTTCTGCTGTGATTTGAGTAATTTATTAATGATAATGGTAACCTAATTCGCTTTTGTTTAATTTTAAAAGTACCTCATTAGTTTTAATTAGTTTTTCTGTAACATAAACTTTGCCAATCACATTTATTTGGTTAAATGCAACAAAATTCTTATAATTTGTCAATGGTTGGTAAAATATTCTAAATTCAGTGATAACTACGAGATGTACGTGATTGATTCAGTTGATATCAGAACTATTGGTTCATCTACATATAAAGGTAAGGACGTAATTTAGGACGTGAAGGTTTTTAGTATTAATATAATATAATATTAATATTTAAATAATGTAATATTGTGCGTATTCATAAATTAAATGAAAAGAGCAGGTTTGGAACGTACACACAAACTCAGTATTTACCGTTGGTAAATTAAGCTATGCGTTCATTATCATATCAAGTAAAGACGCTCAGGCCATATATAAGGCTAGTAAATTCTAGTATCGATTCAGTGTCGTATAAAATAAAAATTCTTGTTGTTTGAGACAAGTCCAGAATCAAACTGTTGCAGTCAGTAAATAGGAATGTTGTCCAAGTGAAGGGAAATTGTTTGAGCAGCGATTAGCACCTTAAAGTATGTGATCGGAGTGTCGGTAAACATAACAATCTAAAAATTAACGTGAATACATATGTTTCTTGTCTCATGCTAAAATGTAAAAATACTGTATCCACGTTTTTTTTAATAATGTTTATTCTACTACTTTCCTTTTTAACATCATGGTCATCCATAAGTTTTAAAATGATAAAGAATACCTTCACAACAGTTTTCTCAGATTTTGGAAATCCATAGATTCATGCACAAGCGCTTACATGACAAAGATTGGTTATTAATACCAGAGAAGGCTCAGGATGTAGCCATTACAGATTACCCGGGTCATCTCCCAGGCGGCTTTCTTAGTTTCTACCTCGACATGCAGTATATTAAGTTGTATACTCATTGCATACAAATATATTGACACTGGACTTCACATACACGCTGCAATTAAACTAATACTTTCATCAACGCAATGAATTTTAATTATGTCTGGTATTCAAATAGTAAATATCCTTCTTCCAAATCATAAGCATGAAAGTGTAATAAAATATGTATGATTTAATATTTTAATATGCCACAAAATATTTGCTAAAAGTTCATTCTAAAAAAAAACTGGTAATGATAATTTTTTAAACAATAACATTATACATACTCGTAGGCCTCAGGGAACCTGTTATTTAACACTTGAAGAGGTATCCTCCTGCATTGTTATTACTAACTAATATTGTTTTCTAAATTACATGCGTTTCGATTCTTAAAAATATACATTCAGAATGTAAACTGTAATTGAAAGTGAAAAATCTATTTAGAGGCATATTTAAATCAATGTTAGGCGGAAATTGAGTCTAGCGTTGAAGTCTAAACGCTTTTCGTAATTAGCGCAAAGGAGTTAGAAGTACTGAGTGTTCTGATGAGAAGTTAGCTGTTTCCGAACCTTACACTTTCAATACACTTAGTGTTAAACAACCTGCGTAATTATCTTATTAAGATACTTACAAAGTATTACTACATATAGGTTTTAGTTATATGTAATAGACTACTATAGCAGTGATGATAATAAGTTAAAATATCATACATTTATATAATTTATACCAATAAACGCCAGTGTCTATGCAGTTTTATATTTTCACAATTTTAAATATTCTATTCGACTTTAAAAGGTAACCTGGTTATTCATCAAAACTATTTTGGAAACATGAAGCAACATTCAAGATTGTTACATTCTAGTTTAGGGTCATTCCATGCGAAATCAACCAATTCTACACTATGATTTGAACCTTGACCTCTCAGATTTGTATGATTTTTTTGTTTATGTGTTCTACCCACAAGAAATAGTTAAAATCCAAAATTTAAAATTTTTTGGGCTTTTCGTTTTAGAGTTACAGGCATTTAAAAAGCCAAAAAAATACAGTGTTCAGTCAATTTACGAATTCCAAAACTATAGCACCTAGAGAGCTAAAATTTGTAGCATTCTCTTCCTCTTGAAATTCCCTTCAATTAAATGTATCACATGACTATGTTACATACATTTAAAAATTTTCAAAAATATTCAAAAAACATTTTTTGAAATTCCTAAAATACGTTCCCTTGGATTTGATCAGGAAAAATATATGTATTGCTCATTATCATTGACTACATACATGCAAAGTTTCAGGATGGGGTGTAAATGGGTTCATATTTAAAACAGTTTTTTACTACTGGAATACCTGCCGGTTATGTGTGCGTGAGCTGCTTCTGGGCTACACATACTATTCTCGGGACATATGAAACTGATATGAACCTAAATTATTTAAATAGCATACCTTTTTAAGACTCTGTTTAGTTGAACTTTTTTAAAGTTATTTTGATAACTGCTAAAATCATTCCTTTAAAAAAAATATTTTTTAAAGGGTTTAAAACAAAAATAATAAAAAATATATATATATATATATAATGAAAATGTGTATATGCCTAACACCACTTACCTATTGTTTGTTTTTCTTCGTTTGCTCAAACATGAACCAATTTATTCTGTGACTGAAATACCTAGGTTATATCTTTTGCAGTTTTTTTCTTTATTTAAAAATAACAATATAATAGTTATGTAGGCCCCACATTCATGTTATTACTAACTCCTGTATTTTTTAGAATTTTAAATATTTATGTAATGAAAGTATTTACATAGTACACGGTTACACTCTTCATTACTGATATGGAACACTACTTTACATTAATTCTTCTTAATCTTGTGAGATAAATTCCATAGCTTTAGAAGAGCTCTTCATTTCTTCAGGTGTCAAAGAATATGTTCTTCCGGATGCTGTCGTTGGGTCCACTGTTTGCAAGAGCGTATTTCCTGGCACATCAAGTATATCTCTTGGCTGTGGATAAAAAAAGAATGAGCTGGACCTTTTGGGTGCAAAAAAATTAATTTTGTAAATGTCATTAGTTTTCTTTCAATGCACCCAAGCCACCAAGAGTCATCATATGCCACAGTCACAAATCCGCCATGAATTTTTTCCAGATCAGTTGGGGTTATTAGCTTTACGGTTGTCACACATTCAAGGGATCCATCAAAGCTAAAATAGTAAGGCTTGACATTAATTTGATTTTCTGTATGGGGTTGAAACGAATGAAACTTTTGTGTGCCTGTGATTGCTTTTACTTCACTATATCGAGGCAGCAACAATTCTTCGGTCTCTTGGTAGTCCTCTATCGTGGAGTACTGAAAATCAATGCTTCTTATATTTGTCACAGCAAAATCATATAGTTGTTTAGGTGTGAGGATTTGTTGGTCATACGGTCTTTGTAAGCTGGCTTTAGCAGCTAGCCGCTTAACAGTTCCGCCAAGGCCGTCGCATGCACTCTTGCCATGGGATGTTGCGAAGAATTGCCACTCTGCCTCCACATTGAAATCTGCATTGTGTAAACACAAGTTGTAGAAGTTTTTCTTGTTCTTGTACTGTGCAGCGCTGCCGTCAGAAAAGTATGTGATCTTCTTGAGCGTAAAAGGCAATCTTTCTTTTAAGATTTCTAATAGTTTTTTCTGAAAGACGTAGAAGGCTACTGTATTATGTTCTAAGCATTCTGAGATAAAAAACATACTGTAAGTGTTTCAATTTTCCCTCCCATTTGTAATAAATGATAAAAGGGTGCAAGGTTGCTTGGGATGTGGTCCAATGGAAGGATTGTATTTCATCTTGTACAACAAACGAATACATTTTTTCCGGTAATTACGGAAAACTTACGATAATTCTGTACGTATGAATGAATAGTGTACCTGCAAACCTATAGATAACTAAACATATATTTATCATTTATACCTTAATAAGTTGCTGATATACTTGTGTAATAATGTCGTTGTGAGTTTTAACAGTTATTGGAGACAACTGCATATAACAGTATAGAGATTGCAGAATTTAATTACAGTATTTTTGCACTACAATTACTGAAAAACCTGCAAAAATAATTTGTTCTTCTAAGACAAACATATTTTGTTAAAACAAAAAAACGTGGAGCTAAAGCCAATCTCAACATTTACTTTGTTTGTATACAAATTGATAGATATTAAGGCTTAAAAAGAATAGGTTTTCTTGAAATCATTTGGCACAGGATTTATTTTCATATACTGAAAGAAATATGGTTAAATTATTGGTTTTATGACATAATTGGTTAATTTCCGGAAATCAGAGAACAATTTACAAACATTTCTGAAAAGGAAAACGGACAACTTAAAAATATACAAAAATGTTTTTAAATCGATCTTCATGACCTCTCCATAGTTCGACTTCTATTCAGTTATATTTCTCATAAACGTTAAAGTAAATTAGGAACGTAAATTAAAATTAGTGTGGTTCCCTGGATTTTCCGAAATAAATGCCTAATCGCAGTTACTTACATTTACTATCAGAAATAACTATCCCTGTTAATCGGTTATAACCACTGAGTTAAGAAAAGAAATAACGGTTATGATTTTAAATTTAGCGTTTTGAAGCGTGTTTTTTTTTTATTTGGTTGAAATTGAAATAAGTATGATGATTCATATTTAATTTGAAGTGATTATAAAAAGATCAAAGTTTACTCAGAAAGTCTTCCAGCAGTGATTTGATATGATTTTCAGCTACAAACTACCACGGTGCCCCATTACGCAGTTATTTTTAAATCAACGAGTGCTCTATTTAATTTTAAATTCCGTAATAGCTAAGGGAGTAGGGTGAGAAAGTTCCCTTAATCGATAATGCGCCCTCTAGACGGGGTGAGAGTCGTACACTCCATCATTGGCGTCTTCACATCTCTAACCTCTTGAGAGTAAACCGCACTGAATCTCTTGATGTAACAAGCAACTATTTCGTTTCTAAAGACTTATGATTACATAAAAACACCATAAAATAAATATTCATTCAGGATTACAGTTAATTATATACCACTATTATTTGATGCTAGTGATAAAATTGTGTATTATCAATACATTATCAGAGTATTCACGTTAAATCACTCAGTTGTAAAAAACATTGCAGGAAGTTTCAAAGTTATTATAATAAATCAGTAAAACTATAAAGCTTAATAAATGCAAATACAAATAATATTTATTTGCACTGATTAAATTTCATGTTATTCTCGAATTATACTGATTTAGGCATACCAATTAAGCTATTTACGTGATAGATTTCAAAATATTCAAAGTTATCAATCATTAATTAAAACAACTTTAAAATGTAATATGTAGGGTGTAACAAAACTCTCTATACAAACTGTAGGATATTGTTCCTTGGACCAAGAGGAGCTAAAACAAAACTGCATGGAACCAATCTATATCTCTTTTCTTTTAGCGTCTGTATGTGTTTTAGTTGTATTTTTTATTGCAGAAACCAGTAAGTAGTTAAGTACTAAGAAAGTGACTTAATATTATTTTCAAATAGAAATAACTGTACGAAATTTGAGATTTTTAACTGTAATGGTTTCCGAAATGAAAAAAAAAAACTAAAATCACATACAAGCAGACAAATCGTAAACTTAAAGAGATATATTGGTTACATGTAGTATAGAATTTGCACTGATTAAACTGAACAGTAATATGGAAATGTTATAGCAGTGTATAAACGATAGATAACACATTTATGACAAAATTTGCAGAATGCTTAAATTTTATTACACATTATTTTGTAAATCATCTTTAAGATGTTTTAATTGTTAACAAATATCTTTTAGCCCTGACGAAGTTATGCGGTATTTTATAAATGTTATCATCCTGTTTATGATGAACAACTAATTTTTAAATATATAAAAGTTATAATACTTTATTTAGTGAAATAAATTTGAACTGTAATGGGGGAGTACTTCCCAAAACATTATAACACAATTCAACCAAGGCTATTTCGTTAAAATAGAGAGGTAGGAACTCTCTTGCGTGGGTGATCGTTGTTTTATCGTGGAAACAGGGGAATTAGGCCAACAGTTAACTGTTTGTGTGCGGAGCTCTCATTTCGTAATTAGGTTACCTCAAAACATGTTGTCTTACCCGGGTAGAGATGGGAGTGTGCGCCTTTACAAACACACTCATGCAGGAGCCATCACACGTTTTCATACCGCTTATACAAACTAACACGTTTCGACTTTCAAAAATACTTTCTTTCAATTAAACAAAAATACATAATGTTTAAAAACTCAAAATATGTTTACCTTTGATATTTTTATTGTTAAAACTTGCATTTACTTCCATTTATTGTTTACATGCATGATAGTAATAAATTTCAGTTATAATAGAATTTTAAACATTTAAGAGGGATTTTCGAGGAAATAGAAAATTTTACATGTGCTTATTAAACAGTTTTATATTATATTTGGTCGAAAATTAATTTTTTTGAATAAATTTTTACGGTAATTAATAATTCATGCCTAAATTTTCTACAATTTGTACTAACCCGAAATTCGCTTGTGATTCTTAAGTGCCTCTAAACCTCAAAGAAACGTTACTGCGGTAAGAGTTCACGATGATCTTTATGCTGAAGTCACCAAGGAAATGGGTTCAACAGATGAGGATTGCTCCCAAGTACATTTGATCTTGGACGTACTTCTTGACATTTCACCGAGGAAACAAAGAAGCTTTGGGCCATAATGAAGTGATATAGGGTGGAATCTGATGATTTAATTAATTTTTATAATGGCTGTCATTATCTATCTTACATGCTTGTGTAAAAATCCAAATAACAGCACCTCATGTATTCTTCAACAGTCTATTATTTGAATATAAGGCTTAGTTGTCATAATGACCTCAAAAAATGTGTTTTAGAAAATAAATATCTAATAATGACTAAGTTTCTTAAAATGTCTGCTACATTAAGCTAAGAAATTATAACGATCCTATGAAATAAACATAAATATTACAAATCTTAAATTGAAATTTAACAATAACGTTAAGATTATTTACTTGTTAAAAATAAATAACTTTATGTGTTGCCCAGTTTATACATCTCATATCTGGAGGATTTTGGCATTGGTTTATAAATTTACGTGCGTAATTTACCCACGGAATTTTCATTTTGGAAAAGAAGGACACTCTGAGCATATTATTTTAATGTATGTCCAAATAGTCCTGAGATATTTGACAGTAACTAAAAGATATTGAATTTCTTAGTCCAGATTTAAATATGGTGCCCTGAGGTCGTAGAGTATTACTGTTTATATTTACCTCTGAAATTTCTTAAATTTCTCTGCAATAATTCATGATATTTTATTGAAAAACTCCAACTTGATTTCAGTAAAAACTGAACTGTTTTAGGGTTGTGTGGAGAAATTATTTGTCTTAAGAGAGCATAAAGTCGAAGAACTTATTTTTTCAGTTATCACACTTATGGTGTAATAAATGATGAAATTTTACTGTAGTTGAATAAGATCCCAATAAAAAGAAACCATAGTTAATGAAAAGCTTCTACGTGTAACAAGACATTGTTAGACAGTGTAACTGACTGTGACGGACGAATAACAAGGAATATTTACTATCGCCTGTTGAAATGTGTATACATTACTAAGGGAGTTTCTAAGATCAGTCCGGAGGAATTTTCGAAACAGGAATAAGCCTATAATTAACCAGGGACCCTAAGTAAGTCCATGTAATATTTCAATTCAGTAGTTTGTACGTTATTTAGTAAAACACATAAAAACACACGGACAAATACCACAATGTTTTATATAGTAGTATATATGTGCGAAATAGGATTTATTTTCAACCAAAATTTTAATAATGGGAATAATTATTATATACATAATCGGAAAGTTCAGGTTTTATAAGAATTTGAAAAGAAATGCCGTAAAATAATGATTTAACTTATTTTTTATATTTATGATATTATATTTATTATTTTTATATTATATTTGTGTTAGCTTTATAGTAATAATATATGAGAATGGGACAGAGTATATACCAGTATGACGGGACATTTGGTACATTTAAAATTGTGTTGTATTAATTTTGTGTTTTTCAGAGTCTTATATTGCTAAAAGGATTGAAAGTGTAATTGACAGAATTACTTCCAATAATCCTTGTGTGACGACAGTGTCACACAGAAGTTAGTTCTTGTAACATGTGACACAGTTTGCAGAGCTCTCAGTGTCGGGCTCTATTGCTCGAGTAACCACAAATGTCAAACTTTGTTCGATAAAGTCTTCACATGCTACTTCGGAAGTCATTAAGGTTGGAAGTATCTATAAAATGACATCATGTCGTATCGCATGAACATCTTAATTTGCTGCAGGATGTTGCAATACCTAAATGTTGTGTAAGTAATGCACTATAAATATCCTATATAAAACATGCACATGTTATTTATGCTGAAGAAAAATGCTTTATTAAATATCTGTACCTACATATACTGAGTGAATTTAATTTAATAGAATGTTATATGGAATATGTCAGTCCTAAAACAGTTTATAATAATGTTGAATAATTTTATAATTCAAGACTAGAGTAAAACCACTTTTCATAACATATAATACGTTAGTGAAAATTTAAGCCAATAATTTTAGTCAGCTAAACTACGTAAAACTAATTTAATTTAGTATTTAAAAATATTTAAATTACAATATTTGTTAATAGTGTGTGTGTGTGTGTGTGTGTGTGTGTGTGTGTGTGTGTGTGTGTGTGTGTTCAAGTTTCAAGTTCAAGTTCAAGTTCAAACTCGTTTATTCAGAAAAAGACATGTTACATTTATTATACTACCCAAGGCACCTTTGCAAGGCGCGTGCGGGAATGTAGCCTTACAAGTCAAAAATATTTAGTCTTTATGTTGGCAAACCAATAACAATGCGAACTAATTTGTAATAAATAGATGCTACTCATAAGTCACAGATAGATTAGATATTAACAAATATAACAATAAATATGAGTGACAAAAGTAAACAACAATATTGAGTACATTTTGTGTACATGAGTGTAAATTAAAACAGCCAATAAATAAATAAATAACAATAATAAATAATTAACAATAACAAATTAATAACAACAACAATAACAATAATAAATACAACATAGAAATCATTAACAGGCATAATATAACATAAGGTGTGATAAGCATGCAAGAAATAAAATAAACTATTTTAAATATAACACATAGAAATAAATTATCAATAAATTATCAAGGACCAAGGTTTAATACAAACTGCACGGCTTTCATTTTAAATTTGGGTTTAGAGTCAAGAAATACACTATTACCATATACTGTAATAAAACTGTTAAATAAAGTTAACCCTGCATAACAAAACTGGTGTCTAACATTTTTCTTTTGCATAATTTGGCACATATAGGAGATCATATTGAGCAGTTCTCGTTAATCGAGATGTCTGTCTTTTTGGATACTCATCTAAATACTTGTAAATATACATTAATACACATAATTTATACAACTGAAAAAAAAATTAAGAATATTATTATCGTTAAAAAAACTGCTTACTCTACCCATACGCCCAATGCCAAAAAACTGTCCTCAATGCATTTCTTTTGACACATAATTATAGGATTCAGTATGGTATTATACGTGCCACCATAATGTATGACACCATATCTTATCATGCTTTCAAACCAGGAGACATACAAATACTTTAAAAAATTGGCTATTCAAAAATCCTCTCATGTGGTACAAAGAATGATTAATCTGTCTTAACTTTTTCCCCAAGAACTGTATATGGTCACCCCATTTGAGATGGCTATCTATGTACAACCCAAGTATTTAATTGAACTAACTATTTCCACACTTGGGACATTTACACACATACATACAACTGATGACTATGGCAAAACATTTTAAACATATCTTCTAACTCGCATTTAGGCTTATCGTTATCAAAAAATAGTACACATTTGGTTTTAGAAGCATTTATCCAATAATTTATTAGTAATTAACCATTCAGATACTTTCACTAAATCTTTATCAATTTTCAATTTAAGTTTATTTCTGCTGCTAGCTGAACAAACTAATGCTGTGTCATCAGCATATGCAAATATGGAAGAGTTGAGGTCGATATCCAATAAGTCGTTAATATAGATAAGAAACATGAGTGGACCAAGTTACTCCCCCCTGAGC